>NW_006921696.1:2602436-2615965 GCF_000298275.1 Orycteropus afer afer | reverse complement strand
GGGGTCCAAGATTATCTTCTGTGTCTGTGTTAGTTGGTTTCCCTTTTCTTTGTTGAAGAGGGTCTGTGCAGTCCTTCTGCCTAGTCCGCCATCTTACACCTGGACATTCTTAAAAGATCTACAAATCTTTTAGATTGAGTTTTAAAAAAATGGAGATAAAACATATATAGCCTACTCCTTTGAAGCCCTTGGGTGCTGCAACATTTAGGTGCTCAAATATCAACTGACAGATTGGCAGTTCAAAACTACCTAGTGCCTGTAAAACTACAGCCAAGAAAATTCTATAGTGCAGTTCTGTTCTGTACCATGGGGTAATCCTGAGTCAGAATCAACCTCATAGCATCTAACCACAAACACTTAACTATATTGAATTAGTTTTGGATATAGTCTTTGATAAGAGCAAAGATACTATTATTTTATTTAAATCATCTTAGTTCAAATACTTTATTTGAACTAAGTATTTTATTATTCTCTGTGGGTGGACATAGGGATAATTTTCAAAGGAGTCCAAGTAGTTCTACAGAGCTAAGTTATTCATCTTTATTCAGTTTATCTATAAGTCAGATACCAATCATTTCTACTATTTAAAAAAAAAAACTCAAGAGAGAGCTACTTCAAGTAAAACTAAAATGTTGTGCATGCCTAGATACCTTGTTCATTCATAAAACATTGTGGAAAGGTGTGAAATACAGTCAGTTCTTAGATGCACTGGAAATCTGAAATGTAAGGAAAGGCATATTGAAAATGAGGCTGGTATGCAATTCACTGTAACTTCATGAAGGAATGCCTGAGCATTGACATAACTGGGTTTAGGTCCCAGATGTGAGTGCTAGGAAAATTAACTCTTAGGACATATAGTGATAGTGATAAGAGGTCAGACATTGGAGTTAGGAACCCTAGGTTGATCCCCAGTTCTGCTACTAGCTTATGATCATTGTCATTTAATATCACTTTATAAATTTAGAAACTGAGGTTCTGAGATATTAATTGTCTCATTTCCCCCCAAAAAACCAAACTCACTGCCTTTGAGTTGATTGCGACTCACAGTGACCCTTCCTTGGGTTCCCGAGGATTATCACTAGTAGATTGCCCAACTTTCCTTCCGAGGAGTGGCTGGTGGGTTTGAACCACCAGCCTTCTGTGGGTAAATTATGGCTTCAGGTCTTTCAGAGTGTAGAGCTCAAGATCTTTACTGTTCCACTCAAGAGTTGGAGTCAAATAAATTGTTAGAGTCAAAGGAATGTTCACGTTCATTTCTCTATTTGTAGCAGTGTAAAGGAACACTTTGATGAGAAGTGACTTCATATTTAATCATTGATTGAGAATTTGAACCTTTAGGCTTATTTACTTTTTAGCAATGTGTCTAGTTTCTCTAACCACCTGAATTAACATCTTCCTCCATTATGAGGCCCAGAAAACAGAAACATGTGCATGTATATAGAATATGTCTATGACTTTTCATTAAAAAAAGAAAAGAAAAAGCAGAGAGAAGAGACAGGTTGATTATTTTTTCAGAATTGCCATGGATTTCTTTATGATCTTAGAGATGTTTGCCAACTTGCAAACATGAAGACCAGTTAGAGAACAATAGTCCTAGAACCTCGCCAGAAGTGAATGAGATGTTTTATTTCTGTACATCAGTTTTGTCTCCTTCCATTTTGTCTCATTACGTTTTGTGCTCCTAGTGTTCACCTGTCGATTGTCACTTTCCAGCCAACCCTGTGCAGCCCCCTGAAATGGAAAAGTTGATGAAGCACTTTCTCTGGCCTTTCTGCTGTGCTGGCTTGCTGGAAACCTAACAAATTTCATAGGCTGCTACTTGACCAACGAACTGCCCATTCAGGTAAACCCTTCCCACAATTTATCTTCAAAAGAGGGAAGGCTATGCTTTGTGTGTGTGTGTATAGAGGGCTTCATCTGTAGGGTGCCAGATTTAGCAAACAAAAATACATGATACCCAGTTAAATATGAATTTCAGATAAACAATGAATAATTTTTTAGCATAAGTTTATCCTGAATAAAGAGTCTCTGGGTGGCGTAGAGGGTAAAGCCCTCAACTCCTAACTGCATGGTTGTGGTTCAGACCCACCCGGACGCCCCTCAGGAAAAAGGCCTGGAGGCCTGCTTCCTAAAGGCCACAGTCTTGAAAATCCTACAGAACAGTGCTACTGTGCAACACACGGGGTCGCCATAAGTTGGAATCAACTCAAAGGCAACTGGTGTGGGTTTTCTTGGCTTGTACATTAGACATTCATGGGTATCCTTTATTTTATCTGGCAACCCTCTTACTGTGACAACTTGTTCAAAGACAGAGGCCTTTTTGTTTTCAGGGTTTTTTTTTCCTTTAATATACATTTCATTTTAATTCGTTATCTTCATCTAGCTTTAACATTTTCTTGCCTCAAGGTAGTTGAACATGACATGTTGCCATTAAAGGGCATCTTATTCTTTCTAAGGTTGAAGAATCATCTCACACGCTGACAGATAATCCACAACGAAACTAATCATTGAAAATATAGTCAGTGGTTACAGGCCAACATCTCTGCAGAGTATTCAAATGGGAACAAAAAATTAAAGTGGAAAATTTGTAAGCTTTTAAAATATCTTATTACTATATTTAATATGTAAATGAGTTTGTCACCTTCATATAGAACATTACATATATTGGGTGACAACAACTCTGGATTTTACACTCATGGATGTCCATTCTTATTTATCACCCCAGATTCTTACAGCCATCTTCTACCTGGACCTGGATATAGTCATACTCTCACACTTTGCATACTACAAGTTAAAGAATCAGAAGAAAAAAATGCAAGATCAATAACAGTTCATTCTCATACTTTCATTTGTAACTGAGCAGTTTCTGACTTAAAAACCAGTAGAACATTTTAGAGTTATTTTCAGTGAGATAAGGCATACTTTGTTATGACATAACATTCCTCTTAATCATCCCAATGAGGCCTTTGGAGATTTCTGGACATAGCACATTTAGATTCCATGTTATTACCATTTATATCAGTTTTTCTGTGTGCTTGGGAAATGAACAGAAGTTATAAATCAGAAAATGGTTAGTTCTTCTAGGAGAGAGAGAAAAATCAAATATTCTCTGTGATATCTGTAGGTGATAAACACTTTCACTTTATCTCTCTTGTCCACTCTGAAAACACATCTTCCACCAAATAACGACTGCCAATAGTTCTTAAGTACTTGCTATGTGTTGGTACTGTTGTAACTTATTCAATCTTCATCCCTCCCAATGGAGCAGGCACTAATGTTATTCCCATGGGCTTTTAACATATATTTATTGAATAATCATGTACTATTATTTTTTACTCTTGCTTTGATTACTGTTTCTTTAAATAAATGTTTGATTATTTATTTGTGAGTGAGCACAAAAATAAAATTTGTTTTTAGCTATTTATTAATGAGTTGGTTTTGTTGTTCTGTGCCATCAAGTTAATTCTAACTCATAAGAGTGGCCCCATTTCTCTCCTCAGGATTGGTGGTCACATTTCCCTACTGCCCCTTCTGGCACTAACTACTGAAAGGGCAAACTCCCAATCTCCACTGGATATTAGTGTGAAGAAGGCAGGTGGACAACTCCAAGTTGTGTACCAGGCACTGTGCTGGGCCTTTTATATGAGTTCTTCTCACTTATTCTAGATAGATTCATAGATACATTAGAGCTGCTGTCTAGTTGATTCCAAGTCATAGTGACCTAGTGTAGAACAGAATGAAACATTGCATAGTCCTGCTTCATCACAATTGCTGGCATGTTTGAGTCTATCATTGCACAGTTGTTCCAGTCTATCTCACTGAGGTTCTTGGTTGGCCTCACTGGCCCTCTATGTCACTAAACATGATGTCCTCCTCCTGCAGGTGGCCCCTCTGATTACATTTCCAAAGCAAGCAAGTAATAAAATATTCTTTGTGATCCATAAACTTTTTATTGGCTAATTTTTGGAAGTAGATAGCCAGGCTTTTTTTCCTAGACTGTCATTCTGGAAACTCCTCTAAATCTGTCCACCATGGGTGACCCTGCTAGTATTTGTAATACTGGTGAGATAGGTTTCAGCATCACAGCAACACACAAGCCACTACAGTGCTACAAACTGACAGATAAATGGTGTTACTTCCCATAGCAAACTTTATTTTATAGTTGAGGAAACTGAGGCATCAGTAAACTTGACCAAGGTCACATAGCTAGTAAGGCATTAGATTTCAAAACCAACATAAAGTAATGTTGTTATGTTGTTATTTGCCATCGAGTCACCCCGACTCCTAGCGACCCCTCCTTGGGTTTCCGAGCCAGTTATCACTACGGAACCTTCCTTCTGAGGAGTGGCTGGTGGGTTTGAACCACCAGCCTCCTGGTTAGCAATCAAGTGCCTTAGGCACTATGCTACCAGAGCTCCTATTACTTTATAACATAAAGTAATATCAGGTGTTTATTAGATGGATTTAGTTTAAATGGTATCTCAGAAGGACAGAGTCTGTCTCTGTCTTGTTCAGTACTGTATCCTAAGCACCTAACACATAGCAGGCATTCAGTAAATCGTGGTAAAATACTTGGTATCTGATTGGATGCCCTTTAATCAGTTTCCTCCCCTTTGTACTTCACCCCCTACACAGACACACACACACACACACACACGCACACACATCAAGCTCATATTAAGTATATTAATAATGTATGGTATCAAGATCTAAAGTAAAGGGACTAGTTCATAAAAGATCACTAGAATAACGGATGTATGTATAGCCACTCTCATAACTAGTTCAATCAATGTAGAACCAATCCTGAATTTCTGTGGCGAAGCGCTCTAAAACAGGATGACAGGGAAGCTCTCTTCAGCTTGCTCCCTCAGGTCTAAATTGAGCAGCGCATACAATTTATGAGGTTTCCGGAAAAGAGTTTTGCTTAGCTGCAATATCTTGTATGGCAAAGTAGACTGAATTTGGAATGCTGTTAAATTTAGGGTCAATACAGAGTTCAAAAGAAAATTAAATTTTGCAGAGGAACATGTGCTTGATGATCTCTCTAACCTGGAGTGTTGAGGGATAAAGCAAATTTCTCGATACAAAATGTGTTTTAAGGTAATTTTTTTTATTGAAGTCTATTGTCTTAACACGTGGTTGTAATATGTAAGAAAGCAAGAGCTCTACCTTTGCAGTTATACCTCCACAAATGTTTTTAAATAAATGCTTCATCAGTTTTGATGTTTAACAGGTGGGAATGATTTACCCAGAATCTTGCAATCAGATGTCTGTGTGTCTGGTGTCTCCTGATGCAACACAACTAAAAAAATTTTTAAAAATGGAATACAAAGGTTAAAACTGCATGAACTTATGCTGCCCTTAGCAATCCATGGTAGATGGTGGTCTGATTTATAAGGGATCAAGTTTTCAACCTAAACATGGTTGTTTTTTTTTTTTTTTGGTTTGTTTTAATTTTTTTTTTTTTGTCTTTGCCTTTACATTTGTTAAGTTTCTATACCCCAGTACCCTCCAGCCCCCTAAACAAGAGTGTTCAATTTGATCCTCTGACCTGGGAGCTGTCATGCCTTTATTCTGCCTTGGTGGGGTTAGTATATACCCAACCAGTGCCCATGGAAAAGGAGTCATTCTGTTCTACACAGTTAACAATTTATGGGCCAGCTACCTTTTGCTTTTCCCTTGGAGGGCTTTCCAAAATGTGTCTTGATTGGCTCTGGTGACTCTGAGAGATCTAGTGTAGATACAGGAGATAAGGTCCCTGGATGTAATGACTTAATTTATATCATCTTGGAGCAGGGACATGAAATACTTAGTTTTGCATCCCTGTTCCTAAAAACGTAGATGTTAATAAGAATCTCCTGATTAACTGACTCTACTTTCTCGATTTCAGAACCACTACTTTGCATGTTCCAGTGGGGCCTGCAGTGGGGGGAGGACTTCTCATAGTACTTTGCTTTTTATCTGCCTCAAGTGTAGCTAGAGGATTTTTACTATCTCTCTCCTGTCCTCCAAGGCCTGGATCACCCTCCCTGTTACTGCTTTTAAATTCTTCTGGCTGCTGCTACCACTAACACAACTTTTAATCTCCTCTGAACCTCTTCTGCACTATCTACTTAGCTCATCTCTCTAGTGTTCCCCTTTCTTGCTGTTCTCCCCTCCCAGGACCTGTCAGTACTAGTATGATACATTGGCTTATAAATGTGTAACTGGACAATTAAAACAGACCTTTTCTTTCCTAAAGGACCTCTAATGGTGCAGTGGTAAGCATTCGGCTGTTAACCAAAAGATTGGCAGTTCAAAGCCACCAGGTGCTCCCAGGGAGAAAGATGAAACTGTCTGCTTCCATAAATATTTACAGCCTAGGAAACCCTTTGGGGCAGTTCTACTCTGTTCTACAGGGTCACTATAAATCAGAATCAACTTGATGGCAGTGGGTTTGGTTTCCTTTCCTATAATTGGTGCAGCCAATCACCACAGTCTATCAGATGCAATCTATTGGCTATCCTGTTCTCACAAGCACTTGGTAATGCTAAATTCTAACTAAAGGGCTTATCATCCACCACCACTACCACTATTGTCATCACCACCACCACCACCACCATCCCAGATAACTTTTACTGTGGAACCACTCCAGACGTAAGTATTCTGGGGATTAAATACCACATAAGTGATATTTAGCTGTAGTAATTCCTTTGAGTGTGCCATTGAATACAGGTTCAGTAGCATATGGCCTTTGTTCATCACTGTCTTGTTAATTTTCAAGCACCAGGGAGCAGAAGCTTACAGACTTTATGTGTGATCTGGTTACTGGTGTGCGTTGTGCTGTCAGTAACAATATCAATTCTATTATTGATAAAGAATTAGCATGAGACTTCAACAGAAGCAAAAAAAAAAAAAATCTTCATTTTAGAAGTCCATAATCTCTTGCATTTTGATCCTTTTTTTTTGGTTACTTTAGAAGTATCTGTGCAGGGTTTTTCAGTGTCAATCTTGTGACCATAAAAAGATTAATTCATTATTACTTAAAATTCATTATTATTTTAAATTGTTGTTGTTGTTGTTGTTATGTGCCGTAGAGTCAGACCTGATCTATAGCGACCCCTTCTTGGGTTTCCGAGGCAGTATCACTACGGAAGTAGATTGCCCAACCTTCCTTCCAAGGAGTGGCTGGTGGGTTTGAACTGCCAGCCTTCTGGTTAGCAGTCAAATGTCTTAGGCACTAAGCTACCAGAGCTCCTATTTTAAAATTAAGAAGTTTATTTTATTAATTTTTTGAAATATAGCTTCAAAAAGATTTGAAGAGAAAAAGAAAACTTCAAACCTTTGGGACTTCACAGGCAGTCACTTTAGTATACCAGAATTGACCAGTTCTATAAGGAGCTCTGGTAGTGTAGCATCTAAGGCACTTGACTGCTCACTAGGAGGTTGGCAGTTCAAACCCACCAGCTGCTCCTTGGAAGGAAGACTGGGCAATGTACTTCCATAAGGATTTACCACCTTGGAAACCCAAGTCAAATTCATGAGTCAAATTCAACTTGATGACAATGAGTTTTGTTTTGTTTTATTTGATTTGGTTTAGGTAAGCTTCAGGGAGCCTGGTTGCCCAACACTTTAATGCTCAGCTGCTAATGAAAGGGTTGGTGATTTGAACCCACTCAGTGGTGCCATGAGAGAACGACCTGGCAATCTGCTCTCATAAAGCTTACAGCCTAGTAATGGGACATTACTACTCTGTCACATGGGGTTGCTATGAGTGGGAATCAACTCAATAGCACTCAACAACCACAGGTAAGATCCATATGTGGAAATCCAGAAAACACCTTCTCTCAACATGGACAGAGGCTGGTGGGCAGAAAGCCTGACCCAGTGAGATGAGGCCCATCCTGCCGGTAAACCTTCCACTTGGCACTCTCCTATAGACATATAATTATATGTACTTAGGTCAGAGAATGGGTTTCACTGAGCTGAACCAGAAATCCAGATAAATAACCAGGTAAATAAACCTAACTTGAAGTTATTTAGGGTAAAGTTTAAAATTTCTGTTATTCAAAATGTTTTAGCATATCTGAGTACATAGTTAAGTGATTTTGCTACCTGATTAGAGACTATTACTCACCCTAGAGAGAGATATTTATTGGTCTCCAAAATAATAGGGCACAGAGAAAAAAATATTTCCATCCCTGTTTTCTCTAATATCTCCCAGTTTCCCTTAAAATATTTAGATACTAATGTGTGCTTAGATTGCTTCTTAATACTGCCATTCCTTGTGTATTATTGCTTTTAGGATACTGTTGGCATAATTGAAATGTCAGGTTTTATTTGTGGCTATATAGCTTGTATATTCTACCTGGGTTCTTGATTCCCCCAACTATATATAGAAATGTAAGTATATCATTTTTCTGTATTCCCTGATCAACCAAAAGTGCTTCTTATCTCTTTTTGCCTATGTTTAAAAGATGCCTTGGAATTCTAAGTACACCTACTCCTCATTTATCAACTATCTCATTATCCAACATTTCACATTTATGACAATAGTAAAACATCTACCACTTGACTATTTTGCACATTAACAATGTATGTCTGGCAGTAACGAATGCCAAGGCATGAGGCAAAAGTAATGCTGGCTGTGATGATTATGTGCCAGCTTGGGTGGGCCATGATTCTCAATGATTTATAATTGTGTAATATGGCAGTTATGTAATGATGTAATTTCAGTTATTAATGATGTTGTCATTTCCCTCTTTGTGATCTGATGTGGCCATATTCCATTTTCACATAACACTGATTTTCACAAAATGACCTGGTCTTTGTTGATAAAAGAAGGAATGGGTGTAGTGCTTTTGGGACTACCAATATGGAAGTCATAGTGTTGAATAGATTCTTGCTGAGATTCTTTTGTTGTTTGTTAAGCTCCTTTCAGCATTGGCAGAAGATGTAGACCAGTAGTCTAGATCTGTTTCTCCAAGTTTGCATATTAACGCCAATATAATGAAATCACAATGAATTATACAAAACATTTGGCATGGATATTGTGATCATTTCACCTTATGAAACAGTCCCTATTCAATTTGAAGCTTATGTATTTCATTGTGTCAACCTAGAAAAGACCTAACTTGTATGTGTGCACTTTATCTTCTTGATTTTTCAACCATCCATGACTAATTTGAATTTGCAGTTGAATATTTTTTCATTAACTAGAAGTCCTGGAAGGAGCTCTGGTGGCATAGTGCCTAAGGCATTTGACTGCTAACCAGGAAGTTGGTGATTCAATCCCAACAGCCACTGTGTGGAAGAAAGACAGGGCAATCTACTTCCATAAAGATTTACTACCTCAGAAACTCAATGGGGGTCACTGTGAGTTGGAATAGACTCCATGGCAGCGGGTTTTAGAAGTTTAGAGAAAGACCTGGCAATCTACTTACAGCCTAGTAATGAGACATTTCTCCTCTGTCGCATGGGGTTGCTATGAGTGGGAGTCAACTCAATAGCACCCAACAACAACAACAGGTAAGATCCATACGTGGAAATCCAGAAAGCAACCTCTCTTAACATGGACAGAATGGAACATGGAAATTGAGACCTCTCAGTAAATTTTTGAGTTTTAATGGAAGTAAAAGAATATTTTCTGTAAATAATGAATTTGAATTTTTATTTGGTCCAATAGTCATACATTTGTTGATATCTTGAAGTATTGCAAACGGTAAGATACATAGATGCAGATATCCATACATTGAAAGAAATATATAAACCAGTAATTAGCAACAAAGAAGCCCAGCACACATTCTGAATAAAGAAGTTTTATGGAAGCAAGGTATATTTTAAAAGGGAGACTATTATATTATTATGGCCCCTTCCTTAGAATTGCCTAGAAAATTATCCCAAGAAGCAGCTTCATAGTAGGTAAGCATTTGTTAACCTCAACCTCCATTTAGCTCCAATTCTAAAGTAATTACCAGGGTGGGAAAAAGATTTTTATTCTGAGAAATTTGTTACAGTGCTATTTATAAGCCTGGGAACAACCTGAATACCCAATTCTGTGGATGTTTGGAAGCAATTTAAACATTTGATAAATAATTTGTAATGATGTGTGAAAATTCTCATAGTATATAACAGTATATGAAAAGGCAGACATAATACTGTGTATACTGTACATATAAAAAGCCATAGTGGCACAATGGTTAAGTGCTCAGCTGCTAAACAAAGGTCATTGGTTGGAACTCACTTAGTGGCTCCATGGGAGAAAGACCTGGTGATCCGTTCCCGTAAAGATTACAGCCAAGGAAACCCTACAGGGCAGTTCTACTCTGTCACATAGGGTCACTACGACTCAGAGTCAACTTGTCAGCACACAACAGCACACTGTCTTAGTTTGGGTTCTCTAGAGAAGCAAAACCAGTGAAGCTCAGAGAAAGAGAGAGAAATTTATCTCAAAGAAATGGCTTACACAGTTGTAGAGGCTGGCAAGTCCCAATTCCATGGGTCAGACATCAAGCTGGAGGCTTCTTCTGTCTTTCATAGCTGCAGGGGCTGACACATCCAAGATTGACAGGTAAAATGGCAGGGTTTTGGTTCACAGGCTGTGAGGACACCAATCCTAAGATCAGCAGGCAATACAGTAGACCACTGGTTCAAGTCCAGATGATCATGAGCCAGATGCAGAATCTTGAGCAAAAAGCCAGAGATCTTTGCTAGGCCGTCCATATATATTGGAAACAGGCCATACCCGAGAGGAAACTCTTTCAACTGATTGGCTATTCATAGCAGATCTATCATAGAGATGATCACATTATATCAGATCTCATCATAGGGATGACTACATCAAAACTACATCATAACATAAACCACTGAGAATCATGGCCCGGCCAACTGGACCCACAACCTTAATTATCACAATTTGTTGTGTTGTTATGTGCCGTTGAGTCAGACCCGACTCATAGCGACACCTCCTTGAGTTTCCAAGGCAGTATCACTACAGAAGTAGATTGCCCACCTTCCTCCCAAGGAGTGGCTGGTGGGTTTGAACCACCAGCCTTCTGGTTATCAGTCAAGTGCCTTAGGCACTACGCTACCAAAGCTCCCAATTATCACAATAGTTACATAAAAAATAAGACAGAAATCAACCAGAATATCATCTCTGAGTGTTGACATTATGGGTGATATTATTTTAGTCTTCATGTGTTCTACATCTTCTAACATTTCTATGATGAGCATATATCATTTTTATAACAAGATATAATTCATGCTAATGAAATACTCTTCAGAATTTTGGTGATTTATAAAGCTATATATTGTGTAGTGGAAAGAAAAGAAATTATATTCTTCTTCTTTTTTTAGTTCCAAAGATGATCTACTGAAGGGACTTCATACATATGTTTTCATTGACCATGATCAGGAATTCCACATGGACTTAGTGTGGTTTTAAGAACACCAGCTACCAAGTGTCATAGGAGCACCTACTTTATGGATCATTTTCCTTGGCTTGTTGGAAGTTTTGGAGCTTTATTTGTAGACTTTTTTGTATCCTTTGCCATCAGAGTGCCATTTGGGAGTAAACATGTTCATTATATATTGCCTCTTCTAAGAAGTCTAAATAGCTAATTGTATAGCCACTTTTATTATTACAGGTGAAATATTAATTTATAAAGAACACTCTCTTTTTTCCAAAGTCTTCTAATTCACTAGCATATTAGCAGGTGATCAAATTTAAGTGCAGATTCCTTGGTTATCTTGAGTTCATCAGAAAAAAAGAACATATTTGAGCCAAGAGTAAGAACTGACAGTGACATTTCTTAAACTTTAAATTCTAGCTAGGGTATAGTAACAGGCAGTAAGAGGAAGAACAGTGCCACCTCTGAAAATCTCCTAGAGGAACTCAGAATTGATCAATGACAACTGGCTTTCTGCCTTTTGTCAAGAAAAAATGTCTTATGAGTTAATAGTTTATGGTAAATAAAACGATTGGAATAATTGGTCAATGGATTTAATGAAAATTGATAATAACATTTAAACTCACATCCCTTCAAAAGTAGGGAACTAATGTGAGGGCCCTCTTTGTCCTCAATATCTTAGCTTACTAAAATGTATGATAGTTATCAGGTGAAATTAAAATATTGTACTTCTGTGTTCCTTTACTCATTAGTACAGTTAGTACTTTCAGTTTCTAAAAATATAGCTGTGTTTATTGCTGATCATTTTGGTAAAATTGGCACCATTTGTCAGTCAGAATTGCAAAGTGAGGCACCTGAAGCTCATTTTCTGGAGATTCAAACAGAGATTTAGAATAATCACTTAAGAATTTTTTGGCATACTTCCAGTAAGATGGAGGAATAGGCAGACAAGCAACACAGACCCTCTTCAACAAAGAAAAGAAAAACCAATTGACAGAGATACAGAAGATAATCCTGGAACCGTGAGCTTTGAGACGAACTATACAGAACTGGATTAGGCATGAACTAGTGGAAAAATCTGCACAAAAACAGTGAGTATAGAGATGGTCGGAGCTGTGGACTGTCAGCTATTCCAATGCGACCAATAGCCTGAATAGTTCCAAGTGCTTTTGGGACCTGAGAATTGACCTAAAAAAGATCAGTGCTGGTCACCAAGGGCTGCAGGGATGACTGTGCCAGTGGCCTATGACTAGGAAGGGAAAGAGCAAGGTGGGAGACATCCTGAGCTGTTGACTTTGCACTGTTCTGAGGGCATAGCCATTTTGATTTTTTACACCTGGTGGCCATTTTGGATATCTAAAGTGACCAAGGGTGCAGCCATTTTGAATGTTTACAAGTGGCAACCATTTTGGATTTTAAAGTGATAGCATCCTCATTCAGATACTAGGGGCCTAGAAATAGGCTCTGTTTGCCAAGGGCAGCAGGGACATATGACAGCCTGACAACAGGAAAGGAGACGAGTGGTGAGTGTATAAGTGCTGCCCACTAGCAATTAGAGGAGCACACCACAGTACCCTGCTTGCATAGATAATGTACAAACAAAACAAAGAAAACAAAAATTGTGGGCAAGTCACTCCAACATACAATCACCAATTAAATATAAGCACAAAAAGTCACAATGCCTTGGAGACAACAGAGCATCACAGTCCACACAAAGAAGTAAGATAAAGCAGGAGAAAGAAGGGACCAGGATATGGACCCAAAACACATCCTTGGGGAAGACCCAGCATTAGAACTCCCTGATAAAGAATCCAAAAGAATTATATTTAGATATTGTCAATGAATTGAGAGACAGATCAAAGAAAACACAGAGAAAACCCTAGAACAATATTGAAAGACAATACAAGAACAAAATGACAAAAGAAATGAAAAATTAGAAATGATACAAAATAGACACATAGAAATCCAGAAGATTAATACTAAATTTTCAGAAATAGATAAGACATTGAATGGGCAAAGGAGCAGAATTGAATCAATGGAAGACAGAATTGGTGAGACTGAACACAGATACCTGAACACTTCTTTGGAAAGGCATCAATCAGAAAAAAGATCAGGACAAAATGAAAAAAGCCTAAGGTTCAT
>NW_006921696.1:2596965-2601601 GCF_000298275.1 Orycteropus afer afer | reverse complement strand
GTGGCTGGTGGGTTTGAACCGCCAGCCGTCTGGTTAGCAGGCAAGTGTCTTAGCCACTATGCTACCAGAGCTCCCAATCACAGGGTAACCTCAAAGAAAAAATGATAAACCTTCACATCAAAAAAGAGGACCAGCATAAATATACAGCAAATACTAAAACAATAGCAATGAAGGAAGTGATAACCCGATTCATAAACAAAATAAACTCAGCATAGAAAATTATATGGAACAAAGAAATCAACACCACAAAAAAGCACATAACAAAAATGACAGAAACAAATTCATATTTGTTGATAATTACATATCTGGCAAGGGACTTATCTCTAAGATTTATAGCAGAAGAGTGGATGACCAAGCTATGGTACATACACATAATGGAATGCTATGCAGCACTAAAGAATAATGTAGAGTCTGTAAAACATCGCATAATATGGATGAACTTGGAGGATATTATGCTGAGTGAAATAAGTCAATCATAGAAGGACAAATATAGTTTCAGTTTGTTGTTGTGGAGGGTCAAGGAAAGGTTTCTATATGAAGGGAAACTTTGTTTGTTGCCGGGGTGGGAGGGGGGGAGGGAACAGTGTAAAAAAAAAAGCATAGTTTTGTGTATTTCACTGTACATAAATTATATTTCAATAAAATGCATTAAAAAATGAAAAAAAGTATTTTTTGGCATGAATTTTGGTTTTTGGATGAAAGCATTAACGAAAATCAAAAAGGATACTTAGTGAAAAGGCTTTGGTTGTAGCTTCTTGCACTTCAACCAACCAAAATCAAACCTACTGCCATCAAGTTGATTCTGAGTCATAGCAACACTCTAGGACAGAGTAGAACTGCTCATAGGCTTTCCAAGACTGTAAACCTTCCAGACTGCCTCATCTTTCTTCTGCTGAGGAGCTGGTGAAACTGTTGACCTTTTAGTTAACAGCAGAATGCCTCTTAACCACTGCTCCACCAGAGCTCCTTTCTTGCACTTCACCAACTTTTTATGATGTTCAGCACTTTGCAACAGATTATTAATGAATATTCCGAATATGTTTCCGTGAAGCAGCTAAATAAAAGCCTCATTTTAAATTGGATACTTTGGGGTGGAGAGCCTGGGCAGAGAGGCCAATTAGTGTCAAGTTCCAGCATAGTCCTGAATCCCTGTGCCCAGAATGTCCCAGATTGGGAAAAGGTAGTGCCAGAACTCCTACAAAGGGGCAGTCTTGAGTCATTCTTCTTCCTTCACTTATCTAGTAAAATGGGGGGCAGAGAAGGGCTCCGTGCCATTGAGAGACTATAGTAGAGAAGTTGTGGTTACGTAACAGTGTATTTATTTCCACTTCTTCCCAGTTGGGGAGGGAGGATTTGTGATCTCTTCAATGAATACCAAAAATACTGTTTTTGTTTTGACTTGAGCATGTGAATGCTTAATCTTCCTGCTCCATATACTGAAATGCATGGGAGGATATTGTCCCCCAACTGACCTTTCCCAAAATCGAATCCTGTGTCTGAAAGCTGTAACCTGAAACCTAAAATCATTGGCCTTAAAGAAGTCTCCCTGAGAGAATTAGGCCATTCTTCCTTCATTTCTAAATGTATGTGCCTCATGCATGAGTTCAGGAAGTGTGGTATCCTTGGCCTCAAGCCTCCCTGAATTTCAGAATACGTGTATAAGCAATAATCTCTCTCTAACTTGATTGCAGCCTGAACCCAATCTCACCCAAAATTAGTTTTCAAATCCACATTCAATTAAAAACAGATGTTTCTAAACTTGAAGAGGCTGTGAAAAAAACCATGGACTCACTGCCTTGAGAATTACTTGAATTCTCCAGGTATTTGTCATCAACATGAAGGGAGAAATAAAGAGTCACTCCCAAAGAGTTCGCTGTTTTTTCCACTCACTCTGAGCTCTCAGTGTCTTTGGAATCAGTGTC
Source organism: Orycteropus afer afer (assembly GCF_000298275.1). NCBI lineage: Eukaryota > Metazoa > Chordata > Mammalia > Tubulidentata > Orycteropodidae > Orycteropus > Orycteropus afer. The sequence continues at coordinate 2,599,679 of NW_006921696.1, read as the reverse complement.
TTTTGAGGAAGTATGTTAGGATTTGTGGCATCTCGAGGTCATGCAGTTAATGCACTTGGCTGCTAACTGAAAGGTTGGAGGTTCAAGTCCATCCAGAGATACCTCGGAAGAAAAGCCTGGCAGTCTACTTCTGTATAACAACTTGAAAACCTTCTGGAGCCCAGTTCTATTCTGCCACACATAAGGTCATCATGAGCTGAAATCAAGTAGATGGCAATTGGTGGTGGTGTTGTGGTTATGGTTTGCCAGGAGGGACTTTTCTGTTTGATACACCTTCTAATTATTCCAGGACAAAATTAATTTGCCTCTTAGGCTAGGCACTTAATAACTCTTATTACTGAGAATTAATTTCTATAAATAGAGGAAAGGGCACATAAAAGAACTTCTCCCAACGTATTGGAATATTTAATGATTCTTGCACGAAAAGTTTCATTTAGCACATTCCTTAAAAGCTCTCCTAAAGCTAGCCTAATGGCAATTCAGAAAACATAAATGAGTTTTGGAATTTTTTTTTTTTTTTCCTAAACCAAAACCCCATTAAAGCATGCATGGTGGAGAGCAGGAGGAGAAAGCTTGCTTGTGGACAAAGAGTGTGCCTGTGAACTTTAATATATTAAAATGGACTCAGAAGTTCTTCTAAGATGAAAAACATGTGTCCAGTTGTAGTGAGATTCACCACTCCTCACAAGTTCAGAGCAGATGATCCTCATCTCCTTGTCTTAAGATGAGTATGTCTATTTTCAGAATAATTTTTAGCTTAAGTACAGTCCACCATTGATTTGTAATCTCTTTTATCCCTGGAATCTTGCATTCCTAGTGCACTTCATCTTTTTTGTGTGGAATAATATCCTTCAGGAATCTTTGATGCAGCAGTGAATTAGAAGAAAAAAATGAGATGTAAGTGCTTGCTCTATTTGTCATTTTTAATACATTTTGAACCACTTGATTTATGATTAAGTATTTCTTGGGAGAGGAGAATGTTTAAGGTGGTATTTTGAGCTCCATTTAAGGCAATTTAGTTGTCATCAGGTCTCCTCACCCCATAGCCTTCATATGACCTTGCTTCATAAATTGGGCCCAAACAATTGGCTTGTGTTTTGAGTAGACAAAGCCTTATGGAAATGATACTTGCTAAATGTTTTTATTGGACATCTGGGTATGAGTTAGTCTTTGTCAGACCAGTCACAGACCACAACTAGCCTGACACTAAAACCCTTGGTGGCAGCTTCTGCCCTTAGAAAAATCTTTTTAAATTCTTTTAAGTGGAGAGGGCAAGAGATTATGAGATTATTTGGATTCATGCTTTTCCAACATTCTGCTTTGATTCCTAATTCAGTGCTCAAGATTAAGGATGTCCACTTGAGCCTTCCCTTCCCTTTAGGTTCAGATTTTGGTGGTCCATGTCCTCCTTGTCCTCTACTCTGTAGCAGTGCTTTGGGTGCATTGAGTAGAATGGCTGTCACCAATGTGACATGCTGTGCCAGGATGTTGTGGCTTTGCTAGGAAATGGCAGAATGATTTCAGGCTCGGGAGGTGCTAAGGCAATCTCAGCCAGCTTGAAAGAGTGACTGGAGTTGTCCCTGCCCTCACTGCCCTTCTCAGTGAATTCTGTTCATCTGAGCTAATGTTGGATGTCAGCAACATAGAATCTCCTCAGTCTGTTTGACCCAAGATGAGAGAAAGAGGAGTGGTTAGTACAATTTCCCTTCATTTCTTAATAGCAAAACTTACCCTTTATTTAAAAATCATAGAAGCAATGAATGCAGTATCCCTCCAGGTTATCACCAGATGAAAAAATTGAGGAGTTCTATGTAGTATTTTTCATTACTTGCACCAAAGATAGAATTTTTTATGCTTGGAAGAAACTTTTTAGCAATAAAGTTTAATTACAGAAATTCTTTGGCCAATGACAGAATAGCTCTTGCATGAGAAATTCAAGGACAAAAGCAAAAGTAAAAAAAAAGAGAGAGAGAGAGAGAAAGAGAAAGTAGAATGAATTAACAAGTGATCCAGGAAGCTAATAAGAGTAACATATAGTCCTAACATATGGTTTCCTCTTTTCATTGTTGCCCTCCTGAAAATTCTAGGACTATTTCATAAGTGTGAACATTAAAAAAGTTTCCAAACTATGAAGGTGTTCATTGAATTCCTTCCAGTGAAGACCCACACCAGAGATCTTAGTAAATGAAGTTTTCACACTCATTAAGTCCTTAATGTGCCTAGATGTGATTTCAGAATGGAGAGACATAAATGGAATCGCAGGAGTCCTGGTGGCACAACAGTGAAGCACTCTGCTGCTAACTAAAAGGTTGATAGTTCTCTCAGCTGCTAACTGAAAGACTAGCAGTTAGAACCCACCCAGAGTCTTTATGGGAGAAAGACCTAGAAATCTGCCTCCATAAAGTTTATAGCCAAGAAAATCCTATGGGGCAGTTCTACTCTATCCCATGAGGTCTCTATGAGTCAAAATTGACTCAAAGTCATGCAACAACAAATGGCATCGCAGTAGACTGAATGTTCTGGTTACCTCATGCCATTCTGACAGGAAATTACCACAAAAGGGATGGCCTTAACAAATAGGAGTTTATTCTCTCACAGTTTGGAGGCTTTAAGTCCAAGTTCAAAATGCCAGGCTCTAGGGTCTGAGTGGGAGCTCTGGTAGCATAGTGGCTAAAGCCCTTGACTGCTAACCAGAAGGCTGGTGGTTCAAACCC
>NW_006921696.1:2595209-2596557 GCF_000298275.1 Orycteropus afer afer | reverse complement strand
CCCTAAGGCAGCTACTCATCTTCTCACAGTAGATTCCACCATGGAGTTGATTACCAGTCTCATCATGGGGAATACTACATCCTGCTGCCCAGCCACTCAATCAGGCCCAGCCAAGTTGACACACAAACTGAGCTACCATATAGAAGATAAACAAAGTTTCTAGAATCTTGTAGTTCACAAAGCAGTTTCACTCATGACATCTGACACTTGCTGCTCGTTGGAGGAAAGGCACTCGGTAAATTCAACGAGCACAGCTTGATCTTCACTTTGGCAAGTCCCTGCATTAGTAGCAACTGGATAAGTACAAACATGAACAAATGAAATTCACTGTTATCAAGTGGATTCAAACCCATGGCAATTCCATGTGTTACAGATTAGAACTTCCCTATGGAAGTAGATCAGCAGGCTTTTTTTCTGTGGTGCCACTGGGTAGATTTGAACAGCCTACCATTAGGTTAGCAACTGATCGCAAACCACTTGCACCACCCAGAGACTCATGAACAGATAGAGCCAAAGAATTCACCTCTTTGCACCTTAGTTGGTTAATCAATAATAGAAGAAATTGAATTAGATCTTCTCTTGCAGCCTTTCCAGTTTTAGAATTACTTGTTTATTCTCTAAATTCAACTTGAGTGTGTTTTGTGTGTTTAATTCCTTTCAGTGTAAGATATAACAGAAAGCAAGCAAGCCAGAGAAAGAATTGAGAAATGCAAGGATCAGGAAAGGGAAAAAAAGGGTGGGAAAGAACATGGAGAAGAATGAAAGGAAATAAGCTTATGGATAAGTAATGGGGTAAGAGAATTATGGGAGGCAGATTAATTTCCTGTATTTTAGATTTAATATGGAGGGAGAAATAGCTGATGATTTGGACTGCAGTTCTGTAAGTAGTGTCAGAGTTAATAATCCTTTCAATTTTTTCCTTGAGAAAACCTACCAGGTGAGTGCACAGTTCATTCTAGACTACAGGCAGGGACCACAACAGGCCCTTTTGCTGGTGCTGGAAGGAAAGCCATCACTGGTTAATGAAGAGAATCCCTAAAGTGCCAACTGCAGCCTTTGTGCATTGTGCTTTTTTGGCCCCCTTTTGCATGAAAGGATGAGTTCATGCCTGTTCCTCCCTGTCACATATTCATTCTGTAACATTCTGCTCCAACCACATGGTTGGGTTATAAAATGAAGAACATGTTTCCTGTTCAAGGTATTCTGCAACTGGCTACATTTTACTTGATCTGAAAATCTATAGGAATTGCTATCTCTGTTTCTAACTTTATTCAGTAATTGGTCTTTTTTTTTAATCTACAAAATAGCAAAAATATTCAAGTATGTTCTGTGTAAGAGTTTTTTTTTT
>NW_006921696.1:2590428-2591184 GCF_000298275.1 Orycteropus afer afer | reverse complement strand
TTCTTTGAGGTTACCCTGTGATTTATAATTTTCTCCCCAAATTTAGAATACTCCTTTCTATCTTGCAACTCTCCTGACTTCCTCAGCATATAGAAGTTCTGTAACTACACAGTATTTTCCCTCTTTTTGGTTTGTAGTTGTCCTCATTTGCCAATTGTTGTCTCTGGTTCCCTGTTTACAGTCTTATAAATTTCATTGACTTTGGATATGTCCATAGCTGTGGTTTCTGGGTTATGTCATCTTTTGTATTAATGTTCGGTTGTTTTTGCTATTTTGGGTTCTTTGTTCAAAGGACTCCATTTATTATCTCTTGGTCTGGTTTTAACAAATTCCCTTAGTTTCTGCTTATGTGGAATCTCTAATTTCACCATCACATTTGAGGGACAATTTTTCTGGGTATATAATTCTTGGTTGAAAATTTTTCTCTTTCAGAGTTTTCTATATACCATCCCATGGCCTTCTTGCTTGCATGGTTTCTTCTGAGAAATCAGAGCTTATTCTTTCTAGTTGTACTTGGTAAGTAACTTTTTGTTTTTCCCATGCTGCTTTCAGGATTTTTATTTGTCTTTAGTTTTGATGAGTTTGATGATGATATGTCTTGGTGATTTTCTTTTGAGGACTATCCTGTTTGGAGTTTGTTGGACTTCTTGAATGGATATATTCTCACCTTTCATCATATCAGGGAAGTTTTCTTCCAACAAATCTTGGACAATTTTCCAGTGGTTTTATTTTTCTCTTCCTGTTATGGAATTCCAG
>NW_006921696.1:2588542-2589708 GCF_000298275.1 Orycteropus afer afer | reverse complement strand
ATAGCTGATATTCAGAACTACCTTCTTCCACCACCCATTCTGTATTTCCCTTGCCCTCAGCAAGCACCTCAACTGGTCATGGTTCTTTGCCTGGTGAGGTGACCCAAACCTTCATTCCTGAAGGGTCTGGGCCATTGCCAGTCATATCGTAATTGGGTTGCTATAATTTTCCATTGACTTTAATCACAGGGCATGGTAGTACTGAAAGATGTCTTAAAGAATCTCCTGTATTCCAGACATATTCTTCTTTACCTCCATTATGTAAAGCCAATACAATTTCCCCTTGGTAATCAGGATCTATCACACTAGATAGTACAGTAATGCCCTTCTTTGTCTGTTGATCCAGAGGCATGTTGAAGCCAAAATGGCCGGGGAGTTGGACAAAATTGCAGAAAAATATCAAATATCCAATCACCCAGAGTGTCACTTCTCACAAGTACTTGATCTATTGGTGGTTCTAGTTTGCATTAATTGTGCCACCTCACTCCACGGATTAGCAGGGCCCTCTTTACTAGCAGACGCAGGGTCACTAGTGTCATTAAGATGAATCAAACTGGAGAACAAATCTAAGAAGCCTATCCTTATGATTTTGTCTGTCTAGAACCACTCCTGGTACCAAATGTGTTAGACTGGGTTCTCTAGAGAAACAAAAACCAGCAAAGCTTTTATATGTATATTTATAGAGAGAGATGGGGGAGAATTTATCTTAGGAAAATGGCTCCCAAACATATAGAAGCTGGCAAGTCCAAAGTCCCTGGATCAGATGTCAAGCTGGAGGCTTTTCCTGCTTCCATAACCACAGGGGCTGAGAAGTACACCAGCTGTTGACTCCAACGAATGATGAATCCAAGATCTCCAGGCCTAACAGTGGACTACTTACTCGCGGACAGTTGTAGGCAGCACAGCAGAATCCTGATCCACAGAAGAATGTCTCTCTTCCCAGGATGTCCCTGGATATCCTGGAAGCAGGCCACACCCCTGGGGAAACTCCCCTTCAGCAGACTGGCCACTCAGAACACAGTCATCTGATCCCATCATGGGAACAACCACACAGAACTGGGAGCCAGCCAAGTTGACACACAGCTCCAACTATCACAAAAGTGTTATCTATTTCTGACAATTTAGTATAAATCCTCTGGATTTCTATCTGTAGGTTTAGAATGATT
>NW_006921696.1:2584174-2587967 GCF_000298275.1 Orycteropus afer afer | reverse complement strand
CCTTGGGTTTCCAAGGCAGTATCACTACGGAAGTAGATTGCCCAACCTTCCTTCTGAGGAGTGGCTGGTGGGTTTAAACTGCTAGTCTTCTGGTTAGCAGTCAAGTGCCTTGAGCAGTAAGCAAAAAAGAAGAAAAGGGAAAAAGGAAAAAAAAAATGCAATTCTGGGGAGAGGGCAATAGGAGAAAAAAGGTAGAGAAGGAGAATAATGAAGAAAAAAATGGAAAAAATGCAAAATGAAAAACGAGGAGTGGGGTTAACCATAGGAAAGGAAAAAAATAAATAAAAATTCCAACCAGGAACAGGAAAAAGAAAAAAAGCTGAAACTAGAACCTTTCCAGTCATCTGTATCTGGAATGTCCTTGTGGTTCCTGGCAAGTGGATCCTGTTCTTTAGTCCCTGGAATCTGGGAGAACGCTGTCACTTTAAATACTCAAAATGGTTAAACAGCTTGTAAACATCCAAAATGGCTGTGCCCCAGACAGATAAAAATCCACAGCTCAGCCCACCTTCTCTGCTGCTTCCCCTTTTATTCACCAGCCACTAGAGCAGTCCTCCATGCAGTCCCTGGCTAGTAGGGCTGATTTTTAGGTTAATTCTTAGGTCTTACCACCACTCGGCAATATCCAAGCTATTTATGCCATCATGATCGCTGCCAGACCACAGCTAAATTATGTCTCCTTTGTTGGTGTTTTCATGCAAATTCTTCTGCTGGTTGGAGTTTAGTCCACTTCTATATCCTTCCCTTCAAGGCTCAGGGGTCCGGGATTATCTTCTGTATCTGTGTTAATTTGTTCCCTTTTTCTTTGTTGAAGAGTGTGCAGTCTTTCTGCCTATTCCGCCATCTTACCAGAACTCCTGTGTGAGAATCTTGTCTCTTAAAGCAAACAGGAGCTGAGTGGAAATGTGGCGTTCACTCTGTTGGGGGTAATTGTAAATGTTTCTTCTCCTATGGGGCTGTGTATAACATATTAATAAATTGTGGGTTTAAACTGGTTCTGGAAAAGATTTCAAAGCTTTTTTAATGCTGGAGGTTGATTGAAACACTACAGATTGCACTCTGACCTTTGGGCATGGATGTGGCTGGGGAGGAGAACTGAGTCCAGATGTTCCTCTCCAGCTGGTGAAGTGATGGGGCTGTGATTAAAACTGCAGCATTACCCAGACAGTGTGTTGCTCTCTACGGTGGTGCCTCAGAGGCAGTTTTCCTGAACTCTGTGTTTGGAAAAAAACTCCTCCATTCTTCAAGCCTTAGGTCTGTCAACTGCTGCCTAGAGTATAGCAAATCCTAAAGGCAGCTCTTGTGCCTTCTTTATTTATGGAAACCACACTTTAGTGCAAACCTTTTTGATGTGGCAGCTTATTCAATGGGATCCCTCTTAGCTTATGCTGGGGGCTGTGTAGTTGGATCATTAATTGTTGTTGTTGTTGTTATGTGCCGTCCAATTGGACCTGACTCATAGCGACCTCTCCTTGGGTTTCTGAGGTGGTATTACTATGGAAATAGATCACCCAATTAGAAAAGCTAAGTAAAATGAAGTCATTAAAAATATACTTAATACATACCATAAACATTTTCCTTTACCTTATACATTAAATTGTCCATTCATTCAGGAATCTTTTGATGTAGGAGGGAAAAGTCTTTCCTTTGAACTAGGGTCTGATGTGGGAGTTTGGTGGCGTCTTTCATAAACTACACTTAGAATTCATCATCTAAGATTTTCAGTTTGGGGTTTGTTCTGGTTACCTTGTGTTGCTCTAACAAAAATACCATGAATGGGATGCTTTAACAAACAGGAGTTTATTCTTACAATTTGGAGGCTTTAAGTCCAAGTTCAAAGTGCCAGGGTCCAGGGGTTGGGTGAAAGCCCCTCAACCTTGGGCTTCAGCTCTGCCCCCTGCTCCCAGCCCACTGACGCTAGAGGCTTTTCTTCACTCAGACAGCCACTGGCTGCTGAGACCAACAAGCCCAAGGCAAGTAAAAAGGCACAGTCCTGATATTACCAAACCACATGGCAGGCCATTAATTCAAGTCCATTGGAAGTCCCAAGGTTGGCAGAGCATGGCAGGCTGCTGAACAATGACACAGCTATATGCAGGGTTCAAGCATGCCATAAGCTAGAAACCATTCCCAAAGTTGCTTCCTATATACGGGAAGCAGACCACATCCTAAAGCAGCTACTCAACTGCTTGTGGTAGATCCCACCATAGCGTTGCTTGCCAGTCTCACCAAGGGGAATAACTACCACCAGTGGCCCAGCCACTCAACCAGGCCTAGCCAAGTTGACACACAACCTTAACTTCCACAGGGTTTGTTTAATATTATGGCTTTGCCAGGGCAAAGAACCTAAATACTCTAGAATAATCTGAAAAGAGAGGCTTCCAGATTGTATTATTATTCTTCTTTCCCTGACCTTACAACTGAATCACATACAAATAATTCAACAATGGTTTCAGGAACTCACTTTTGTCAAGCCTTTCCAAGGCAACCATCATCATTTCCATATAGACAGTTATCTCCCTTTGTGCTCCTATTTCATTGCTTCATGTTTAATTAAATTATGGAAATATATTGCACACAACTAGGCATATGGGGGGGCACTATGAGTCAGAATCAACTCGACAGCAGTGAGTTTGGTTTTTGGTTAGGCATACACAGTAGTGGGATCAAAGACAGCTGATTTGTGTGAGCATATAACTCAACTAATCACAGTAAAAGCACAAAGGCTCTAGAGGAAGGCCTGCTTCTACTGGCCCTCAGGGTCCTAGGGGCAAGGAGGAGGGAGCCTTACAGAGAGTGTAAGGGTGACAGTTCATCTGCGGAACCTATAAATGGGGTCCATTAAGCAGGTTCTACTGTAATAAATTCTTACCATGTAGAGCACATTGTGATAGCCTCTAGTTGGGGAACAAAGATAGAAGGGCAGCTGTTGTTAAGTGTTATGTGCGGTAGAGACAATCAGAGGAGGAGAGATCACCTCTGGTGGAAATGAGCAGCCAGAAGGAAGACTTTATGAAGGGAGGAAATATTTGATATGGGCCTCAAAGGATGGGTAGTTTCTCAGTAGTCCTGGAGAGAAGAAAGGAAATTTTAGGCAGATGGAAGAGCAAGAACAAAGGCTTAAAAGTGGGAAAGTACAATAGATATCTTTAGGGTAATAAACAGAACTGTTAGATCAGAGAGTCAATGTAGGGCATAGTGGGAAAATAGGCTAGAAAGTAAGTAGGGCCAGATCTCCAGGACCTTGGGGGGCTGCTTAGAGGCAGTAGGGACTCCCAGAAAGCATTTGAGCAGAGCAATGACACAATTAAAGCAGCTTTATGGAAACATTATCTTGTCCAGAGCTGTCACAGAAGGCTGCCTGGCACCTGCTGAAGTCCCTTGAGGTTATCAGCAATGTGAGCATGACTGGGTCCCAGCAATACTATTCAAGAAGCCAGGTGAGTGGAATTTGTAGGAAGAATTCAGGACTCACTGCTGCATAAGAGTGTATATTACATATGCTAAAGTAATTAAATAACAAATATAAACATAATAAATTAATAAAATAATATAAAATAATGAAAATATAATACAATATAATAAAGAATTGCATTGTTGTTTATTGTTGGGTACCATTGGTGTCAATTCCAACTCATAGTGACCCCATGTGACAGAGTAGAACTGCCCCATAGGATTTTCTTTTTTTTTTTTAATATTAGGATTTGGGTGAAGATTTACAGAGTAAATTCACTTTTCATACAGCAGTTCACATATACTTTGTCTCATGTCATTGACCAAAATTTACAATGCA
>NW_006921696.1:2534749-2574369 GCF_000298275.1 Orycteropus afer afer | reverse complement strand
TGGGGTTTAGTCCAATTCTGCATCCTTTCCTTCAAGGCTCAGGGGTCCAAGATTATCTTCTGTTCTGTGTTAATTGGTTTCCCTTTTCTTTGTTGAAGAGGGTCTGTGCAATCCTTCTGCCTAGTCCGCCATCTTGCCCCGCAGTCCCCATAGGATTTTCTTGGCTGTAATCTTTAGGGAAGCAGACCACCAGGTCTTTCTCTGAAAGAGAAACCAGCATTTTGGTTAGTAGCTGAGTACTTAACCACCTGAGCTTCCTAACAGCATTAGTACCTTATTAAACTTCCATCCTTTCCCATCTCCCACCTCTTCCCCAAAAGATACTCACCAGGGTTTTTGACATTAGTTGCATCTGTGTTGAGCAGAGAGTGGACAATGTGAATGGCAGAATCCAGGAGATGCACTTGGCTCTGGCCTTCTGAAGAAAGTCCCAGCCTGACCAATGAGGGAGAACTAGGCTCAGTTCATCTTTGGGTTTATGTGATGGCTCTCACATTAACATGTTGATTCTGAATTTTATCTTTCATGTAAGTCTTAAAGGTTATTTATCTATAAACAGTAACACCTAAAGGATCTATCAAATGTTGGTGTCTAATATTTTGCAACAAGTGCAGCAATGACAATTTCCATAGTTTTTACAATGCTTCTATCTTGTTGTGTGTAGCCTCTTAGATATTCATTGACACCAACTATTCTAGAACCTTGAGTGTTTTGTTTTGTTTTGTTTTGTTTTTTAATGATAGTCCAGGAAAGGAAGATGCTCTGGTGGCATAGTGGGTAAGGCATTTGGCTGCTAACCAGTAGGTAAGAAGTTCAAACCCACTAGCTTCTCTGGGGAGAGGAAGATGAGGCAATCTACTTCCATGAAGTCTGGAAACTCTATAGTGGTTGCTATGAGTTGGAATTGACTCGATGGCAGTGAGTTTGGTTTTGTTTTCATCCACAAAAGGCTGAATTAGGATCAGGATCCCATCAGGAGAGATTCTGATGCAGTTGATCTGTGTATATCTATTTATAAAAAATACTGTGGATGATTGTAAGCCATATCTAAAACCAAAACCAAACTCACTGGTGTCGAGTGAGATCTGACTCATAGTGAGCCCTCCTTGGGTTTCCAAGGCAGTATCACCACAGAAGTAAATTGCCCAACCTTCCTTCTGAGGAGTGGCTGGTGGGTTTGAACCCCAGACTTCTCATTAACAGTGAAATGCCTTAGGCACTACACTATCAGAGCTCCTTAAGCCATATCTAGGATTGAAAAATCACTGACTACGTTCGACTTTTCAAACTTTAATAGTGTCCCTGAGAGCAAGATTAAATTTAATACCAAAAGTTTTTATATTTTAATCCCTGTGATTCAAATTTTATCAAACTTTATTACTTTATTTGGAAAATGTTTTACTAATCCAGGATTCAGACTAGTGACTTCAGAATGGTCACTTGTGCTTTCAACCCTAATTTAGACAGATATTTTCTTCCTCTTGATTCCCTCTAACACTAAAAACGCAATGTCTTAGTTATCTAGTGCTGCTATAGCACAAATACCACAGTGGAGGGCTTTAATTAAAAGAAATTTATTCTCTCACAGTTTAGAAGAGTAGAAGTCCAAATTCAGGGTGCCAACTCTATGTGAAGTGTCTCTCTGTCTCTGTGTCTCTGTCTGTCTCTCTGTCTCTCTGCCTCTTTCTCTCTTGGCTTTGGAGCTTGGTATCCCTTGTAAATCTCCATGTGTCTTGGCATCAATCTTTCCTTGGGTAATAGGAAGTCCCCTGCACAGGGATACTCCACTCCTGCCTCTTCTTTCTTGGTGATAGTAGGTCCCTCTCTATCTGCTTCCTTCTCTCTCCTTTTATCTCTTATAAAATAAAAGCTGATGCAGGCCACATCCCAGGTAAATTCCCCTTACATCAGATCAGGGCTGTGACCTGATTAAAGGAGTTGTATCTCACCTTAATAACCTTACCATTGATTGGCTGATCACATCACATCATAAGGGGAGGGTGATAACACCATGGCATAACTGGCAAACCACTGAGAATCATGGCCCAACCAAGTTGACACATATTTTTTGGGGGAACATTGAATTCATGTCACAAATACACAAAACAAAACAAAAACATTTGAATATAAGAAAAGATAGAAAATCTGCTTAGCAAAACAAGTCACTGCCCTGAATCACACCCATTAAGCCAAAATACCAAACTCTTCATACAAATGTAGCAGTATGAATCTCTGTCCCTAAATTTGTGCAAGAAATGTAACTTTATTTCTCTATATCTCAATTTCTATTTCAAGCTCCAATTCCAATCTTAGTTTTCGTCAATAAAGAGTATTTTCTACCTTTCCCAAGAGTTGCACTAGGTTATTGGGAATTGAAATGATAACAAGTTACTAGGGGTGGGTTAGGGGTGGAAGAGAGGTTGTTCATGTGATCTGAGTCATCATTTATTATATATCCACTGACGGGCCCTTGTTCCCATCTGGTCCTTGCTGCTGACTCAGCCCTCACACCGTACTGCAAGGCCTCTTCAAACTCAACAAACTGGTTGCCATTGAGTCGACTCCAACTCATGGTGACCTCGTGTGTCAGGGTAGAACTGTGCTTTATAGGGTTTTCAATGGCTGATTTTTTGGGAGTAAATCACTCTCTTCTGAGACACCTCTGGGTGGACTAGAGCCTCAACTCAAATAAGTTGGAATCCACTCAATAGCAATTGGTTTAGAATGCATGGAGATAGGCACTAGGGAGTAATAGAAATAGAAAGTGAGACCTTCTGTGGAAACTATTTCAGTTGTGGCTGAAATTGTGACAAACCTGGGGATCAGAAGCTTCAGTGATGGTTCAGTGAAGAACTTTGAAGAATGGGAGAGTCTGGCACAGAACTTGATGAATGCAAAGCACTGAGCTACCCAGTAAGTCTTCGTATATAATAGCTAGAAAACATAAGATGTTTATTTTAAACACACTAAATATATAAGCAGGAAGGTTGGGGTGAAAGTCTTTTTCTTTCATGTTTATATTTATTCTGTACTTTGCTATCACAAAATTATTCTCTGCCTAGTTTGTTTCCAAGAATTTCCTTGGAGAAATACTGACTTTAAACTTTTATTGTTATCTTCTATGGACTATAACCTTAATCTCAGAGACATGTTTCCTTGGAATGGAAAATTGCATTTACTCGCTGTAAGTTTGTGAAAGGAAATTGAATTAGATAGAATGTTTATTGTTGGAAATCAAGTTCACTCACCTAAAGTTGTAATGCACACACCAGCACTGTGGCCTCTCTAACTTCATTCTATGGGTTTACTCTTATATAAGAGGTTTCACTTCATCTAGTTAAAAAGCTTCAAGCCCTTTCCTTAGCTTTCTCCCTGTAAATCTGTTTGGAAATACTCTGAGACTAACAGGGTGTAGTTTTATAGAGCAATATGAATTTAGGTTTTTCTCCACTGGTGGAAAAAGGAAGAAGTCCTGATAGTGCAAATATTGAGTGCTTGGCTGCTAACCAGAAGTTTGCTGATTCAAATCCACCCAGCAGCTCTGTGAGAGATAAGACCTGGAGATCTACTCCTGTAATGATTACAGCATAGGAAACCCTATGGGACAATTTGATTCTGACCTATAGAGTCACTATGAGTTGGAATCAACTAGATATACACAACAGCGGAAAAGGAAATGCCAAAGAAAAAACATTGGTGAATATTTTGCACTGTCACCCATCAAAAAAGTTTAAATGTCTTTGTGAAACATCTTAGTGGCAAATACACAACTTCAGAGTAATACACTTGAAGGGAATATTGAGGGGATCAGAAAAGAGCTGAGGAACTGGGACATTGACATATTCGGTTCTCCAAATCAAGTGCTTAGTTCAGTCTTGCCCAGGGTGCTACTACCATGGAAGAAATCAACTTGGTAGAATTCATTTACAAAAACACAGTGATTATGTCCTATTCTACCTTTGTCTCACCCATTCTCATGTAAGTTTCATGAGAGCATTGTCTTGATCTCTTTGTCTATTTGCAGTGTCCCCAGGACATCCTACTTGGAACATGGTAGGCATTCAATAAATATTTGTTGAGATAAAAAATAAATGAATAAATGATTTCTTTCAGAATTTTGGGTAGACTTTCACCTTATATTTGAAAAAAAGTACTATTAGAAAAAGGTAAAGATGTTAAAATAATTGGCATATTAACCATTAGATATGACTTAAAGCAAGAGCCCATCCCCGATCTCTCAAACCATGCACCTTCCTTGTCTGATACAAGAATTCTGTATAAAGTTTGCTCTGTGAAGACCAGGATTACTGGTCTGACAGAAACTGATGGAACCCCCAAGACTATGGCCCTTAGACATGCTTCAGGCCTGAAATTGAACCCACCCCTGTGGCTCAAATTTCAGCCAAACAATCACACCATGGACACTCCTTAGAACAATCAACCAAACAAAATCGAAAGGGCAGCATCTGCCCAGGAATAAAGGTCAAAAGTCAGGAATGGATAGGAAAGAAGGACAAATAGAAATGATTACCACAGGGAGGAAGTGGGAAGACTGATGTCATATTGTGGGAACTGCATTCAATGTCATGAAACAAAAAGTGCATGAACAGTTGAATGGAAAACCAATTTGCTCTATGAACTTTCACTCCAATCAAAATAAAAAACAATTAAAAAATAAAAAGTTTGTTCTGTGCCTGCCCATTTTAAAGTAGGTGTCCCCAATCCCTCTCATTGGTTGGAGACACTTGCATATTTGCAAATGAGTATTTTCCTACAATGTAGGAAATGAGTTAGATAGGTGGGACCTGGAGTAAAAGAAGCAAGAAAACATTCTTCCACTTTCATCCCTTTTGTCGCATATCTCAGAAATCTCACATCTGCCAGGGACAGAAGAAGGTGGAAGAACCGCTTTAAACTCAATGTTGCTGTGTTGGTCGGTGCTGTCAAGCCAGTTTCAGCTCATAGTGACCCTCTGTACAACAGAACAAAACATTGCCCAGTCCTGAGCCATCCTCACAATCTTTGCTATGCTTGAGCCCATCATTGGAGCCACTGTCTCAATACATCACACTGAGGGTCTTACCCTTTTTTGCTGACTTTCTACTTTACCAAGCATGATGTCCTTTTCCAGGGACTGGTCCCTTCCGACAACATGGCCAAAGTACATGAGACAAAATCTGGCTGTTCTTCCTTCTAAGAATCATTCGGCTATACTTCTTCCAAGACAGATGTTTGCTCTTCTGGCAGTCCATAGTATATTCAATATTCTTCATCAACACCACAATTCAGATGCATCAGTTCTTCTTCAATCTTTCTTATTCTGGCTTTCAAACATATATGAAGCAATTTAAATGATAATGGCTTGGATCAGCCATACCACATCCTTCTTAACACCTGAAAGAGGTCTTTTGCAGCAGATTTGTCCAATGCAATATATCATTCTATTTCTTGACTGGGTTTCCATGGGCATTGATTGTAGACTCAAGTAAAATAAAATCCTTAACAACATCAGTCTCCTCTCCATTTATCATGATGTTGCTCACTGCTCCAGTTGTTAGGATTCTTGTTTTTTCATGTTGAGGTGTAATCCATATTGAAGGCTGTAGTCTTTGATCTTCAGTAAGTACTTCAAATCCTCTTCACTTTCAGCAGCAAAATTGTGTCATCTGCATATCACAGGTTGTTAATGAGTGTTCCTCCAATCCTGATGTTGTGTTCTTTATATAGTTCAGGTTCTCGCATATTTGCTCAGCATATAGACCGAATAAGTATCGTGAAAGGGTACTGCCCTGATATACATCTTTCCTAATTGTAAACCATGCAGTATCCCCTTGTTCTCTTTGAACAACTGCCTCGTGGTCCATGTACAGATTCCTCATGAGCACAATTAAGTATTCTGGAATTCCTATTCTTCAAAATGTTCCATAATTTGTTATGATCCATACAGTTGAATGCTTTTGT
Organism: Orycteropus afer afer; assembly: GCF_000298275.1. Classification (NCBI taxonomy): domain Eukaryota; kingdom Metazoa; phylum Chordata; class Mammalia; order Tubulidentata; family Orycteropodidae; genus Orycteropus; species Orycteropus afer. Next base: position 2,568,408 of record NW_006921696.1, on the reverse strand, counting down.
ATAGTTAATCAGCCAAGATCCATCTGACATCACCAATGATATCCTTCATTTGAATCTCCACTTCTGAATCTGGCTTGAATTTCTGGCAGTTCCCTGTTGAACTGCTGCAATTGTTTTTGAATTATGCTCACCAAAATTTTACTTGCCTGTGATATTAATGACATTGTTTGATAATTTCCTTATTCTGTTGGATCACCTATCTTTGGAATGAGCACAAATATGAATCTCTTCCAGTTAGTTGGCCAGGTAGCTGTTTTCCAGATTTCTTGGCATAAACGAGTGAGCTCCTCCAGCATTGTTTCTGTTTGTTGAAATATATCAATGGGTATGTCATCAATTCTTGGAGTCTTTTTTTTTTTTCTGGCCAATTCTTTAAGTGCAGCCAGGACTTCTTCCTTCAGTATCATTGGTTCTTGATCATATGCTACCTCCTGAAATAGTCGAACATTGACCAATTCTTTTTGATACAGTGACTCTGTGTATTCTTATCATCTTCTTTTGAGGCTTCCTTCATCATTCAATATTTTGCCCATAAAAACCTTTAATATTGCAACTTGAGGCTTGAATTTTTTCTTCAGTTCTTTCAGCTTGAAAAATAAATACCCAGTGTGCTCTTCCCTTTTGGTTTTCTACCTCCAGGTCTTTGCACAGTTAGTTATAATAGCTTATTTTATTTTCTTAAGCTGTCTTTTGACAACTTTTGATCAGATTTTATTTCATCATTTTTTCCATTCACTTACACTACTCTCCATTCTATGGTAAGTTTCAGAGTTTCTTACGACATCCATTTTGGCCTTTTCTTCCTTTTCCTGTCTTTTTAATGACCTTTTGCTTTCTTCTTGTGTGATGTTCATGATGTCATCCCACAATTCACCTGGTCTTTGGTCACTGGTATTCAGTGCATCAAATCTATTCTTTAGATGGTCTCTAACTTCCAGCGAGAATACTCAAGGTCATATTTTGTCTTTCATGGACTTGTTTTAATTGTCTTCAACTTCAACTTGTACTTGCATATGAGCAGTGAATGGTCTGTTCCACAATTAGCTCCTGGCCTTTTTTCGACTGATGATATTGAGTTTCTCTACCGCCTCTTTCCACAGATGTAATCGATTTGATTCCTGTGTATCCTATCTGGTGAGGTTCCCATGTATAGTTACCATTTATATTGTTGAAAAAAGGTATTTGCAATGAATAAATCCTTGATCTTGCAACATTCTATCATGAGATCTCATTCATTGTGAAAGGACTCAATTTTACCTTAGTAGCTTTCCTTTTATTACTCCATCATTGCTCCTGTGCCTTTTTGGCCTAAATTTCAATTGACAAGTTTAAAATGTTTGAAAGTTATGGAAAGAATAAAGCTAACTCCAACTTTTTTTTTTTCCTTCATTGTATACCACCTTAGAAACTAGGAAGTAAAGATTAATGTTTGTGTGAGGGGGGCAGGGAGGTATGAATATACACACACACATAATCACACTTGTATGTCACTTTTTGCTTAATAAAATTTTGAAACTAAATTAGCATCCATGACTTAAAATGCCTTTTCCAAGTAGAAAAGTCCATATTCTTTCAGGATTAAGAGGTTAGCTCCATAACTCAATTTATTGTTTTTGTTTTTGTTTTAGTGCAAAAGGTAATTATAATTTGGGGTGGAATTTTTAAACATTTAAACAGATTATATCTAGAACATATTTTTTATTCATGATGAAAGAATTTTGCTTGAAAATTGCCATCATATGTTTACTTTTCAAGACTCAAAAATTTTCATTAGCGTTATGTTGGATATCATAAATATCTTAAATGTGCAAAGTTATCTGGTCTGTACCAGGTATGTGCTAGCTGCTTCACGTGTATTTTTCAAATAGGTAAAGGTCTAATGCCAAATAATTTGCAAATGGGTTAGATATTTTAGACTTTAGCAAATTGAGTTCATCAAATTTTCCATGGAATATTGGCAAGACTTTGCAAGTTGTTATTTTATTCTGGGATGGAAACTGGCATTCACTGAAATGTAAGAATTGGGTAATATTTTATTATCAATGTCCCTTTCCTGGATGTTCCAACCTCAGTGATTCAAAGACTCCATTACCAGGGAGAAGGCTGGATTGTTACCTCTGGGGCCTTGTGCCCACTATATGTCCCATGTACCTTCAGATAAAGACAGTTAGCATATCTTATTATCAACATGTTTATACCCTAGTACTATAACTATTTCTAAAGAAATAGTTGCTTTATAAGTCACATCAAAGATTTATCTTGATACACTGACACTTGCATTGTTGCTAAGTTGATGTGTGAATTGTATTTGGTCATAAGATAACCACGGTTTCTCTATTGGCTGAATCAAGCAGTATATATGTAAGAAATTAAGCCTTCTGGGACTTTCTATACCAAAAAAAAAAAAAAAAATTCTCTTTCTAACAGTGTGGTGGCTTGTAAAGTGTTTAGCATTTCGCTTGGTACATTGTAGGCCCCTGATGAATACTGACTACAATCATTCTAAACCTTAAAGACCACTGTTATTTGGAGGCTTATATCTTTGTCTTAGAGTCCCGGGGTGGTGCCAAGTGATTAACATACTCTCGCTAACAAAAGGTTGGAGGTTTCAGTCCACCAGAGGCACCTTGGAGAAAAGGCCTGGTGACCTACTTTCAAAAATCAGCCATTGGCAACCCTACTTTACTCTGACACACATGAGGTCACCATGATTGGAATGGACTCTATATCAACCAATTTTTTTCTTTCTCTTGATAAGTGGTGGCACTTTACAGATGATGTGTCATGACCTAGAAAGCTCAAGCTAAAAGCTATCAGCCACTCTCTTCATTTTACAGATAAGGATACTGAGGTCCCAGGAAGGTAAATGACTTGAGCAAAGTCACACAGATAAAGTGGGAGGCCTGGGACAGATCTGACGCTTACCCTACTGTGCTTTTCACCAGCTCTCAGCAGAAATTTTTCAGACAAGTAAAACTCAGTGTGGCTCCAAGCAAGGAGCAGCCTTGCTGCACTGCTAGTATCCACAGCAAAGTCCAGGAAAGAGCAACATTGGGTTAGACAGCTTAAAGGCAGAGTGAAACATCCCACCAGACCCAGGGAAAGCTCCACATCCATTTAGGATTCAATTTTGGAACCTGAATAAAATTATAATCTTTTGGAATCACTTAATCTTTGTTTAAGGAGCAATGTTTGAAAAGCAATTCTGTAGAACTAAGAGGGTTTGTTTCTAGGTGATGAGGACAGTTAAGCACTCAGCTACTAACTGAGGTTAATACTGAAAGGTTAGCAGTTCAAACCCACCCAACAGTGCCATGAAGGACCTGATGATCTGCTTCTGTAAAGATTACAGCCCAAACCCCATACCTGTATGACGCAGTTCTACTCTGAAACACATGGGGTTGCCATGAGTTGAAATTGATTTGATAGCAACTGTATTTTTTTTTTTATTGGCACATTTAAGGTAGGAACAGGAGCTCTGTTAGCATAGTACCTAAGGCATTTGACTGCTAACCAGAAGACTGGCGGTTCAAACCCACCAGCCACTTCTAGAAAGAAAGGTTGCACAATCTACTTCTGTAATGATACTGCCTCAGAAACACAAGGAGGGGTCGCTATGAGTCGGGTCTGACTTGACAGCAAACAACAACAACAAAGGTAGGAACAGTTCATTAATTCAAATGAAGGAGTTTCCAAAGGATTCTTTTGCCTATATATTCAAGTAAATTGAATAACAAATCATTATGAAATTCAAACACAAGATGGTAACATTTCCCTGTCCCTTCCCCCCCCCCCGAAAATATAGTTGACAAAAATCCTCACATCCAGCATCACTTTCATTAAATAATGAGATTTGCCAGTGCCTTCTTGGGAGGAACACTAAGTTTCCCCACTCTGTGAGACAGCAGATCTGGAGGAACTGGGGATCATGGAGATTACTTCTTGAAGTTGATTTTTCTTCTGCTTTTATTCCCATTGTGGTTCAATCTGTTTACATTTTGGATACTCTCTAGTTACTCTATTTTTAAAGTAATGTCTCTCCAGAATAGTCTTTAATATCAAGGGGAGTTTAAATGTGGTATTGTCTTTGTTCTGTTGCCTTGGAATTAAAAGATTTCCTTTCTAGATACAGGCAGCCAGTACGCAGGTTATGAATGAATCTGTCCCTAAGTGTGTCTTTAAATTGAATTTGTAGGTAAGTCAAAACAGGTGCATAAATTTCTTATTTAGCCATACTGTAGTCATGTAAAGGAGCTCTGGTGGCATAGCGCTTAAGGCATTTGACTGCTAATCAGAAGGTTGGCAGTTCAAACTCACCAGGCACTCCTCAGAAGGAAGAATGGGCAATCTACTTCCGTAAAGATTTACCACCTCATAAACCCAAAGGGGGTTGCTATGAGTCAGAATCCACTCAATGGCAGTGAGTTTGGTTTTTGCTTAGTGGACATAAGGAGCTCTGGTGGCACAGTGGTTAAGCTCTCAGCTGCTAACCGATAGGTTAGCAGTTCAAACCCACTAGCCACACTACAGGAGAAAGATGTGGCAATCTGCTTCTGTAAAGATTACAGTTTAGAAACCCCTATGGCACAATTCCACTCTGTTCTATAGGGTCGCTGTGAGTCACAATAAACTTGATAGCAGTGGTTTCGGTTTTGGTTTGGTTTAGTTCAAGTAAAGGCTCCAAGTCTTTTCAATGGTTTAAAAGCTGCACACACAGCAAATAAAGGTGATTGTGATTAGGAATTTGTTACCAGTAGGGGTTTGTTCCATTGTTTTAAAGTCAGGACAAATTTACATGACTTTAAAGGGCAAGTAGGAGTTGTCCCTTTAAGTTCCTAACCTAGGGACTTCCTGTTTGTAATTTGTCCTCAGCTGACTCCTCACTTTTATAGCCTTAAATCAAGAGAGATCCTAGCAGATGAGAAGCAAGATATTTCTCTGACATTTCTGGTGACAGCAGCAGCTCCAAGAACTTTAGATACCAAGTTCAGAGAGCTTTGGACAGGGAAGAGATGTAAAGAAGGCTCTTTGTATTCTTATTTTGAAATCAGAACCACACAAAGCATTGCTTTAGAATGTTCTGCCTTGATTTTCAGATGAAATTTTTCTGTGGAAAGGAAAATAAATTTACGTTTGCTCACTGAACTTCCAAGGGGCTCAGTTTTGATTATGAAATCATATGTGACAAACAGATTTCCAGCATATTCCCTAAAAATAATGGGTAAAAACTTCCAGCAGCCCGCTAATGCCAGGAGATATTGTGATAATTGGTAGATGCCTTGTCTGGTGCCCTGTAATGACTTGGCAGAACAAACCACCAAGTTCTCTGTCATTTATTTGTCTCACAAACAGTCAACAGATATTACAGAAACTTATGCTTCCTATTGTTTTCTTCATCTTTTAAAATTTTGGTGTTAAATGTAAAAATAATGACTGTCACAAAAACTAGCAGAAGAAGCCTGGGATTTTATTTTATATTTTAAAAGGATATCCAAATTTCCTAGACTCTATCAGACTTCATTTTCTACCACTGATATTATGCTTAGGAGTCCTCATTATTGCAAAAATGACTGTTGGGTTTCCTTTAGATTTGGGTTCTGTGACTCTTTCTAATCAATTCTTTTGACATTGCAAATATTAATCACCCTCCATACTTTTAGGAAAGGAAAACCAAATGTTTTCTTTTAACCTGGGTCTTTTTGTTACAGCTATGAGTACCAATGAATTATTGTCTCTTACTCTACCTTTCAACCAATTTCCTATCAATTAATGTGAGATGTTTTTTATGAGATATTGCTGATGCTTTTCAAAATCAAATTGCTGATTATGCAGCTGCTTCTTCCATATGCAACTTTTGGATCCTTAAAAAAAAAAAATCTATGAAAAATGTCTGAGAAGGATAGCATGAAGGATCAATACCAGTAATGATAGGAGCTCTAGTAGCACAGTGCCTAAAGACATCTGACTGCTAACCAGAAGGTTGGTGGTTCAAACTCACCAGCCACTCTGTGGAAACAATCTACTTCCATAAAGATTTACCACCTCGGAAAGCCAGTGGGGTTTGCTATGAGTTGGAATCAACCCAATAGCAGTGGGTTTGTTTTGTTTTTAGCCTGAAGTAGTCATGAAATTTTCCATAGAGTGTATATCTACAGTAGAAAAATAACCATGGCTTTAGTTTTCAATTAGTGGATACTTACCAAGGGCCTGCCATTCACAAGGGACTGAGAAGAATTGAAGAACATTATGTCATTGTTTCTGAGCATCATCTCAAAAATAAATAAATATTATAGAATATCTGCAACAAACTGTAGTTGAAAACAAAAATTTAAAGGCCCCACCCAGACATATTGATTGGGAACATCTGGGGTGGAGCCTAGGAGCTTGCATTTTCATAAGCACCTTTAGCAATAGTCATACACATTAAAATGTTAGAATGGTTAAGCAGTTACTGGTATGTTCTGTTGAGCTGATTCCAACTCAGAGTGGCCCCATGTGACAGAGTAGAACTGCCCCATAAGGTTGCCTGGGCTGTAATCTTCGTGGGAGCAGATCCCCAGATTCTCCCTGTGGAACTACCAGATAGGTTTGAACTGCCGGGTGGATTTGAACTGCCAAGTGCTTAATTTTTCTCCACCAGGGTTCCTGATGATTAAGTTGGGGCTCACATATTTTTTTACAGGGAAAAATAGACCTATGGGCAAATAATGTGAGTTTTCTAAAGCTTGGCAAGTAATCTGGGCTATAATAATGTTATAAAGGCTTTTCTGACAGAACAGCTTCATGAGGAGAAGAAGGAGACATTAATTCTGAGGGAGGGGATTCCAATGAAATGTGGAAGATGTAAACCTGAACAGACTAGTGCCAGGAAGAGCTGAAGTGAAGAGAGAACTTTCTAGGTGGAGGAGACAGTGCAGGCCAAGGCTTTGGAGTAAGACAGTAAGCCCTAGGAATTTTTTGGAGCATGAAGCATGTTTTTACATAAACCCCTCCCATGGGTTATTGAAATGTGAGCCTTTTACCTGTGAGTAAACACTTTATCAAAAGTCCCTGGGTGGCACAAACAGTTCGTGCTTGCTGCTAAAATGGCTGGTGCCTGGAATCCACCCAGGGGCACCAAGGAAAAAAGGCCTAGTCACCTGCTATGTGCAGATCCAAGAAATCCCCATATGCAGTTATTCTGTGGCATTCACAGGGTCAGGCAATGGGTTTGGGTTTTTTTTTTTTAAGCTTTTATCACACAACATTAAGCAGTGCCTGGAAAGTTGAGTGCTGGAGCCCAAGGAGGATGGTTGATTTCTGAAATTATCCCACGGCACCTGTACTGGCTTTGGTCCAGGTTCTCCTTTCTGTCAGAAGCACCTCTTCCTGCCTCCAGGTTAAAACTTCATACAACCAAAATCTCCCCTTTCCGAGTGAAACCCCAAACACAAAAATGAGACAACTGGAAAGGAAAAGCAGCTTATTGTATTTAATTTAGGCCCACATAACATGGTATAGGTGAATTAAGAGACTTAGGTTCTTGATCCAGTAGTAATTCTGAGACCTTGGTGCAAATAACTCCTTTAGGGCCTCAGCTACATCACCTGTGAACAAACAGGTCTTCTGGATGATACCTCTGCTGCATTTCAGCTCCGAGCCACCATGATTGGATTTGCAAGGGTCAATGTCTTCTTTATTGTGTGGTTGTTTAAAGAAGCAAAGTGTAGAATCTGACTAGCCTTAAAACAAAAACAAAACAAAACTACTGTCGTGCAATCAGATCTAGCTCACAGCGACCCCTCCTTGGGTTTTCGAGGCAGTATTACTACAGAAGTAGATTGTCCAACCTTCCTTCCAAGGAGTGGCTGGTGGGTTTGAACCACCAGCCTTCTGGTTAGCAGTCAAATGGCTTAGGCACTATGCTACTGGTGCTTGTGAAATCTAGTCAGGAACTGAAATGTCAGCATCAGCATCCCCTTCTTTGATGGCATGGTGGTTAAGAGAACAAGCTCTAGAACCCAGTAAACCACAGTGTCAGCCTAGCTCTATCACTCACTAGCCCTGTGACCCAAAGCAAACTTCTTCCAGCCTGTTTATTCATCACTTAAACTGGGAGAATAATACCCATCTCACAGTGTTGTCGAGAGCATGGAGTGATGTTTGGCAGTGCTAGCTCCATGTCTGGCACATAGGGAAGGGCTCATGATGGCAGTTATTATTTTTTTAAATCACAGATTTCTATCTTCAGCAGGACTGAAGACAGTTAATGTGCTTGGCTACTAACAGAAGAGTTGGAGGCTGGAGTCCACCCCAAGGCCCCTTGTGAAAAAGGCTTGTGATCTATTTCCAAAAAGTCAGCAACTGAAAACCCCATGGAGTACAGTTGTACTATGACATGCATGATGTCACCATGAGGTCCATGTTGATAATAAAAGTCAGATCAGATAAAAATTGTGGTCAGTTTCATGATCTATTTTAAATTTTATAGACAGTACACCCAGTCAACAGCTATTGCCTGCACCCAGTGGACAGCTCCCTCTGTCCTACCTTTGGCACATCACTGATCCAGTTATTTCCTTCACCTATTGATTCCCTGGGTCCTCTGAAACCCCAGAGAAGATCCAAGTTGGAGGAGGAAGGGCTACCATTTATATCAAATAAAAGGATTTATTTTTTTTTTAATTATTAATTATGTAATCCATGGCAGTGGCATACCAGCATATTTGATGCCTGGAGTGCATCATTTTTTAACATCATTTCCTCTATGGTATGAAATTAGTTTTAGGAATAATCATGTGACAATCATCATTTTCATTTTTTTAAAATTTTTATTTTGATTTGGGTGAAAGTTTACAGAGCAAATTCACTTTCCATACAGCAGCTCCCATACACTTCGTCTCATGATATTGACTGCAAGTTCCCACAATGCAACAGCTGTCCTCTCACTTCCTCCCCATAGTTACCTCCTCCCTGTGTCCTTCTCTCCCGTGCACTCCTGCCCCCCAAGCTGTCTGTGCATACACAGTCCTTCTATTTCCCCACAAATAATCATCATCTTCTTGATATGTTCTTTAGTTTTAAAACAAATAAAATGTAAAAGAATAATAAATTTCATTTTAAAGGTATTATTTAATGTTTTTGTTTTATTTCCACCACTTGTCTCTCAGTTTGTTATACTGTGGTGGCTTGTGTGTTTCTATGAGGCTAAAGGCTATGCTACCAGTACTTCAAATACCAGCAGAATCACCTATGGTGGACAGGTTTCAGTGGAGCTTCCAGACTAAGACAGACTTGGAAGAAGGAAGGGAACATCCATCTCTCAAAGAATTGGCCAGTGAAAACCTTATGAATAGCAGTGAAACACTGTCTGATATATTGCTGGAAAACTTTATGAATAGCCCTGAAACATTGTCTGATATAGTGCCAGAAGATGAGCCCTTCAGTATGGAAGGCACTCAAAATATGACTGGGGAAGAGCTGCCTCCTCAAAGTAGAGTCGATCTTAATGACATAAATGGAGTAAAGCTTTCAGGACCACCATTTGCTGATGGGCATGACTCAAAATAGGATGGAACAGCTGCAAACATCTATTAATAATCAGAATGTGGAATGTACAAATTATGAATCTAGGAAAATTGAAAGTTGTTAAAATGAAATGGAATTCATAAAGATTGATATCCTAGGCATTAGTGAGCTGAAATAGACTGGTTTTAGCAATTTTGAATCAGACAATCATAAGGTCTACTATGCCAGGAATGATAAACTAAAGAGGAATGGTGTGATGTTCATCATTACAAAGAATATTTCAAGATCTATCCGGCAATACAATACTGTCAGTGACAGAATAATATCTATATGCCTACAACAAAGACCAGTTAATACTACTATTATTCAAATTTATGCAACAACCACTAAAGCCAGTAATGAGGAAATTGAAGATTTTTATCAACTTCTGCAGTCTGAAATTCATCAAACATGCAATCAAGATGTATTGATTATTATCAGTAATTGGAATGCAAAAGTTGGAAACAAAGAAGAATCACTGGTGGTTTGAAAATATGGTCTTGGAAATAGAAATGATGCTGGAGACTGAATGATAGAATTTTGCAACATTCACAACTTATTCATTGCAAATACCTCCAAATTGTAAGAATAAACTCCTGTTTGTTAAGGCCATCCCATTTGTGGTATATTCTTATCAGAGCATCACTAGGTAACCAGAACACCATGGTATTTTCAATCGCCTCATACACATGTGACAGCTAGGCAATGAATCAGGAAGACTGAAGAAGAGTTGATGCTTTTGAGTTGTTATATTGGCAAAGAATAGCAAAAGTACCGTGGAATGCCAGAAGAAGGAACAAATCTGTCCTGGAGGAAGTGCAGCTGAAATGCTCCTTGGAAGCGAGAATAGTTAGACTTTGTCTCACCTACTTTGGTCATGTTGTCAGAAAGGACCATTCCCTGGAGAAGGATGTCATGTTTGGTAAGGTGGAGGGTCAGTCAAAAAGGGGAAGGCCCTCAACAAGATGGATTGATACAGTGGCTGCAATGATGAGCTCAAATATAGCAAGGATTTTGAAGATGGCGCACAACTAGGAAATGTTTCATTCTGTTGTCCTATGAGTCAAAGCCGACTTGACAGCACCTAACAACCACCACCACAACATCATTTTATTTACAGGGATTATTCAAATTCAGTAAATTCTTATATGAACATATATTCAAAATTCATATAAGAATTTGCCAAATAGAAATACTATACCTCACAATTCACACTCTACCTATTTTAATTTGAAACCCCAAAAATTATAAGAAGTTAAACAGAAATGACACAATTAATGCAATTCAAGAGTTCTGTGTTATTATAATCACTGTGCTATTACAATCATTGTGTGATACTATCAGACCAATAATAAATAAATAAATCCAGTCCATTCTGACTCATAGCATTCCTATAGGACAGAGTATGATTGCACTATAGGATTTCCAAGGCTATAAGTCTTCACAGAAGCAGACTGTACATCTTTCTACTGAGGACAGCTGATGGGTTCGAACTGCCAACTTTTTGGTTTTTGGTTAGCACCCAAGTGTTTTAACCACTGTACCACTAGGGCTCCAGGTACTTCCAGAGCTGGGAACAAAAACTGTATCCCAACTAACTGCTCCAACAATTCTAAACACACTTGCTCTTGAAACATACTCCTATGGCTGTGTTCACGTGTGGTATAACCAAAAACCAAACCAATCTCATTGCCATTGAGTTGATTCTGACTCATAGGGATCCCCATTGGGTTTCTGAGGCAGTAAATCTTTACAGTAGTAGATTGCCCCATCTTTCTTCTACTGACTGGCTAGCAGGTTTGAAACACCAAACTTCTTGTTAGCAGTCAAATGCCTTAAGCACTACACCACCAAAGCTCCTTACATGTGGTATAGGGGTCCATCATATAACTGAGAATTCTTCAAATTGATTTCCATGTAGAATATAATGTTTATTAAATAAAAGTAATAAAAAATGGGATAATATGGCACTTATATGTTCACATATATACTGTTAAAACTCAACAGTAACCATAGCAGATACTTAGAACTTAGACCAGAAAGATTTTAGGGGAGATAATATTTTTATCACTGACCATGTTTAGAATTGGTTATACATGTTGATAATAAAAATCAAATCAACTTTTAGTGAGTTTCATTATTGTTTTTAAATTATACCGAAATACATCCCTTATTTCTGGTGGCATAGTGCCTAAGGCACTTGACTGCTAACCAGAAGGCTGGTGGTTCAAACCCATCAGCCACTCCTCAGAAGGAAGATTGGACAATCTACTTCCATAGAGATATCACCTCGGAAACCCAAGGACAGGTCACTATGAGTAGAATCAACTGATGGCAGTGAGTTTGGTTTGGTTATTTTATTGCCTATACCTGGAGGACGCCTCCCTCCAGCTGCCCTTAGCACACCATTGATCCAGTTGTTTCCTTCAGTTATTAATCTCCTCAAGGGGGAGGGGGAAGCAAGAAAAAAAATTGCCTTCGAATTGATTCATTGTTGTTGTCGTTGTTGTTATGTGCCGTCGAGTCGGCCCTGACTCATAGTGACCCCTCCTTGGGTTTCCGAGGCAGTATCACTACGGAAGTAGGATTGCCCAACCTTCCTTCCGAGGAGTGGCTGGTGGGTTTGAACCACCAGCCTTCTGGTTAGCGGTCAAGTGCTTTAGCCACTATGCTACCAGAACTCCTATTGATTCATTAATCCCTTAAAAAAAAACAAACTCACTGGTCAAGTTGGATCCGACTCACAGCAACCCCTTCTTGGGTTTCCCAGGCGGTATCTATACAGACGTAGATTGCCGAACCTTCCTTCCCAGCAGTGGCTGGTGGGTTCGAACCTCCGGCCTTCTGGTTAGCAGTCAAATGCACTACACATAGGTCCTCCAAATCCCCAGTACTCTTTCCACATTTCCAGTGCCATTGCCACTGAGTTGATTTTGACTCACGGCGACAGAGTAGAATTGTGTTCCACAGGATTTTCAGTGGCTCAGATTTTGGAAGTAGATTACCAAGTCTTTCTTTTGAGGCACCTCTGAATGGGGTCAGACCTTCAACCTTCAACCTTTCCATGAGCAGCAAGCACGTTTAGCATTTGCACCACACAGGGACTGAGATACTTTGTTGGATTATGAATGTCAGGAATGCTGCATTTTCTTATGCTCCCAAGTGCAAGTATTATCTACATTTTACAATCAAGTTTTGAGAAATTATATTTGTGTCCAAATTCACACAGCTTATTAGTGACAGAATTGGGAGCTGAACCCAGGTCTTCTCCCACTTCTGTGCATACAGCACGTGGCCACATGCAAGCTTCTCATCTGTGATAATTTGCTGATACCTCTGACTATCGACTTTAAAATTTATAATGCATAATTAAAGAAGCATCCTTTGTGGAAACTATTCAAGCTTGTTTTCATCCTCAATGCAAGTTGGAAAAATATTTGGCACTGGTGATGGTCACATTCATTAGGAGACTTAGACCCATCTGCAGGTTTATTGATATTCATCAGCCCTGCTAAATCATTTACACCATCAGGAAATTAGTCTAGAATGACACACCCTTTCAGAGAATGTAACCAGGAAAATCCAGAGAGGCAAAAAGCTGAATCCTGAAAGGAGGTGAATAATAGCAGGTAACTGCTTCAGGCCCCACTGCCAGGGGGGCCAAGGAGCTGCCTTCATCCATAGGTTGAAGGAATAAAAACCCAGCCCCGGTGGGATGTTCATTCTTATGGCAACACAATCCTGCGCTTGGCAAGTCGCTGAGCCTGCACAGCCAACCATCTGTTTCAAAGCCTCCTGCATTTTCCCATTCATGTAGTCATTTAATCTGCCCTTGGCAGGACGGAAAATAAAATTCAGGAGACTCGCTGGGAAATGCGTGTCTCAGGGACGCCCAGACTGAGATAAACCCGGGCCTAACACTCTGAGACCAATGCAGGAAGCAGCACAAAGGCCCTCCTGGCCCAGGGCTCTTTTCTAATCCGGAGCTATTCCACGCACTGTCGCCAGAGGGAGCCCCACAGGAAACAGCGGGTCTGCAATAGCACCAGGAGGTGGCTCCAGGGGACCTCAGAGAGCTTCTGATTCAGAGACTTTTGCTGTTGTGGTGATTGGCAGAAGCGGGGAGTTTTGGACCTTTTCTTGCTTTGGCTGAAAGTGACACCAAAAGGGAAAAATCAACTCAAATGGTTGCATTATCTTATCACATTTCTCTTTGAGGGCTCAAGAGTCAAAGGAACACCACGTTGGGAATTTAGAGCATGACATGTATTTTTTAATTTTCATTCATCAGCCAAACATCTTTTGTTAACAAAACTAAAATATACAAATATATATGTATGTGTGTGCATATGTGTGTGTCTGTGTGTGTATTATCAAACTCATTGCCATTCAGTTGATTCTGACTCATAGCAACCCTCATTGGATTTCTGAGGCTGGAAATCTTTAGGAATTAGAGTATCCATCTTCCTTCTGCTAAGCAGCTGGTGGGTTTGAATTGTCAACTTTCTGGTTAACAGTCAAATGCCTTAAGCACTATGCCACCAGAGCTCCTATACACACACACACACACACACTCATATATACCCCCCCCCCCAAAAAAAACCCACCCAACTCATTGCCATCATAGCGACCCCTACTGGGTTTCCAAGGCTGTAAATATTTACAGAAGTAGATCACCCCATCTTCCTTTCACAGAGCAGCTGGTGAGTTTGAATTGCTCACCTTCTGGTTAGCAGCCGGATACTTTACATATAAACCAAACCAAACCCACTGCCATTGAGTTGGATCAGACTCATAGCGACCCCTCCTTGGGTTTCCTGGGCACTATCCCTACGGAAGTAGATTGCCCAATCTTCCTTCTGAGGATTGGTTGGTGGGTTTGAACTGCCAGCCTCTGGTTAGTAGTCAAATGCCTTAGGCACTAGGCCACCAGAGCTCCTGCTTTGTATATACATACATATATATATATATATAACCAAAGTCACTGCCTTCAAGTCAGATCTGACTCACAGTGACCTCTCCTTGGGTTTCCCAGACAGCATCACTATGGAAGTAGATTGCTCAATCTTCCTTCCAAGGAGTGGCTGATAGATATGAACTGCCAGCCTTCTGGTTAGCAGTCAAATGCCTTAGGCATTACACCACCAGAGCTCCTTATATAGTTACCACTAAATTTCCTTGTAGCAGAGCTTAAACACTCATGCTGCCTAAGCAATTATAAATCAAAAGATTGAATCTTACATAAATTCTCTGAAGTCAGTGGTTCCCAAGCCCTGAGAAGCATCCAAACAATCTGCAGACCTTTTAAAAAATAAAGTTCAGTGGATCGTAGTTGACGTCTGAGTAACAGCATTAGACACTAAATAACTGAGAAGATCCTAATGATCAACTAGGTTTCAGAACAACTGCTTAGAAACAGCCCCCTTAACCATATGTTATCTGTCTAAAAACCAGCAGGGGCTCTGAGTTTCCTGATACCAAACAGAAAGTCACTTGGTTCTTCTTTGTAGGCTTTTGCCCCTGTACCTGCATTCCCCAGACTTCTTGATTTTACCAATTATCTGAGCTTTGGTTCCTAGACTTGACTGCACTTTGGGATTACCCAGAGCTCTTCACAATACAGGATCACAACAGAGTATTTTCTGATTGAATACTGGAAGATGAGCCCCTAAAGTGAGAAGACACTGAAAATATGCAGTGGCTACAATAATGGACTTGAGGACCCCAACGATCATGAAGATGGTGTAGAGAAGAGCAATGTTTTCTTTTGTTGTATGGGTTGGGGGCGGGGGTCACTGCAAGTCAAAGCCAACTGCACAGCAACAAACAACAATAAGAATTCTTCAAAAGGCACCAAGGTCTGGGTGCCACCCCCAGAGACTTTTATTTACTAGGTCTAGGATTTGACTGCTAACCAGAAGGCTGCTGGTTCAAACCCACCAGCCACTCTTCAGAGGGAAGATTGGGCAATCTTCTGTAGTGTTACTGCCTCAGAAACCCAAGAAGGGGTTGCTATGAGTCGGATCCGACTCAACAGCAGTGAGTTTGGTTTTTTTAGGATGTAGTATAGGCATTGGGTTGATTCTAAAGGTGACTCCCCAGGTGATTCTAAAGGGCAGCAAAGTTTGAGAAACATTGATGGTGAGAGATTGTTACAAACAGAGATGCCCGGGCCCCAAGGCAGGCCCATTGAAATCCTATCTTTAGGGGAGGATCCAGGGCATCTGAGTTTTTAACAGGTACCATGAGTGGTCGAGTCTTTGAACTGAAAAAATCTCACATTTCTCTTCCCCAAGAGATGGCAGTCCTTCCTCCCTGCAGTAGAAGTCATTTTGCTAGAAGCTGACGCAAGCAAGGAGCACAATTGTGCAGAGTGACGAGGTCTGGGGCCTCCCTCCACCTCCCATCCACACACATTTGGATGTTTCCATAAATCACTTCTGATATGTGGTTCGTATTCAGGAAGTGTTCTGACTGCTTACCCATGTAATGATGGAGTGGAGGAAAGGTCTAATTTTGGAATGGCTGTGGCTTAGGCAGTGCTGGGTTCCCTGCAAGTCTGAATTTCCTAAGCACAGTCACTGCCCAGCTCAGCCTGCTCACCACAATTATACAGGCAGTTGGAGGCACTCTATCCATCACAGCAAATTACTGGTGTGATCCACTCAGAATAAGGCTGGATGGGCTTGCTGATGGCAAACTCCTTGATAACCAAGAAAAGGCAAGGTGTGTGGAAAGAGCTTAGCAGGTCTAAGCTGTTTAATCAATTAACAAGAGCTTACCCAATCCCTGCCTGGCTTACTGTCTGACAGAAGAGACAAGGATTTGTGAAAGCTATTAGTGCCCAGACAGCACTATACAAGAGTACAAGTTCTTGTCCCCTTGGTTTTGCTAGTACAGTAAAATTGAGAAAGAGAATTAACATTTGTCAAGTACCTTACTAGATACAGTGCTAGGTCCTGACACATTATTTCATGTAATCCACTCAATAGCCCCATGAGGCAAGATTATTCTCATTTTATAGATGAGGGAACTGACAGTTTATCTAGGATCACACAGTAGGTTGAACAGAACAAGATTTGAGCCAGACTTCTTTGCCCCAAAGCCCTTGCCCTTCCCACTATCTTGGGCCAGTTGATACCCATAGACCCTGGATCCACCATCTCAGAGGCCAGCTTCAGGGAAGCTGGGGAAGCCATCATGGAGGTCAGCTTTGACATATCAGCAATGATGGGCTATGAATGGGCTCATGTTAGCTATTCTCAGGACAGGACAGAAAATCAAACTCCACCCTCCCTCCATGAGCTCAATCAGGAGCTCCTGGTTTGGTAAACAAGGCTTCAAACTGGTTCATTCTCATTTAACTCCTGCTGAGAATTTGCATTTACACTCCAAAACAAACTAAACTGACTCATAGCAACCCTACAGGACAGAGTAGAACTGTCCCATAGGGCTACCAAGGCTTTAAATCTTTACAGAAGCAGACTTCCACATCTTTCTTCCAAAGAGTGGCTGGTGGATTCAAACTGCTGACCTTTTAATTAACAGCTGAGTGCTTAACCACTGCACCATGAGAACTTCTTATTTCCAACCCCTCATATACTGAATTAAGGAGCTCTGGAGGCATCGTGTAAGTCATTTAGCTGCTAACCAGAAGATCGATGTTCAAATCCATCAGCCATTCCACAGGAGGAAAATGAGGCAATCGACATCCAGTAAACATTTATAGCCTTGGAAACACAATGGGGGTTGCTATGAGCCAAAATTGACTAGCTGTCTGCGGGTTTGGTTTGGTTTTCATATACTGAATGAGAACCTACATTTTAATAAGATCACCAGGTGATTCTTATGTATACATAAGGATGTTAAAAGTAGATTCTGATCCATATATGGGGAGTGGTGGTGTGGAAATGCAAATTTTCAGCAGGGGGTCAAACTGGAATGAACTGGTTTGAAGCCCTGTTGGTAAACTTGCAAGAAGACCCTCACATTGAGCCCTTCTCCCAGGAGTCCCTCCTGCTTTCTCTTTCAGATATCTGGGGTTTTCCTGACCACACAACCAATCTGTCAAGACTCCTGACATCATCCTTGGGTTCCTTGTTATATATATTCAGGGAAGTACCCTATGATTTTAACTTTTGGCGTTTTGGCGTGAAGGATGGGTGTGGTGGTGGTGGTGGGTGTGCAGTGCTGAGTTCTGAGGTGGCTGGTGAGACTGTAGTGAGAGGAAAGGATGTTCAGCTTGGTCCTAGATTAGGGACCCCCAGAAGCCAGCCATGAGTCATAGATTTGAGTGTATGGAGCCCTGGTAGGAGAGTGAGAATGTGAGACAGAGAAAGAAGAAGAGAGAAGCCCACAAAAGGTGCATTGATGAGTAGTTATTGCTATGGGCAGTTGGACTTAATCTCAGTATGGATCTAGGAGAGACAGTGTAGAGTAGAACACACACACACACATTAAAAGCCAAACCCACTGCCACTGAGTTTATTCCAACTCATTGTGCCCCCCATTGAGTTTCCAAGGCAGTACATCTTTATATAAGTGGAGCAGCTAGATGGTTTGAATCACCAGCCTTCTGATTAGCAGCCAAATGCCTACCCACTACACCACCAGAGCTCCTTGTAGAGTGGAATACCCACTTTCAATTTATTTCTCACCCTGCCTTGGGGCAAGGGAACTGAAGTTTTGATCCTCTAATTCCCACCCATTATTGCCAGAGGACTGTTGCTATAGGGGAGACTAACTCCCTACTTGTCAGGCATTCCTTGGAGGGACAGAAAGCTCTAGGGCCATTGGCATATCTTCCTCTGGTGAATGCCAGAGGAGATAAAGGTGAACTTCCAAAAACAAATGCATAAGCCCTGAATCTGCTCAGATATGGAGAGAGTTTTACCATACAATGGCTTCAATTACATTGCCCTGAGGTCATCTACTGGTCTGCTTACATGATGTGGACACCTTGGGCTTAGCAAGAAGGTAGCAAGGCTGGGCCAGGCCTTGGACTTTGGAGGGGCCTGGGTCAGGGACGATTTGCGAGGGGCAGAAATTCACCCAATGCTTAGAGTTGACGTAAAATTCAGGGCACCCAGTTAAATTTGAATTTCAGATAAACAATGAATAACTGCCTGGGACATATTTATGCTCATTGTTTATCTGAAATTCAAATTTAGCTGGGTGCCCTGTATTTTCATTTGTCAAATCTGGAAACCCTATCCATGCCCCCTCTGTGAGTAGGGGAGTGGCAGGATTTGTGTGGGTAGAGGTCTCCAACACACTGGGGACCCTGACACAAATGACAGGAAGGAGAGGATGTAAGACTTAAGGTGGCTGGAACACGTCTCAGTTGTGTGAGAAGAAGTTGGAAGTGACTAAAGGTGAGAAAGTAAGGCTACAAACCAAACAGAAACTAAACTCACTGCCATCGAGTCAAATCCGACTCATAGCGACCCCTCCTTGGGTTTCCAAGGTGGTATCTCTACAGAAGTAGATTATCCAATCTTCCTTCTGAGGAGTGGCAAGACTACAAAGGAATGATATTGGTTCTTTGAAAACAGAGTAATTACCAGAGTTGTGCCATCTATTAATAGCCTTTGGAGCTGATGGTATCACCTTTTATATTTTTGCAAATTCATATTCAGCTAACACTTATCGAATGCCTGCTCTTATGCCAGGTTCTGCCCAAAAACCATGCCACTTCATTGTCACAGCTGAGGAAAACTGAGTCTCGCAGAGGACAGCTGTGTCCAATGTGGACCAATTACCAGTTGAACTCAGATTACTGCTCTCAAGTTCCAGGAAACTCTCTGTCGTGACACAGCTGCACATAAAGCAGACAAGTCTGACCTCACACCAGCCAATGATGGTTTCTATCAAGGATAAGGGCAGAGGCTTGGCCTAGCCAGTATGAATTTTGGTCCCATATGCAAAAATATGTAACAGTTTTTAGCCCCCTAATGGATTGCCATCTATGCCATTCCACAAATACTGTAATATAGTAAACCGCACTCCAAATATTAACAAACAATACATATCTCTTTGAAAATGTTACCTCTGTAGGAAAATATACCCTGAACTTGAACTGAGAGGACAGGACCAACTCACTTCTTACGTGGTCCCTGTAATAAGAGGATATTCTCCTCCCACAAGTCTGACTCACCTACACATTCTTGCTGGGATAGACTGAGGCATTGGGGCTGCTTCAGGTAAAAGGTCTGGCAAGTCGAACTGGCGGGGCATGCTTCTTCCCATGGGATGGAAGCTCTAATTCGTGAGAGGCTGGGGGAGGCGGTGTACACCAGGAGAGCTGGAAATTTCAGACACTGGGTCTGTGTTATGAGAAGAAGCCACAGACATGACTTTCAGGTTCTGCCAATCACAAGGAGAGAAAGTTGTCATGGCCCCAGTGTTCTCATCTCTAAAGGGAGTTGTTGTTGTTAGCTGCTGTCCAATTGGTCCAATGCATGGTGACCCCATGCACAACAGAATGAAATGTTGCCTGCTCCCATGCTATCTTCACAATTGTCGGTATGCTCAAGTCCATTGGTGCAGCCACTGCATATTTTGAATGCCTTCCAACCAAGGAAGGAGCTCTGGTGATGTAGTCATTAAGGCATTTGGCTGCTAACCAACATGTCCGTGCTTTGAACCCACCAGCCGTCCCATGGCAGAAAGTTGAGGCAGTCTACTTCTGTAAAGATTTACAGCCTTGGAAACCCAAGGGGAGTTGCTGTGAGTCGGAATTGACTCGATGGCAGTGAGTTTGGTTTTGGTTTGGTCCAACCTAGGATGATCATCTTTCAGCACGGTATCAGACAATATTCTATTGATTCATAGGTGTTCTTTGGCTATTTATCAGAAGTAGATAGATGTCCAGGACTTTCTTCCTACTGTGTGTTAGTCTGGAAGTTCCCCTAAAACCTACCCATCCTGGGTGATCCTGTTGGCATTTGAAATAGCAGTGACACAGCTTCCAGCATCACAGCAATACACGAGCCATCACAGTATAACAAACTGGCAGTAGGTGTTGGTATAAAAGGAGAAGTTTCCACTGAAGGCTAGCATTCTGTAGCTTTTCATTAGAGGGGAGGAGGGTGGGATGAGACAGATGAAGAGCCCTCTAGCGGTGGCTGTTAAGACTGAGAAGCATTTCCAGAAAGGAAAATGGGGGTAAGGACCTCCCAGTAATCCCCTAAACATCCAACAGCCCAACACTGTGAAGACAAAGTGGAAATATTGGGTAGAAGTGAAATCATGATTAAGGCTCATTCCTAGATCAGTGTTATTGGCCTAGGAAATTGCATGGACTGGCTGTACTTAAGATTGGGGGCTATTACCAAGTCTTAGAATAAACTGATGAGCTCAAGGAGCCTGATGTCAAAAAAATTTTGGAACCATTCCCATGACTTTAAACCAAATCCTGAAGGTAGCCAGCCAGTCAGTGATGTGGTGCCTGATGGGGACAGGGGCAGTCCATGTCAGGTATTGATGAATTCAGAGAGTCACTTTATATCAGAGAAACATGAGTCATGAGCTCAGCTTTCCAAGAAGTTTGTGAAGGGGGAGCACAGGGAGGGCGAATGCAATTATCTAATGCAATGGCAGCCTCAATAAAGGATGACAGGGGGACGAGCAATAAAAGAAAGATACTAGAGCATCTGATTAAGGCCCCAAAAGTAAAAACGATACTGATCATCCTCAAGGGAGTGGAGACAATGATTCCTTCTAGAAGAGCTAAAGTGAATACGTCTATGCCTCTCTGTTTCTCTCTCTAGCCCCTCTGAAGGCCCCCATGAGCTCACAGCAAAAGAAACCATTCTGAACTTTAAAGCCACCATGAGGTTTGAATAAGGGACAGCTGCTGCACTCAAAGTCATGGCATTAAGGCGCCAAAGATTTTAGCTTTGACAAGTCAGGTAAAATATTTATCCTGAAGGAGGAAATAGCACCAGATACCTTTCCTTCTAGAGGGTAATCCAGGTAAGGCTGGTGACAGCTTCTTTTTCCATAAAGGCATCCTAGAGGGAACAAGGAAAAGGAAAGGAAGCTCTCCTAATCTTCTTGGCACCTTTTCAGATCTAAGATGCAGGGAAAACAGACGCCCTTGAAGAAGCAAATCAACACCTCCACAGCCAGCTGCCAGCATGAGTAATAGGAGCCTGCAGCTCAATTCAGGGGCCCTCACTGCCTGTTTTAGGCTGACGTGCCTTCTCTTCTGCCATTACAGGCCAGGCACACATGCCCACTTCCACTTTGGGGCTATAAGGAGCAACATTGTTCCCCAAGCCCTGGAAGAACCACCCTGCAGAGCAGAAGTCTCTGTTTCTCCATCAGTCAATTAGGCTTCTGGAGGGCCCAGAGTGTAGATCACAACTCTAGGATAGCCTGGGGTGGCTGTTTGCAAAGTCATGGTGGTGAAGAATAGAGGTCACTCGCCCTGCCAGCTCCACCTGTGGTACAAGGCACGACAGCTAAGTCTTGGTGGAAGGTCCATGGCTATTTTGCTGAATTTGTATCACTTGTTGAAAGGCAGCACTGAGTTAACCATGCAACTGAGTGAGCCTAGCTGGCTGCCATAATCAGTGTGTCAATGTCTTCTCTGTTTAGGTGGAGGGCACGTGCTACTCAAACATGGCCTTCTGGAACATTGCAGTGTTTTGGCATGTGCCCCTCAAGTCAAGTGTCCACTGCAACTTTCCTTGATGATTCCAATTGATACTTGGTTTCTATCATTTCACAGGGGGTGCAGTTAAGGGTGTGGGCCCATAGAAGCTTCTGTTTTCATCCTTGTAAACAGCTCCTGGCAACTTATTTGGATAAGTCTAATAGAACAGAGGTTTTTTTTTTTTTTTTTTAAATGATTTCTTTATGTGATAAAGATGTTGATGATAATGACTATCCTTGAAAATTATCTTTCAAACAGTCACAGGCTGCATTTTTTTTCTGTGGTTTGGGGACCAAACACAGAGAAAAGACACCCAGGCAGCAGTAACACCCTCCCTGGGTGAACCCTTACCTTCAGTGGTCACTAAGCCCTCAGGTATAAGACATGTGCTAGGGGTCCTGGATCTCATGGACTCCCTCTCTCCATTAACACTTGTCTTCCTCACAGTCCCAAATCTATTTTCCTGATTTATTAGTGATCTGTGAAAAATCTGAAACTGACAATATAGCTCTCTGGCACTGTTATTTCTAAGACTGGATAAAATTTTAGACAATAAAGTAAGGGGCTGTCAGGCCTCACCATTGTGCAGATGAGGAAGTGAAAGGCAGAGAGGGGAAATGACTGCTGAGTGGCTGCACCAGGGTCTGCAGAGCCCAGAGGCCAGCCTGTTACTCCCAGCTCTAGTCCAATAACCTCCCCACCACAATACCGGGTAGTCTCACAGTTTTCTTACTTTATTATACTGAAGCAGTTAACAATGACCAAATTTATCAATCAAAAGCTTCATTGATGGAGATAGTTTCAGTGATGGGTCTCCATTGCTAACCAAGTCAGACAGGAACTGCTCACTTGAAACTGTAACCCCCCCGCCCTTCGTCGCATTAACCACTCCCCTCCACAGACCTCTCTTCTGCCTAACTGTATGCCTTAGAGTTTCTTAAACTCACCTTTCTTTTATGATCTGTTTCACTTCTGTTCCATTTTTCAGACTAGGTCCCTCACCTAGAATGCCCCTCTGTTCTCCCATGGCCATCAAAATCCAGCTACCAAAGCTTGTCCCAAATGTCACCTGAAGTCTTACACTTTCATTTACCAAATGGTTTTGGTGATGGAGATGATGCTGGGGCTAAAGTTTATTATTGTGGACCAGGATATGTATCAATTGAATGCATTATTTTTGTTTAACCTTCAAAGCTACCCTAAGAGGCAGATGATTTTAATTATCTCCATTTTATAAAGGAAAGCAAAGAAATGAAAGGATTCTTTACTCCATCTTGTACTGTCACAAGTTTTATTCATCTTGGATATCCCCTAATAAGTCTTGAGAGCAGAGGCAGGGTCTTATTCATTTCCTTTGTCTCACCATGCCTAGTATAGTGCCTGACTCATGCTACCCACTAAGTCCTGTTTCAGTGGCATAGTGCCTAAGGCATTTGACTGGTATCCAGAAGGCTAGTGTTCAAACCCACCAGCCACTCCATGGAAGGAAGACTGGGCAGTCTATTTTTGTAGAGATAACGTCTCAGAAACCCAAGGAGGGGTTGCTATGACTTGGAACTGACTCGACGGCAGTGAGTTTCAGTACTGTTTGTTGTTGTTGTTATGTGCCGTCGAGTTGGACCCGACTCATAGCGACCCCTCCTTGGGTTTCCGAGGCAGTATCACTAGGGAAGTAGATTGCCCCATCTTCCTTCCAAGGAGTGGCTGGTGGGTTTGAACCGCCAGCCTTCTGGTTAGCAGTCAAGTGCATTAGCCACTATGCGTACTGTTTAGTGAGTTATTAAACCAAAAACCAAACTCACTGCCATTGAGTTGATTCTGACTCATAGCAACCCCCTTTGGGTTTCCAAGGCAGTAAATCTTTATGAAAATAGATTGCCCACTCTTCTTTCCATGGAGTGGCTGGTGGGTTTGAACTGCCAACCTTCTAGTTTAGGTCAAATGTCTTAGGCACTATGCCATGAGAGCGCCTTTTAGTGAATTATACTGTGCATTATTTCAGAGGAGTGCAAGAATTCAGCTTCTCAGTTTATTTTCTCGCAGTTGGCTATGTTGACTTGTTTTTAAATTCTATATATTGATGTATTCCATACGTCAAGTCTGAGGTGAACAGAGGAGGCCCATCTGCACTTGTAGAAAGTGCCATGTAGGTTTCTCAGGGAGACAGGGAAGCAGGAGAGGGAATTCTTTCTTTGTCTTATGGGATAGGGGTGGTCTACCCCACACAGGGGTGTCCACGCTATAATCCAGGGCAGTGCCTAATCCAGAGGCCCTAGTCCTTCAAGCCTTGCTGAGATTTCTGATGGGCATGAATCAGTTGGGTGGGCTGTTATTATTATTGTTAGCCACCATCAAGTTAGCCCCTGACTCATGGAGACCCATGCTCAACAGAACAAACTGCTGTTTGGTCCTATGCCATACCCATGATTGATTGTGGGTTGGGCCATTATTATCCACAGAGTTTTTATTGGTGGATTTCAGAACTAGATCAGCAGGTCTTTCCTCCTGGTCAATTTTGGTCAGGAAGTTCCACTGAAAACTGTCCAGCATCATAACAACATGCAAGATGGTGGCTGAGCATGAGGTGCATTGGCCAGAATCAAACCCAGGTATCCTGCATGGAAGGCAAAAATTCTGCCACTGAACCACCACTAATGGTTGCCTTTCACAACTCTGGGTCATCAGAACATGACTACTGGAGACCCACGGTTGAAAAAAGGACATTCAGGCAGAATCAAGATTGATGAACTTCGTCAGTTGAATGATTAATTGGTCTGGGCTATGACCTGGGCATCAAGAGTTATAATAGCTTCTCAAATGATTCTTATGTGCCCAAGACAGGTGAGAAGTGAAGACCTCTCCCTGTTTTAACTGTGAAGGGGCCCAGGAGTGCTGGTTTTCCACTCTGGAGCCCAGACCTCCAATCTATCTGGTGCAGGAATCTGCATCCCAGAATCACAGAGCTGTAGTAAAGAGGGACCTGGATTCAAACTTGGTGTTTCCACTGTTAAGCCAAGTGACCTCTGGCAAGTTACTCACTGATTCTGAGTACTGGTTGCCCCATCTGTTAAGAAGAGAATAACACATCTGCGCTGCAGGGGTGTTGTCAGGGTTGAGTGGGATGGTGTACACAGACCTCGTGCTCAGTGCTAGTCCCCAGTGCTCAGCCCCAGCCCCAACCTGGGAGCTCAGTAAAGGGAGAAAATGGAGCCAAATGCCAGGCTCAGGAGCCACATGAACCCAACTAGACATTGCCTTGCTCACATGTGGTGCTTCTCTGCTATGAAGGCCTCAAGCTGTGTGGCCCAGAAACCCAGCTGGTTGCCTCATACCCAGCCTCCCCAGCCACTTTCCCCTCTGCACAAGAAGTCCATTGAGAGAGGGGCTGGGAGGAGTGTTGTATTCCCACTGGACAGTCCTTTGCATGGTTTATAAGGCAGGATATTGCTCCTTTCCTGAGACGCTATAATAAGAAATTATATATTTTGATAGTGCTTTGATATCATAAATCCTTAGTATGCATGAGCTAGAATTTTGGAGAACATGACTATAATTTGGGGCTTGTGGTTAAGTATAACTCAGATGCCAAACATAATTCAACACCACTCTGTATTCTTGGGTTTCCACGTGTCCCCCTCATTCTCTCATGAAGGTTTTCTTGAGATGTTCTATTTCCCTCCTTATCCCCATCTTCTGAATCCAGGCAAAGAATAATTCCACTTTAAAAATTGCTTGAAGGAGCTCTGTTTTAGGAAGTCTCTTTGAGCCCATCTAAGCCCAAATTTTCACTCTATAGGTGAGGAAAATAGAAGTCAAAAGAGATTGAGTCATTTGCTCAGATAATTACAGAAGGCAGGCATCAGATCCAGATGTGAGAGCAACTTCGTATGTTCCCAGAGCAGGAGTTTTCCCTCACTACCATGTTTCCAATTGTTGTCCATCCATATATTGCTTTCCTGATTTTTGCTGTATTCATGTACTATTCTTTACTCAATACTTTTTCTTCAAATTGACTCACATTTTTATTTGTTTTTTAAAGGAAAAATTACATCATTGCCTTAATGAAAAAATGGTATCATTTGCCATTAACAGAAACATAACTAGAGTCCCTGGATGGTGCAAATGTTTAATGTGTTCAGCTGCTAAACTGAAAGGTTGAGGTTAATTTATCCAGAGGCACCAGAAGAAAGGCATGGTGACCTACTTCTGAAAAACCTCATGGCACACTGTACTACTCTGACTACTACCACTACTCGTGGAGTCACCCTGGGTCAGAATTGACTTGCTGGCAACTTTTTTTTTTTTTTAAATCTAATAACTAAAGAGCAGCTCTGGTATCATAATGCCTAAGGCACTTGACTGCTAACCAGAAGGCTGGCGGTTCAAACCCACCAGCCACTCCTCGGAAGGAAGTTGGGGCAATCTACTTCCGTAGTGATACTGCCTCGGCAACCCAAGGAGGGGTCGCTATGAGTCAGGGCCGCTATGAGTCGGGACCGATTTGGCGGCACATAACAACAACAACAATAACTAAAGACAATGGAAAATATAATATATAAAATTCAAACTAGATATTGTAGTCTGTCCAAGGAAAATAAGCCAGAAGTCTGTTCTCTTTGATTATGAATAGTGATTGCCAAGTTTCAGAGACATTAAAGACCTATTAGGACTAAAACTAAAACTGATTCTGGATCTGATTAATCACAATGATTATAAATGAGTTGAAAGGGAACATGTCATCTAGGGCCATCTTTGTATCATGGAGAATACTTTTCCTTAAATAACATCAGCAATGTATTTTCACACTTTAACAACACTGCAGTCCTCAATACTGCTACATCAGATCCCTGCATCTTCTTAAAAGTCAGGGGATTCTTCCCCCCTCTCCCCAGTGAAGTTCAACAAGGATACTGAAGTACAAGAAGCTCTGTGACTGAATGTTGTATTTGGTCACCAAATGCCAAATGAATGTCTGGCTGTACTTCATTTTCAGTAGAATATATGTTGAATTTAAGCATACATTTTAGTGAATTTTCTGAGGGACTATCTTGTTCACCCCAGAAACAATGTCAAGATAATTAAATTGTAGAAAATAATGAATCAGGGAAGTTGATCTCAGCAGTGGAAAATGCTGTGATTTAAATTGCCAATATACAGATACTTTTAGTTCTTGGAAGCCACTGCCAACTGTGTCTGCCGGAAGTTAAATTCTCAATAGCTTGCTATGATTGATGCAGGCATTAGTCATTAAAAAAAAAAAAAAAAGACTTGACCTAAGTAATTTGCATCCAAATGATGACATCAGTAACACCAGGAGCTTGCTATTTTCAGAACTACCCACCAGATGGAGCACTTGCAATTCAAAACTTTTCAAAAATCCCAGCCTCTGCAGTTACAAGCCTTTACCAAAGGATCCATTGTACTTACAAACCTGCATCTACACTTGTGAGAAAACACTACTTGCCCTGAAGATGGTATTCTTTTCTTTTCACCCAGACTTTGATACGGCCCTCCCTCTTTCCTCAGGACAGGTCACTTGTCCCCACAGGCAGTGTTTCTGTATGAGTTCACCTTTTAAACTTCTAACTTGTCAGAGTTCTCTTTCTAGCCCTGTGACTGAGTAGAAAAACGTGTTCCTTAACGTGTGATTTCTTTCTTCCCCTACCTTGACATGACTTACTTCTGAGCACTAAGACACTGCTTCTCGAATCCTGTTCCTCAATGCTAATCCAATGTAGCCAGCAAAAGCACCTTGATTTGTAGGCCATTCATTCTCCACCATGAAATATGCACAGCTTTTATTCATCCCTATGATGATGATAGCAATAAATCTTCTTTACAGTTTTGTTTTTTTTTTTTTAAGAAAAGGAAGAAAGTCCATAGCAATGCAGTCATTGTTCTTGTACAAATTCTTGAAAAATGGCATCTGTATGTATTATTAGACCCTTTGGGGGACAGGTGCTATGATGGGAAAGAGGAGGCCAGTTCTCAGCATGAAGGCAGGAAGTAGGGGAGACACTTTCATGCAATGGTGTGTAAACCAACGAAAGACACTGACATTGTTGCAGCAAACTAAAGAGTTTATTTGCAAGTTCTAATCTAGAGCTCTAAGGAGCTCTGGTGGGGTAGTGCCTAAGGCATTTGACTGCTAACCAGAAGGCTGATGGTTCAAACCCACTAGCCACTCCATGGAAGGAAGATGGGACAATCTATTACTTCTGGAAAGATTTGCCGCCTCAGAAACCCAATGGGGGTCATGATGAGTTGGGATCGACTTGATGGCAGTGAGTTTGGTTCTGAGTTTGGTATCCAGAGCTATACCTTTCCCCAGTGGCTCATGGTGGTTGTGGGATGTGGGTGTGTTATATGCAGTGGCATCAATAGGGTGAGTGTCACCCAATGCAGTAACTCAAGGTGTTACCTTCCTCGGGGACTGCCTCCCCTGACAGGCCATACAGAGTCCTTAATTATGTTTATTATCACTTTTAATCTGGAATAATAGGAATTACATAGGAATGTTTTTATAAAAAACATAAATTTATGCTGAAACATTGCATAAAAATTTTATAGACAGTCATTTATTATTATTATTAATTGTGCTTTAGGTACAAATTTACAGAGCAGAGTTTGTTTTACATTTTGGTGTCACCTCCTCCAACAGTGTCACCTGGTATGGTCCACACCCAGTGCACCTCTCTGGATGCCACTACATATGTATGTATATGTTGGTGTGGCATAACAGGAGGGCAGAGCATGAGAAGCAAAAAAAATGTACTTATTTTCTATACAAATAGGTATGTCAATAAAATCAAGCACAAGAGACTCTTTGTGGCTGGGGTTTGCTGGCTACAGCCCCAGAACCTAAGACCCCGAAGCTCTATTCACAGTGGCCTCTCCTAAGTTGCTAAATAATGTTGGGCAAGTCACTTAACCTTCCCAAACCTCAGCTTCTCCCTCTGTAAAAGGAGGGTGAGGAGATCTGCCTCCTCTCTGCTGCTCCGGGAAGTTGTCAGGATTAATGAAGAGAGAAAGACAGTCAAGGGCCTGGAGTTGCTATAAGAAAGGTGCTACTCACAGTTGGATCCCTGTCATAAAAATAATAAAATAAACACATACTCACCAGCTAGGCCAAAATCACAAGGACTCTGTGTCTTGTGGATTTCCATGCTTTCTGCTCCTCTAAGAAGTTTGGCTGGAACAAAACAAAACAAAAAGTCCTAATAAACCCTTTGTTTAACAAAATTTTTGCTGGTTTTTATCTGATTAGTCCCTGTCTATGGATCAAATGATTTTAAACATCCTGAAAGAATTGAAAGGAAAAACGGGTTTTACCCAAAAAATGCCTATGTCCCTGCCTGGCCCTTCATCAGAGTAAGACCTGTTTCCCAGCTCTGAGAAGAGAGAGCTCCTCCGACAATTAGCCTTCCATTTTGGTGACAGTAATTATCATGATTAGGGGCTTTCCTTTCCCTCTTATGATGAAATATATATTCATGCTGCAGAGGCCTCAGTCTGAGGACTGTTTGGGCAGAACCCAAAATGCAAGATAAGGATCGATTTTAACCTATTTTAAAACATTTGATCTAATTTGATATTTCTAGTTTTCAATGGCTTACAGCAAATAGATGAAAATAAATGTCTTGTCACATGTTGTGCTGGGGACTATGCCTTTTGGTTTTCAAAGACTCCTGAAAACAGGAGGAGAATTCTTTATTAGCTACGTCTGATGCCTCAGAATTTTCTAGCTGTCATTGTTGAAAGGTCTATTTTTTTGGAGCCTTGTGGCATGACCAGGTAGATTCTTTGCTCTAGAATGCTATAAGTGATCTGTTTCTCACAGTCTTTCAGTTATGATAATGAAAAGGGAGAGGGCACAGGGGTGAGTGTCAGGTTTTCCTAGGTATAGGTGGGGCAGATATGCATGTGTCGTGTGTATTTTCAGGACATGACATCAAATTCTGATATTTGAAGGCGAGGAAGAACAATAAATAGTCATGTATCATCATGCTGTGAGTTTTATTTTCTGAAGTCTAATTACTGTCATGGGCTCCTCTGTTGATTAAGATCTTTCCTCCCTAAATAATTAATTTGCCTTTATGCAAGTGCATCTGCCTTTTACAAATCTTCCACGTAACGCTGTGAGGACCCAGGCTCAGGAAACCTACTTCCAAGCATATAAATAAATACCTTAGACTAATTAACAATTAACCTTGTTAAAAGAGGGATCAACACTGGTATACTATATTAATTCAGAGAATTTATTAGCTGTTTGGTATTTGAAAATGTTGTAAACTATATATACATTTATAAACCTACATGGTTGATAACTTTAGCTAGTTGTAATATGTTAACTAGTACAAAGGAATAATAATTTCAGTGTAAATATTTAACCAATTTGCTTGAACCTATTTCACCTATTTTTACAAGGTTTTATGCCAATGAAACATTGTGGTAATTAAATTTGTATGTCAACTTGGCTGGGCCTGGTTGAGTGGCTGGGCAGCTGGTGGTAGTTATTCCCCATAATGAGACTGGCAATCAACTTCATGGTGGGATCTACCATAATCAGCTGAGTAGCTGCCTTTGGGATGTGTTCTGCTTCCTGTATATAAGGAGAAGCCTTGGGGATAGTCTCTAGCTTATGGCATGCTTGGACCCTGCATGTAGCTGTGTCATTGTTCAGCAGCCTGCCATGCTCTGCTGACCTTGGGACTTACAATGCACTTGAATTAATGGCCTGCCTTGTGGTTTGGTAACATCGGGACTGTGCCATTTTATTTGTTGACCTTGGGCTTGTTAGCCTCAGCAGCCAGTAGCCACCTGAGTGAAGAGATGCCTCTAGCGTCAGCCAGCTGGGAACAAGAGGCAGAGCTGAAGCCCAAGGTTGAGAGGCTTTCACCCAGCCCCTAGAGGCTGGCACTTTAAACTTGGACTTAAAGCCTCCAAACTGTAAAATAATAAACTCCTGTTTGTTAAGTCCATCCCATTTATGGTATATTCTTGTCACAGCAGCACTAGGTAACCAGAATAGACATTTAAAAAATAAAACAAAACAATGAAGGCCCCAAGTCTCAAGAACAGACAGGAATGACAGTAAAAATGGATCATCAGGGTCCTTTGTCCCAAATGTAGCAAAACCTCAACGCACATTCTGTCAAGAGTGGATGGGTAACAACTTCTTCACATGTCAAGAATTTGGTGTGAATATACACCTTAACATAATTCCATCCACTGGGCTACTAGATTCATGGTTGGTGGGGTTTTTCTGTAAAGAAATATACTAAGTGAGATCCTTGGTTTCTTATACCTCATCTCTCTCCATCACCATCCTCGTTGGGTAGCAAAATAACAAAACTAGATGCCTGGGAGGTGATTCTGGCTCATGGAGACTCCTTGTGTGTTAGAGCAGCACTGTGCTCCATAGAAAGGAGCTCTGGTGGTATAATGGTTAAAGCATTTCACTGCTAACCAAAAGGTCAGTGGTTCAAACCTACCTGCAGGAGAAAGATAAGGCAGTTTGCTTCCATAAAGATTTATAGCCTTGGAAACCCTATGATACAGTTCAGCTCTGCCCTATAGAATTGACTCGATGGCAGTGGATTTGGTCTTGGTGCTCCATAGGGTTTTCAATGGCTGATTTTTTGGAAGTAGATTACCAGGACTTTCTTGTCTACCTCTAGGTAGACTTGAACCTCCAATCCTTCAGTCAGGAGCAAGCACATGAACTGCTTGCATCACCCAGGGATTCCTTCATTGGGTAACACAGTCTTAAAATGCTACACCCACACTTCTCACTTCACAAGTGAGGAAATGGAGGCCCAGACAACGTGCTTCCAGCCTTGTTCCCAGTTCCATCTCTGCTCCAGATTTGGAAGTTACCTCATTCTCTTTCAAGGGCCTTTCCTTTTGTTTATTTATGAGCTTTTCTTTCTTTCTTTCTTTTTAGTCCTTGTAAATTACTTCATTCTCTCTTTCAAGAGAGCTTGGAATGGAATGGGACAGGACAAAAGGACACTCCCACCAAATGGTTTATTAAGTGCCTCCCAACTTCCAGCATCCTTCAAACCCCTGGTAAGGGCCATCCAACCCCAGGGCCTTCATATCATCCTCATAAATTGACTTCCGTCAGTGGTTTGGCCTCAACATCATCTGGCCCTGCTCCTACTCCTCACCCATTTTCTGATATATTGGGGTTCAGCTGTGCCATGGCCTGATTGCCCAGCTCTAGGCCACACATTCCAGGAAGAACAATTCCCAATCATAACCAATGTAGCTGATCAAGCCTAGCTCCCTCCTAGCCAGCTGTCAAACATCTGGTGTCAGACCTTTTCCCTTAAGCCCATGTCCCCAGACTGCATTGGGGTTGGTGATTATTAGCCTTATCTGAAAGAAACCCTTTCTTCCTGGACTTGCAAAGTCAGGTGATGCCTTTGTGAGCCTCACATTTTCTGTGGTGTTGGATTTGATCTTTTCTTTGCTCAGTTTGTTAGTGATCGTTGATGTCCTTATGAAATGAAATCCCAGAGGACTGTTGTACCAGGCAGAATCACTGCACTTGTGATTTTAAAAAAGCCACACAGTTTTTGACAGCAGAAAAGCTTCCCTTCTTCCTCTTGGATTCAATCCCTTAAAAATGAGATGGGAGAATCAGGTAAATTGTGCCATGGACTAAACTTCTTGCATTGAATGTATTTTCTCATGCCCAAGGAGTTTTCAACAGGCTGGCTTTCAGGAAACCACTTTCTTATGATTCTTGGTAAACTCACCACTGTCTCAAATTGCTCTTAGCTGGTCAGCATCAAGAGCAGACCCAGGAGAGAAGCCGAATGCATTTCTCCTAGATGAGCTGTACCCTGAAGTGGAATTCCCAACAAAAGAAAGGGATACATGGTGAAAGCCAGGAATCATCAGCATTGATAAGTAGCATTGATTGGATGTCTACGTGGTGCTGGATAGCTAAAAAACAGGGGTGAAGATCAAAATGCAAAGGGACAGGGTATTACGGAAACTTAACAAGTGGCTATGTTAAAAGGAGGCAGCTTATGAGCCTGGAAATAAGATATCAAAAGGGGGAAGGAGTAGGTAACTGTCTCAGACCCATAATTTCAAGATATTCCTTTCCTTTCTTTGGGTTGAGCAAGGAAAGAAAATGATGAAGGGTGTGGACTGAGAGTATATTAGCTAGGGGGTTTCCTCCTGTTAAGATTGAGCGCATTTTCTTTTGTTTATTTGTTTTGCCAGATTGCATGTTTGAAAATTCTCTTTTTGATCTTTAAATAGTATTGGGGGAGCACTTATAAGGCAGACAAGATGTTTGCAAACTTTTGCATATTTCCTTTAAAAAAAAAATTATGGAGTAGGTTGTAGGCCAGATTAATCCTTGCAGTATAATTAACTAAGCAACCCTCTCCCGTGATTATAGTGAGTCATTCACTTTAGTTTTTTATTTTTA
>NW_006921696.1:2529643-2533149 GCF_000298275.1 Orycteropus afer afer | reverse complement strand
ACTCTTCCTCAGAACATCCAGAGGGAACCAATCTTGCTTGCTTACATCCTGCTTTCAGCCTTCTGGCCGCCTGAATTTTGAGAGAATGAATTTCTGTCATTTTAAGCCACCTTGCCTGTGGTACTTTGTTACAGCAACCTTAGGAAACTAAAACACATGGGTACTGTAATATTATACTTCCCCCACTATATTATGGGAGCAATAGTCATTCAGCCAGTAGCCAAGCCATGGTACTTTTTCAATCACTTCTTATGCACGTAAAAGCTGGACAATGAATAAGGAAGACAGAAGAAGAATTGATGCTTTTGAATTGTAGTGTTGGGTAAGAATACTGAAAATGCCATGGACTGCCAGAAGAACAAACAACTCTATCCTGGAGGAAGTGCATCCAGAATGCTCCTTGGAACCAAGAATGGTCAAACTTTGTCTCATCTACTTTTGGTCATGGTCAGAAGGGACCAGTTCCTGGAGAAGGATATCATGCTTGGTAAAGTAGATGGTCATTGAAAAAGGAGAAAACCCTTAATAAAATGGATTGACACAGTAGCTGCAATGATGAGCTCAAGCATAACAAGGATTGTGAGGATGGCATAGAACCAGGCAGTGCTTTGTTCTTTTGTACATAGGGTTGGTATGAGTTGGAGCTGACTCCATGGCACCTAACAGTAACAATGATTCAGTGATAGAATTCTTATCTTCTACACAGGTTAAAGGAGCTCTGGTGGCATAGTGCTAAGGCATTTGACTGCTAACCAGAAGGCTGGCAATTCAAAACCACCAGCCACTCCTGGGAAGGAAGGCTGGGCAATCTACTTCCATAGTGATACTGCCTCAGAAACCCAAGAAGGGGTCGCTGTGAGTTTAAATCAACTCAATGGCAGTGAGTTTGGTTTGGTGTTTTTACACAGATTAAATTTCCAGCCAATGTTCCTCAAGCATAGCTACCACCCATCCATCAGTGGAGGCTTATGCAGAGCTATGATATCGAAGAGGCTTCATCAGAGCTTCCAGACTAAGATAGACTATGAACAAAGACCTGGCGGTCCACTTTTGAAAAGCAGCTAATGAAAACTCTATGAATCACAATTTTCCAATCCCCAATAATCATGGGAACAATTGTCCAATTCCCAACCAATCATGGGAATGGTGCAGGATTGGGCAGCATTTCGTTCTGTTGAGTATGTGGTTGTCATGAGTGGAGGGGGGCAAGTCAATGAGATTTAACAATGGCTGTGATATTATCTTTATTTCACATATAAGAAACTTGTCCAAGATCAAGTTAGAAGTGCTGGATGCTGGTTTTGAACCCAGACCCAACACTGGTGCCTACATGCTTTTCCCAGCACTAGTGACATTATTGCATACATGGCTTTGCAAACTGCAAACTGCATACATGACTTTTTCTCCCTTCAGTCTAAACTCTAGGGGAATGAAAGTTACAAGTTCATGTCCATAAGATGGGGAAGAGATCATGTGTAAAATACTGAGCTATTTTCAGTAGTTGGAATAACAATTCCCTGCAGACCTCAGCCAACTTGTGAGGTATCATAATGCCCCTGATGTCAGTAAAGTGATAAGAAATTATGCATGAATCAGTTAAATATTTGAAACACGACAGCTAGACTAATGGAATTTTCCCTCTTTGATGAGGCCTATGATGGTGTTTGTTACTGTCATGAACCCCTCAATCAATTGAATTCCTAGGATCCAAAGAAAATTATTCTTATGTTTTAAGATGTCAACTATTCTGTTTTAAAGTTTATACCACCTCTTCAAAAGATTTAATTCTTGTTCCCTGTAGCATTCATGGGAGCTCTGGTAGCATAGTGCCTAAGGCACTTGACTACTAACCAGAAGGCTGGCGGTTCAAACCCACCAGCCACTCCTCAGAAGGAAGGTTGGGCAATCTACTTTCGTAGTGATACCACCTCAGAAACCCAAGGAGGGGTCGCTATGAGTCGGGTCCAACTTGACGGCACACAACAACAACAACACATAGCATTCATAGAAATTAATCATTCAGTTAAGGCTTATGTAACTTGTGCATGATAGTGCTTTCAGCATAATCATAGTTTGTTTTGAAGCCACTACCAGCCACTCCACAGGAGAGAGATGCAACAGTCTGCTTCTGTAAAGATTACAGCCTTGAAAATCTTATGGGTAAGTTCTGCTCTGTCCTATAGGGTCGCTATGGATCAGAAACTACTTGATGGTAATTCTTTTGGTTTTATACATGAAATAGTAAACAGAATGTGGACCCTTTTGGTATTATTACTAACCTTTCAAAAATTCAAATAAATGCAGAATATTTGATCTTGACTGTTAGTCCAAATGGGGTGTTTGGGTGGTGCAAACAGTGAAGCGATTGACTACTAGCCAAAGGAGGGCAATTTGAACCCATCCAGAGGCACTTTGGGGTTCTGTTAGCATAGTGCCTAAGGCATTTGACTGCTAACCAGAAGGCTAGCAGTTCAAACCCACCAGCCACTCCTCAGAAGGAAGATTGGGCAATCTGCTTCTGTAGCGACACCACGTTGGAAACCCAAGGAGGGGTCGCTATGAGTAGGGACTGACTTGATGATGTTAATGAGTTTGGTTTTTTGGTTTGAGAGGCACTGTGGAAGGCTAGACCTGGCAATCTGCTTCTGAAAGGTCACAATCTTGAAAAATCCTACGGGGCAGTTCTACTCTGCACTTGTGAGGTCACCAGGAGTCAGAATTGGCTTGACAACAACAACAACAAGCATCCAAATTAGGACATTTCTAATTCCAGGAGTTGTTGCTAGAGGCAACTCTTTCTCCTCTAAATGCATGGACCAAAGTTCAAAAAACACAAATTCACAAGATTGTGAGTAAGAAAGCACAGGACACTCTGGCACAGAGAACACCCAGAACTGTGATTTCTTGCCTTTTAGGAAGGATAGAAGGCATGCTGATGGTAAAGGAGGGTGGGGGGGTGGATCCATTGTGGTCTCCAAAAAAAACAGGTCCTTCCTTGCCCATCAGCGAGGCTCAGTAATTCAACAGGACACCTCAGAGATGGTGTGTAGGCTGTCTCCTTAATGGGATGGTTCAAGAGTCCTGGCTCCCTTTCAACTTAGTCAGGGATGCAGGGACCAGGATGTTCAGGTCAAAATAAGTCCTGAGTCCTTTAAAAGCACGTAAGAGAAGTCAACTATCCACACTTTGCAAACACAACCTAGCTTCAAACTGGCATATTATAATCAGGTTGATATGAGAAAACTATGCATTTCAGATCTTTAAGGTTTAGTCACTTTAGAAGAGTTACCAAAAAAAAGGAAATCTTGTAACAGAGTGAAACTTGCTTGGAGAATATCAGGCCCCACAAGAGGGGTTTCCTGGAGACTCCAGCAGAATACTGAAGGTACAGAAATGAAATTAAACTCCTGTTATTGCCCAAACTCAACTCATCCTTGTGTGCACCATGGGATCTCTACCAATGACAAATTGGAACATACCATATCTCCTTTCAGACAGTTTCTCTC
>NW_006921696.1:2516467-2528868 GCF_000298275.1 Orycteropus afer afer | reverse complement strand
CCATCATGAGATAAATATTGGGCAAACAGATGGTTTATTTGAAGATGCACATGTACTTCCAAATGTAATGAGAGGGAAATGCTGCCTGTTTTGTTTTCCTTTCATGAATGTTTGTCCACATGCCCTTTCTGATATCATTTCCCTCCCACTTGCTTCTTGTCTTCGGTTTTCTGATTTGGAAAAATGATTTGGAACATTTGGACAAGTACAGAAACAATAAATAAACACTCTTGTACCCATTTCTAAGGAGTGATAAAATTAGTGTTTTGTCAGATTTAGTTCAGATCCTTTTTAAGATAAGAAATAAAACATGACTAATAAAGATGTTGCTCCCTCTGTACTCTTTCCCAATCCAGTTCTCCGTTTCTTGGAGACTACCATTATCATGAATTTTATGTGTCCCTTCCTATCCATGTTTGTATACTACTCATTTATATATTACTAGTATAGATCATCAATATACATATATATCTTTATATATTCACGTATATGTATATTTATATATAGAGGGAAACATGTTGTTGTTGTTGTTGTTGTTATTTGCTGTCGAGTTGGCCCCGACTCATAGCAACCCCTCCTTGGGTTTCCAAGGCAGTTATCACTACGGAAGTAGGATTGCCCAACCTTCCTTCCGAGGAGTGGCTGGTGGGTTTGAACTGCCAGCCTTCTGGTTAGCAGTCAAGTGCCTTAGGCACTATGCTACCAGAGCTCCTAGAGAGAAACATATATGTACATAAATGATAAATAACATTATTTTAAATTTTTGCATGAATAATGTTTTTCTACTTTTTTTTTTTTTTTTGAGCCCATGCTGATGCTGTTGGCTAGTTCATTGCTACAATTGTATTCAGTCTAAAGATCAGAGAATGACTTGAAAAATATTCAACAAGTATTCATAAATAGCCATACCTCTGTGTACTTGTGCATACCTATGTCCCTATATACACTTGGCTTAATACCAACCCAGTTTCTACAACTTATAGAAATTTAGATAGTTTCCAATTTTTCATTATTATTAATAATACTGCTAGAAATATCTTTGCAGCTTTCTCTTGTGCACATGTGTGAGAGCTTCTCTAGGAAATATACTTAGGAAGAGAATTAACGGGTGGTCTGTCACACACATGTTCTATTTTATTTTTCCTATTATATCAGAATTGTGGCTAAAGGCCTAAAGATGAGGACAAAAGATCTCACATTCCTTGATAACCACCATGATGTCATAGCAGTTGGGACCAGCTGCCTCCAAGGAGGACATACTGAAAGGCATCAATGCTGACACTAGGTCCTTCCTCTAACCACCCTTCTCCACAATCAACCTAAGGGGAGAACTGGCAGAGAAGAGGGAGTTTTTGGAAATGTACCTGTATGGATTAAGCTGTGCCCCCCCAAAATATGTGTTAATTTGGCTGGACCATGATTCTCAATATTATGTAATTATTCTCCATTTTACGTTGTTGTTGTTAGGTGCTGTTGAGTCGTCTCTGACTCATAGTGACCCTATGCACAGCAGATGAAACACTGCCTGGTTTTGTGCCAGCCTCACTATCCTTGCCATACCTGAGCCCATAGCTGCAGCCACTGTGTCAATCCATCTTGTTGAGGGCCTTCCCCTTCTTCGTTGACCCTCCACTTTACCAAGCATGATGATGTCCTTCTCCAGGGAAAGGTTCCTTCTGACAACCTGATCAAAGTAGGTGAGACGAAGTCTAGCTATTCTCTCTTCCAAGGAGTAATCCAACTGCACTTCTTCCAGGACAGATTTGTTAGTCCTTTTAGCAGACCATGGTACTCTTAGCATTCTTCTCCATTTTATAATGTGATATAATTATCCTATGTGTTGTAAATCCTAACCTCTAACATGTTAATGAGACAGGATTAGCAGTAGTTATGTTAATGAGGCAGAATATAATCTATAGGATTAGGTTGTAACTTGAGTCAATCTCCCTGGGGATATAAAAGAGATTATACAAGTAAGCAGAGATCAGAGAGACCTACTATCACAATGAAAAATGGGCTGGGAGTGGAACATTTCCTTTAAATCCAGGATCCCTGTGCTGGGAACCTTCTAGACCTAGAGGAAGATAGATGCCAAGACACATGGAGATATCAAGGACTGCTGGGCCCACATTTGCTGAAAAGAGTCAAAGACCTTCCTCCTAAACTGTGAGCCAACACGGAGAGAAAGCCTTCCCCTAAAGCTGGCACTCTGAATTAAGACTTCCAGCCTCCTAAACTGTGAGAGCCACCATTCATCTGTCACTTTATCATACTGTGGCTTGTGTATTGCTGTGAGACTGGAAGCTATGCCACCAGTATTTCAAGTACCAGCAGGGTCACCCATAGAATTTCCAGATTAAGAAAGACATACTGGGAAGAATATTGGGGCCGTCCACTTCTGAAAGCCTTATGAATAGCAATGAAACACTGATATATTGCTGGAAACAGGTCCCTGTGGAGCTCCTCAGAGAGCCCATGCATGTCTTCATGGGAAACCAGCATTTGAGTGTGGAGAACGACACCAACAGCTCATTTTCATGAGCCAGAGAAACAACAACAGCCTACGGAGAGATAACTGCATCCTTGCCCAATCAAGCAAGAACAAACTTTGCCATTTTTCTTTTCCTGTGCCTATCAAATTCAAGAAAAAAGAGAGGAGGAGCTGAGTCTGAAAGCCAGCAGTGACTCTATATCTGTCAGCTGAGAGAACCTTGATGCTGGCTTCTACTGAGAGGAGGGAAAGAACTTTGAATCATGTAAGAGATGGAAGTTTTTAACTAAGTAGGACTGAGTTTTAAACAGTTACTAGACTGTTCTAATAAGAAGAAATGGCCAAAAAACTGGGGCATCTCATCAATGATTACTAAGGGAGCCTTCCTTTTCATAGGGGGGCTTAACATGGTTATAGTTAAGGCTGGAGAGAATAAAATCTTGTCATATTGTAACCCAATGAAATGAGACTGCTTGATAAACTAGTGAAACCTCATAAACTAGTGATTCTGGAAACTGCCAAGATGTTTTCTAAACAGAGAACTCATCTACACTTTCCAGCCAGGAATGAATGTTCCATTGCCAATCTGACAAGTGTGCAATATCAATGGTGTTTCTGTCTACTTTTCTTTTTTTTTTTTTATTGTGATTTGGGTGAAAGTGTACAAAGCAAATCCACTTTCCATACAGCAGCTCACACACACTTTGTCTCATGACATTGACTACAATTTACCACAATGCAACAGTTCCCCTCCCACATCCTCCCTATAGTTACCTCTTCCCTGTGTCCTTCCCTCCTTGCACTCCTGCCCCCTGAATTGTCTTCTGTGCATAAACAGCCTTTCTATTCTCCCATGATTTTTCTCTCCAAGGAGTGTATCTACCTAATGTAAATGTTCACCTCATATGCCTGTCTTTTGTTTGGCTGGCAACCACAGTAGTGGGTTCAAATCCAGACCTGAAGGGCAGCTAGGGGCCATAGTCTTAGTGGTTCCATCAGGCTCTATCAGACCAGCACACCCAGTCCCTTTTTTTGTTTGTTTGTTTTTTTTAATGATTTTGAGTTTTGTTCCACATTGTTCTCCCACTCTGTCCAGGATCTCCTACATAGATCCCCCTCCAAGTGGTTGACAGTGGTAGCCAGGTACCATCTAGTTCTTCTGGTCTCATAGTCATACAGGCTAAGGATCTCATGGTATATCTACCAGTCACATGGACTAATTGTTTCCATGAATCTTTGGTTTTCTTCCTTCTTCTTTATCTGGATGGGGAGAGACTCATTATTGCATCTAGATGGCTGCTTGCAAGCTTTTAAGATCCCAGTCACTACTCGTCAAAGTAGGATGTGGAACAATGTTTTGTGTAGTATGTCATGCCAATTGAACTTGATGTCCCTTGCAACTATGGTCCTGAGCTCGCAGGTCTAACTATTCCCTCCCTTTGTGCAGCTGGCTGTGGCCAAGACGTGACTACAACCTTGTCCCTTGTCAGCTATACTATAAACCTGGGAGTTCTTACAGAACATACTAATAAACAAACAAACAAACAAAATACTCATTGCCATCGAGTTGGATCCAACTCATAGTGACCTCTCCTTGGGTTTCCAAGGCAGCATCACTACGGAAGTAGATTGCCCAATATTCCTTCCTAGGAGTGGTTAGCGGATTACCACTAGCCTTCTGGTTAGCAGTCAAATGCCTTAGGCACTACACCACCAGAGCTCCTGAACAT
This sequence comes from Orycteropus afer afer, assembly GCF_000298275.1. Lineage (NCBI taxonomy): Eukaryota > Metazoa > Chordata > Mammalia > Tubulidentata > Orycteropodidae > Orycteropus > Orycteropus afer. The sequence goes on along the minus strand of NW_006921696.1, from coordinate 2,524,647 downwards.
ACCAATACACTTGTAGAAACAACCCTATACATGGTCTTGGACACAATACCCTCTGCATAGACATACCTAATAGTTCAGCCTGTCCATCCATCTTGTTTCTGTCTACTTTTCATTCACTGTTGTTAGTTGCTGTCAAGTCAATTCTGACTCATGGAAATCTATGTTTGCCTAGTAGAACTACTTCATAGGATTTTTAAGGCTGTGACCTTTTGGAAGCAGACTGCCAGGACTATCTTCTGAGGCACCTCTGGGTGGGTTTGAACCACCATTTGGCCAGTAGTTGAGTGCTTTACTATTTGTGTCGCCCATGGTCTCTCTTCATTTATCCATTGCTATTGAGTTGATTGCAACTCATAGCAGCCCTGTAGGACAGAATGGAACTGCCCCACACAGTTTCCAAGGCTGTAATATTTATGGAAGCAGATCTCCATGTCTTTTTCCTGCTGAGTGGGTGGTGGGTTTGAATTGTTGACCTTTCAGTTAGCAGCCAGGCATTTAACCACTGACATCAGTTTTGAGCAAAAAATGAAGAAAACAATCGATTTTGACACAAACCCAAGAAAATTGCCCAAAGAATCCTCATTATGTAAGTGAGCCTATCTTAATTTACACAAAAGGAAATTATCTGGCCCAAAATATTAACACTGAAATAACCAAGAAAACTTAACCAGTTAAATATTTCCCCTTTATCAGAATCCTAGCTTCCTTGTTGTTGTTGTTATGTACCATCGAGTCAGACCCAACTCATAGTGACCCCTCCTTGGGCTTCCAGGCAGTATCACTATGGAAGTAGATTGCCCCATCTTCCTTCTGAGGAGTGGCTGGTGGGTTTGAACTGCCAGCCTTCTGGTTAGCAGTCAAGTGCCTTAGGCACTATGCTACCAGAGCTCCCTTAGAGCTCTTCAAAGTTCTTCCTCTTCACCCTCCCCTTAGCCATCAGGAAAAAAAAAAAAAACAAGAACAAATGTATTGCCAGCGAGTTGGCTTCGACTCATAGTGACCCCTTCTTGGGTTTCCGAGGTGGTATCACTGCGGAAGTAAATTGCCCAACCTTCCTTTTGAGGAGTGGTTGGTGGGTTTGAACATCCAGCCTTCTGGTCAGCAGTCAAATGCCTTTAGGCAGTATGCCACCAGAGGCATCCTATTAAATGAACTTGTGACTGGGAGGCCCAGAGGCTCAGAAAGCCAGACTAGGCTACACCTCTGGCCTTTTGTTTGGAACTCTCTTGCTCGAGTTTCTTGCTCTCAATTTTCTACCCATTTGCTTCACCTGTGTCCTGCATCCCTGCCAATATCTACTTCTTCAGATAGACAGCTCAGCTGGACTGTCAGTCTAGTTTCAACTGAAGATTTGCCTCCATGGAGATGGCACCTCAGCTGCTCAAGGGCCAGACCTGTATCCTTCTTCTTCATTTCTGTCACCAAGCCATGAAGTTTAGCCTCCTGGGATCCCAATCTGGGAGAGAAGTTGAATGTACCTTCAATGTCTCTTGAATCCACCAGAAACCAGTTGCTATCTGTATTCCAACTCATGGCAACCCACTGTGTGTCAGAGTAAGGCTGTGCTCTACAGAGCTTTCATGGCTGTGAGCTTTCAAAGGCAGATCACCAGGACTTTCTTCTGAGTCATCTCTGGGTAGGTTCAAATTACTGGTAGCGCTGGCTAGCAGCCAAGTGCTTAGGTATTTGCAGCACCCAAAACTGCAAAATGCAACCACTGCTGTGGAGTTGGATCTGACTCATAGCGACCCCTCCTTGGGTTTCAGAGGTAGTATCACTACGGAAGTAGATTGCCCAACCTTCCTTCCGAGGAGTGGCTGGTAGATTTGAACCTCTAGCCTTCTGGTTAGCAGTCAAGTGCCTTAGGCACCAGAGCTCCAGGGACCCCAAATCCACTGGAATTTGAACACACCTTGCATGCATTTCCCCTGCATTTTATTTTTTATTTAAATGGATGGATTTGTAGGCTAATTATTATCTTGCTATCCTCACATGACAGGATGGGGAAAGGGAATGCCACTTGAAGGTTAAGGAGCATTACAGCTGGATTTAAATAACAAACCTGTGCAAGTTGCAGTTTGATGAAAATTACAGTCAAATCTTGTGCTGTAAACTGCGGTTTACTGGAGAAAAAGAAAAAAAAAAAAATCCTGTGAAATATAGAAATAGTATCTGAGACAAACTGGCAGACACGGTTCTTGGAATTGTTATGTGTAAAGAATTCCTTGACGATGACAGATGTTCCTCGGCCACATCCAAGCCGGGCCTTTAGTTTATCTTCATTTACCTTTGCATTTATGTCATGTGCTTTACTTGGGGATGAGATTTCGTCTTTGAAAGTTGGGAAGATTTTTAACTTAACAAGAGCTTTACTCAGTTTTTCATGAGCTTGTTTCTCTTGTTCTTCCCCCACACTTCCTTTTCCCTCCCTCTTCCCTTTTGTCCCTCTGCTCCATCTGGGGTGTGTCAGTCCTGGATACCAGATGCAAAACGTTTAAGCTGATGCTGGTCCCTGAAGTGGAACTTGTTATTGATTAACACTTCCTAAATCAAACAGAATTGCTGATGGCGATTGCAGGGCACTGCCACTTGCTGGGGGGATCCAAGTGCTGCTGCAGTGTTGGTACCTGAGCAGGCAGGGGGGATTTTTGAGGTGTTCCCCCCATTTAATCAGTGCTGCTGCTGCAAGGAAGAAGAATAGAAACTTTCATCACCCATTCGTATTTCTTAAGCGCCCACTGGGTGTGTGGCCATGTGCAATCACAGAAGGGATTTTGACAATTAGCAGGAGCCACTGTCTTTACTCTCTGTAACTGGGATAATTAATGCCTTAGGACATTTTTATGAGTTGGTATTTACCTGGCACATGGCACATAGTACTAAGAGCGTCAATTACATATGACCTTTATAAATGAATGGGGAATTGAACAAAGAGAGCTTTTGTCCATTTGGTTTATAGGTACACTAGCAGAAAATATGAAATTTTAGTGAAATAAAATTTCACTAATTTTATTAATGGAGAGGGTCTGTTTTTAGAGAAGAGGGTCTGTTTACAAATCAGCCACTACCCGGTCATCTGCCCAAGGGCATGAGGAGCAATGTCACCTCCCCCAAGTCCTGCTTTGCTGATGTATCAGGACATGAGTCAGTGATCTCCACATGTACATGCATCTCTTTCATTCTCTACCTTCATCCTGGGAAGATACTGGTGAGCTTTAAGTAATTTTTCTCCTTTTATTTTGAAATAAATTCAAATTTAAAGAAGAGTTACAAGAGTATTATAAAAAAAAAAAAAAAAATCCTGTATTCCCTTTACATATCTTCACCAATTGTTAACATTTTTTTTTCCATTTTATTATGCTCCCCCTTTGTCTGCCATGGTGGTGCAGTGGCTAAGTGCTCAGCTGCCACTGAAAGGTCAGCAGTTGGAATCTATCAGCTGCTCCATAGGAGAAAGATGTGACAATCTGCTTCCATAGATTTACAGCCTTGAACACACTATGAAGCAGTTCAACTCTGTTCTATGGGGTCTCTATGAGTCGGAATCCACTCAATGGCAAGGGTTTCTCTCTCTCTCTCTCTCTCTCTCTCTCTCTCTCTGTCTTGCTTTCTCTCTTTATGTGTATGTGTGTGGGGGTGTGTGTATGCATGTACATGCATGTATACATATATTTATCTCCCTTGCTCTGTGTGTGTATGCATGTACACACACACACACACACACATACACCCTCACATATTTATATATATACATGTTTTTCTGGCTCATTTGAGAGTAGGTTGCACACTACCAAGCCTCTTGCCCCTAAATACTTCAATATATATTATCTAAGAAGAAGAATATTATTTTGTATTTCCACAGTACAATCATCAAATTCAAGGCATTTAACATTGACACAATTATGCAAACATAGTCCATATTAAATTTTATCAGTTGTCCCAATAATGTTCTTCATAGTATTGTTTTAGCCCAACATCTAAGCTTGAATCATGCATTACATTTAGTTGTCATGTCCCTTTAATCTAGAACAGTTCTTCAGACTTACTATTTTTTTGTCTTTTATGACATTGACTTTTTTGAAGACTACAGGCCAGTTGTTTTTATATTGTCCCTCAATTTAGTTTTGTTGCATATTTCTTCATGATTAGATTTAAGTTATGCATTTGGGGCAGGAATTCTACATAGTGGAATTATGTCCATTTCAATGCAGAATAAGGGCTCCCTGTGTGGCACAAATAGTTAAGCGACCAGCTATTAACCTAAAGGTTGTTGGTTCAAATCTATCCAGAGGCACCTTGGAAGAAAGCCCTGGCAATATACTTCTAAAAAATGACAACAACTGAAATCTCAATGAAGTGCAGTTCTCCTCTGAGACATATGGGATCGTCGTGAATCTGAATCAACTGATTTGGGTTTTTTGTTTTGTAGTGCATCACATTAGGAGGTATGTGATGTCAGCTTGTCTTATTTTCAGCAATGTTATCTAAGGCAAGTTTTTGAAAGAGTTTGCAGACTCTTCTTTTAAAAGGTCATCAGCACAGCTGGCTAGTGAGCAGTGCTGAAGACCTGGAGTCCCAGCACTAAGGATTAAAGAGGAACTAGCAACAGGTAATGTTGGGTCTGACACTGAGATTGACCTAAAATATCTAAAGAGATCTTTGCTCCTTTGCTCCTAACAGCACAAATCCAATAGCTTGACAAATTGGGCCATTCTGAGTGTGACTAATGATTCCTGATCCTGGTTAAAGTCTGGACCAAGAGCAACCGTCTCAGATTCACTTTCTTTTTCATCTTTCTCTCCATCCACATACACTGAACAAACTTTAAAAATATTATTCTTTTCAAACCTGGTTTCAGCTTCCTCATTTGTAAAGTAAAAGTATTGGACCTAACGATTCATAAATCCTTTCTGTGGTTCACAAGAAATAAAGACAAATTTGCAAATCACAGAACATGGATTCAGGGAAGAGGAAAATATGCTTGCAAGAAAGAAATGATGGAGAAAAGCTTACCCTGAATGCTTAGCAACAGTCAGGAAGGCTTCCAAATCAGAGATTGTCTTGACACAATCTACAGCTTTTCTTATCTGTCTCTGTTCTTCATTGGCCACTAGAATATCTCCCAGATGAACTTTATGTTCAGTAGGGCATGGAAGTTCTTATTTTATGAAATTTTAAATGTGGCTACTCTGGAGACTCAGAACATTTTTTAAAAATCTGCTTTATATTCTTATTGGAGGTTATCTCAAATCCCCTTTATAACTGTTATTAGTGAATATGTTTAGTGTTTGAATTATTTTGTTTTCTATTTGGTTTGTTAGGAGCTCTGGTAATGTAGTGCCTAAGGCACTTGACTACTAACCAGAAGGCTGGCGGTTCAAACCCACCAACCGCTTCTCAGAAGGAAGGTTGGGCAATCTACTTCCGTAGTGATACTGCCTAGGAAACCTAAGGAGGGGTTGCTGTGAGTCGGGGCCAACTTGATGGCCCATAACAACAACAACAACATTTGGCTTGTTAATTTTTCCTTCTTGACATAAAACTTTGTGTGTTTTTTTTCCACTTTAAGTCAGAGCCTGACTTGCTACTCAAGGCTGATGCCAGAATGTCTAGGTGGTGGTTGGGGGATGGCTTGCCATGAATGTCCCTGATGACTGCCAGGTCTCCAAATGAAGAGCAATCCACTTTATTTATAAAACAGACTTATCTCCTTCTCCCCACTCTCATCAGCACCATCAAACTTCCCCTTACTTCTTATTAGTCAAAACAAGACAACATACCCCTTAGACCATGTACTATCCAATGAACTGGAGCTTATTGTGACTGATTTAATCAAATCATAATTCATTCCATGGGCTGGAGTTGAGACCTACACTCCAAGAGCTCAAGGTATTTCCACTCTTTAGCTGAACAAACAGATTATGTTCAAGAAAGAAGGTGTAGAGATAGCTATGAGGGAGGCAATTTACAGTGTCTGCCAATACTCAATGAATAGTAGTTCTCATCCCCACTCCCTTTAGAGTAGAGGAGAATAAACTCTAATGTAATCTTCCATTTTGATTTTTCACTATGCTGTTGTTATGTACTATTGAGTCATCTCTGACTCATAGTGACCTTGTGTACAACAGAATGAAACACAGCCTGGTCCTGTGTCAGCCTCACGGTCCCTACTATATCTGAGCCCATTGCTACAGCCACTGTGTCAAGCCATCTTATTGAGGGCTTTCCCCTTTTTCATTGACCCTCCACTTTACTAAGCATGACATCCTTCTCCAGGGAATGGTCTCTTCTGACAACATGACCAAAGTAGATGAGACAAAGTCTGGCCATTCTCACTTCCAAGGAGCACTCTGGCTGTACTTCTTCCAGGACAGATTTGTGAGTTCTTTTAGAAGTCCACGGGACTTTCATCATTCTTCACCAGCACCACAACTCAAAAACACCAACTCTTCTTCAGTCTTCCTTATTCATTGTCCAGCTCTCACATGCATATGTGACAATTGCAAATACCATGACTAGTGTCAGGTGCACCTTCATCTTCAAGGAGACATCTTTGCTATTCAGCACTGCAAAGAAGTCTCTTGCAACAGATTTGCCCAATGCAATATGTCTTTTGATGTCTCGACTGCTGCTTCCATTGGTGTTGATTGTAGAACCGAGCAATATGAAGTCTTTGACAACTTCAATATTTTCTCCATCTATCATGATGCTGCTTATTGGTCCAGTTGTGAGGATTTTTGTTTTCTTTATATTGAGGTGTAATCCATACTGCAAACTTTAGTCTTTAACCTTCATCAGTAACCACTCCAAGTCATGGCAGCTGGATTTAAGGAGATGGCACAAATTAGGTAGGATCAAATGCTGAGTAGAGTAAGGGTTGGGTCATCTTGTCCCCATTCCTCCAAATACCTTACAGTTTCTGATCCAAAGAGCATATTTTAAGAACCCTAAGTATTTTGCAGGAGCTCTGGTAGCATAGTGCCTAAGGCACTTGACTGCTAACCAGAAGGCTGGCAGTTCAAACCTGCCAGCCACTCCTCGGAAGGAAGGTTGGGCAATCCTACTTCTGTAGTGATACTGCCTCGGAAACCCAAGGAGGGGTCGCTATGAGTCGGGGCCGACTTGAAGGCACATAACAACAAACAACAACAAGTATTTTGCAGAACTGAATCCAAATTGATTCTGTAGTAATTTGAAATACCAAAGACTAGGTATTATCTCCCAACTCATTTTGATTTAACTGATCTCTGTTTATCTGATATGTTTGTTGAAGTGCAATTTGTCATCTTGTCAGCTGGTGTACAAGCCACTATTTTTGTAGTTTTCTACACAATAGCTACTCTGTCCTTCTTCCTTGGGAGGTAAAATGACCAATGAAAAAATTTAATTCCCTAGCCTCCCTTTGAGAGGTAACTAGAAGTTTGCTAGTGATTTCTAGGAATGTTTTTGCTTTCCTAGTATGGGTGCTGGCCCTTCCTTCTTCCCATGTCCTTTCTTCTGTTTGGAATATGGAAGTGTACCAACAATCTTGCAACCAGGAAGCAGCAGGTGTGATGGAGGAGCCAATGCTAAGGATGGCAGAGAAGAAAACTAGATGGAGGCAGAGGCACAGATGACATCATGCAGCTTTTGAGCAGCTCTGGACTGTTGACCCTCAGACTTCTTATAAACTGAAAAAATTAGGCTCTGCCTGGGGGTTTCCATTATCAGGATCCCAATACAATTGCAGCTATAGCTTCTAATTGTGTGACAGTTAAAATAATTGCCATGTGGGTGGAGGTTGGGTTTCAGAATACTTTGGCATAAGGAAAAAAAAAAAAACAGCTCGCTGCCATCAAGTCAATTCCAACTCATAGAGACCTCCTTTGGGTTTCTGAAGTGACAAATCTTTACAGAAGTAGATTGTCCAGCTTTCCTTCCCATGAGTGGCTGGTGGGTTTGAACTGACAACCTTCTGGTTAGCAGTCAAATGCCTTAGGTACTATGCCACCACAGAGCTCCTTTTGGCATAAGAGTAATCTTGAATTTCATCCTCAGAATATTTTTAACTTAAAATTAGTACTTAGTTCAAAGTAGAAATGGTCAATCTGAAATATCCTTTTGCGCTTATCCCTCCTTCCTTTGCACCTCTTATTATAGTTTTTTAAAATAAATTATAAATAACATATACAATAATATAT
>NW_006921696.1:2513041-2515262 GCF_000298275.1 Orycteropus afer afer | reverse complement strand
TCACTATGAGTTGGAATTGACTTGACTGCAGTGGGTTTGTTTTTTTGTATATGTGTGTGTGTGTGTCCATGGATGTAGCAAACAATTGTGTGATTCAAACATAACCTTCTAATGCATCTGGCAATCTGCTCCTGAAAAGTTCAAGCACTGAAAACTTTATTGAGCAGTTCTACCCTGCACACATGAGGTTGCCTGTAGTTGAAATCAACTCAACAGGAACTAACAACAACACCCATCTGTCAGTGTATTGTACTGTGGTGGCTTGCATGTTGCTACGATGCTGATACTATGCCACCAGTGTTTCAAGTACCAACAGGATCACCTGTGGTGAACAGGTTTCAAAAGCTCTTCCAGACTAAGAAAAGCTAAAAAGAAACAGCTATCTACTTCTGAAACTTGTTTTTACTAGGTTATTAAAAAAAAAAAAAAAAGAAAGAAAAGTAAAACCTCACTACCGTTGAGTTGGTTTTGAGTCATGGTGACCCCTCCTTGGGTTTCCAAGGTGGTATCTCCAAGGAAGTAGATTGCCCATTCTTGCTTCCAAGGAGTGGCTGGTGGATTTGAACTGCCAGCCTTCTGATTAGCTGTCAAATGCCTTAGGCACCACACCACCAGGTTATTAGGTATCATTACGTCAGCTCCAATTCATAGTGATATTATGTATAACAGAAAACAAAATGTTCCCTGGTCCTGCTCTATCCTCATAATTCTTGCTATGTTTGAGCTTATTTTTGCAGGCACTGTGCTGATCCATCTCACTGAGGATCTCTCCTTTTTTCCATTGACCAAGCATGATGTTCTTCTCCAGTGATTGGTCCCCCCTGATGATGCATCCAAAGTGAGACAAAATCTCACTATCCTTGCTTCTAAGGAGCATTCTGTCTGTACTTTATCCAAGACTGATTTGTTTGTTCTTCTGGCATTCCATGGTATATTTAATATTCTTTTCCATCACCATGATTCAAATGCCTCAGTTCTTCTTCAGTCTTCCTTTTTCATTGTCCAGCCTTCAACTGAAAACATGACTTGAGTCAGACACATCTTAGTCATAATAGTGACATCTTAGCTTTTTAAGATTTCAAAGTTGTCATTTGATGCTGATTTGCTCAATACAGTATATCTTTTGATTTCTTGACTACTGCTTAATCCAAGTAGAATAAAATCTTTAACAACTTCAATTTCTTCACTATTTATCACAATGTTTATGGACCTTGTTGAGAGGATTTTTGTTTTAGCCAATGAAAACTTTATGAATCACAAAAGAACATTGTCTGTCTCACTTGCTTTGGACATGTTATCAGAAGAGATCAATCTCTAGAGGAGGACATTATGTTCACTGAAGTGGGGGGCCAGCAAGGGTAAAGGAGATCCTCGGTGATGAGTATTGATACAAAAGCTGCAGCAATGAACATGAATATGCAGGCAACTGTGCTGAAGATGCAGGACTGAGCAATGTTTTGTTCTGTTGTCACTGTGTGCTTGAACAATTTCTCTCAGAAAGATCAGCACAAGGCCAGTCCCCATGAAGTGGAGGTTAAAGATGTCCCAAATGTCCAAGCTACCATGTCACTCCATCATACCAGACATTAACTCCTTCTCCTCCTCCCAGTAATTTCCCCCATCTTAGGGTTCTGTGTTTCACTGTAACGCCTCACAGAACTCACAGACAACCAAAAGATCATCTCATGTAGTAGTGGTGGAGGCTGGCAGGCTGGTGAGTCTCCAGGTTGGTGAGTGAGTCTGGAGGATCCTCCGACTTCTCGGGGTTTGATGAACCTCGATCAGCAGATCAGATGATGGCTGCTGTCCCAAATCCAGGAATGAGATGAGGGTGAGCCAAGACACAGAACCAGAACAAGAGGAGGGTGAACCTTTCCAGGAGATTCATAGGTATACCCTCAAGGAAGCGAAGAGTGGTGATTTGAACTACATCCTCCAGCAAGGCAGGACCCAAGATACATTCCACCTGTGTTGCTCCAACAGAAATAACCCAATGGACGGCTTTAAAAATCAGCAGCTCAAGGCAAATCCCACCACAGAGTTGATTGTCAGTCATTATAAGGAATGACAACTACTAGCTGCCCACCCAACTTGACACCCAACCTTAACTACCACACCATCCCAAACAGGCATGGATAATAGGATTTAAAATACATCACTGAATGGAGGACAATGGCTAGAAGGGCCACATCAAGCAATTTACTGCACCATGAGTTGGAGT
>NW_006921696.1:2509282-2512676 GCF_000298275.1 Orycteropus afer afer | reverse complement strand
GGGCTTGAACCACCAGCCTTCTGGTTAGCAGTCAAATGCCTTAGGCATTACACTACAAGTTATCTGAAGTTATTCCAATGAACTCTTGAGAGTTCAAGAACCCAGAAAGGTCAGATATTTTAGTGCAAGCCCATCTCTAATTAATTGTAGTATTTATGTTTAAATAGATCAAAACTGAGTTTGACCTCAGGGTACAATGAGAGCTATTACAATATCATTGCAATATGAAGGGAGCTGTAATATGTTGGTCAGATAAACCACTTATATTGAACCCAGCAGGACAGATGAAAGGCTTTTGTTCTAATGAACATTGTATTTCTTTTCTTTTTTAAATGTTAACATTTGCTTGAATTTAGTGGAAGATCTTTATTAGAAGAAGATAGGTAATACATAAGTAACAAAGAAACTTTGGTGGTGTAGTGGTTAAAGCATTTTGCTGCTAACCAAAGTTCAGTGGTTCAAACCCACCAACCAGTTCATGGAAAAAAGATGAGGCAATCTGTTTCCGTAAAGATGTACAGCCTTGGAAACTCAGTGGGGCCAGCTATGAGTCAGAACTGACTTGATGGCGGTGAGTTTATTTTCTTTCTTTTTTGTTTTTTATTGTGATTTGGGTGAAGATTTACAGAGTAAATTCACTTTCCATACAGCGGTTCATATATACTTTGTCTCATGTCATTGACCACAGTTTACCACAATGCAACAGCTCCCCTCCCACTTCCTCCCCATAGTTACCTCTTCCCTGTGTCCATCCCTCCATGCACTCCTGCCCCCTGAGCTATCTCCCTGTGCATAAGCAGCCCTTCTTTCTCCCATGATTGTTCTCTCCAAGGAGTGTATCTACTTGAGGTAAATGTTCAATTCATATGCCTGTCTTTCGTTTGGCTGGAAACCACAGGTGTGTGTTCAATTCCATACCTGAATGGCTGTTAGGGGCCATAGTCTCAGTGGTTCCACCAGGCTCTATCAGACCAGCAAACCTGGTCCCCCCCCTTTTTTTTTTTTTTTTCCTCCAAATGATTTTGAGTTTTATTCCACATTGTTCTCCCTCTCCATCAAGGATCTCCTACATAGATCCCCTTCTAAGTAGATAACAGTGGTAGCCAGGCACCATCTAGTTCTTCTGGTCTCATAGTCATATAGGCTGCAGATTGGATGGTGTACCAGTCGCTAGGACTAATTGTTTCCATGAATTTTGGTTTTCTTCATTCTTCTTTGTTCTGGACAAGGAGAGACCCATCGTTGCATCTAGATGGCAGCTTGCTAGCTTTTAAGATCCCGGTCGCTACTCGCCAAAGTAGGAGGTGGAACAATGTTTTGTGTAGTATGTTATGCCAATTGAGCTTGATGTCCCCTGCGACTATGGTCCCAAGCCCACAGGTTCAACTACTCAGTCCCTCTGGGTAGCTGGTTTTGACCAAGCAGTGACCACAACCTTGCCCCTTGTCAGCTCTATTATACACCAGGGAATTCTGATCATTCACATAAACTTATAGGGCCATTGTCTGCCAACCTTATATATGTTCTTGGATACATTCCCCATTTCATAGACATACCTAATAGTTCAGCCCGTCCACCCATCTATTCACCCATATACCCATGTTTGCCTTCACTGACAACGCAGTACTGTATGTGCAAAAGGGTTCATCTTTGTTGTCTGTACCTGCCATGTACTTCTCTATGTATTTCTCATCCTCGTGAACATTGTATTTTAATGTTAAAAATGAGAAGCCCTATTCAGGCTGCATCCACAGCCAAGTTCTGAACCTGAAGGATCCAGGAGTAGCCGAGGCAAAACTTCAGGTTCGTTTGAGCAGTGATGAATCAGGCCAGCTGAAAATACAGCCAAGTTGCTGAGTTGTTTTTTCTTAAAGGGACAAAATAGAGAAAAATGGACAATTCCTTGATAACTTACACATTACCATTTTTATTTAACTATTTTTAGAATTCTTTTAAAAAACTACTATTATAAGAACTCATTTTAAATCTCTCTTTCTTTTTTAAATAACTGTTTTTAGAATTCTTTTAAAATGAGTCATAATGATGGAAAAGTGAAACCCTATCAAGTGGTGGAGACTACATTAGATTGAAAAGAAATGTCAACATCATTTTAAGAATGATTATTTGGCTGAATGGTTGGTTCCAAGAACACTCCCAAAAGAAGTGGCTTGAAGGATATTGGATAGGCACTTAGTGCCTGACTCTGTGTCTGAAATTCCACCATTACAATTTTCTTCTTTACATCTTAAATTTTCTTCTGTTTTCTGGAGACATTTACTAAAATACATATGTTCTTTGGGAAGGGTAATACCTTCAATTATCAAGTTATTAACACAGAATTGAGGAAAGAGTATGACATTGGGCAGAGTCCCTGCGTAGCACAAAAACTATTAAAGAGTTGCTAACCAAAAGGTTGGCAGTTGGAGTCTACCCAGGGTGCCTTGGAAGAAAATACCACAGAGCATAGTTCTCTTTTGACATATATTGGGTCACCATGAGTTAGAATCAACTCCATGGCAAGTGATACTGGTATGTTAATGGGCAGAAAATATGATTTTATATGGAAGTTGAGCACCTGTGTGTGTGTGTGTGTGAGAGAGAGAGAGAGAGAGAGATGTATGTGTATGTGCTGAAAAGATCTGCACTGGGAATCCAAATAACAGGTTTTTCTAAGCCCAGCTCTACTATATTACCAGGCTGTATGACTTTTGAATTACATTCCTTCTTTTGCCTCAGTGGACTGAACAGAAGATCTTTCAGCTCTCTTCATGCTTAATACTCTATGATCCCATGGATCTGTGTAAAGAAAGAAGTGGAAGAAAGATACCAGCTCCACTCTTTACAATTTTCCCCAGAGCCAGTCCTTACTGGCATGAGTAGTAAACTTTATTATCTGATTGGAAATTAGATCATTTCTTCCACCTCTCATCAAATTATTAATTGTGAAAAAAGTCCAAAGAGACTGACTTTTTTAAAGGCAAAGAGAAAAATGAGTTACATCCCCCACCATTATTAATCTCTCTTTCATACTTTTGAACAAGAGTTGATAAGTATTTTTCTGAGAGTAGATGCTAAGCTCTTTCCTATTCTGTGGTATCTCTCTAGAAAGTAAATGGTGTGTCAGAGCTCCCAGTGGACCTCTTCAGGTGAAGACTATTAAACAAGCCAAGGACTAGGTTTATGTAAAATGGGTCCTCTGTAAGGAAAGGGAAAGAAGATTAAAGAGGAATTAACACAGCACCCTTCCCCACATTCTACAAAGGACAGAATATTTCACTTATCCCAGACTGGCCTATGTTTCAATTTTACTTATCACAACCTATATGAATCATAGGAGCTCTGGTGGCATAGTGCCTAAGGCATTTGACTGCTAACCAGAAGGCTGGTGGTTCAA
>NW_006921696.1:2478777-2508254 GCF_000298275.1 Orycteropus afer afer | reverse complement strand
AACAACAACAACAAACATTATATACGTGTTTGCTATAATATTCAATTTTATCATTCAAAATATGAGTATTTTCAGATTAGTAAAGTGCACCATTGAAAAGCAGGAACCAGAGATTCCAGGGATTCCATCTTTCTGCCACCATTGATTAATTTACATTAACAGATTATAGTCTTACATTTGTATTTCCGCATACAAAAAACCAGATAGGGGCCAAGTGCCAGCAGATATGCCAGCTGCCTGATATTTCTTGGATTATAGAACACAGATTTCCACGGCCACAGAGCTCACTGATATCAGGGAAAAGGTAAAGCAGCCTGTGAGCTTATTGCCTCCTCTCTCTCCACTGATAGGATATAATTCAGAAAGGAAAGTTCCTCATATCTTTTGAACAAATAATGTTTTCTTTTTAGCATAGTGCCTAAGGCACTTGATTGCTAACCAGAAGGCTGGCATTTCAAACCCACCAGCCACTTCTCAGAAGGAAGGTTGGGCAATCTACTTCTGTAGTGATACCACCTTGGAAACCCAAGGAGGGGTCACTATGAGTCAGGTCCAACTCGACAGCACATAACAAAAACAACAGTGTAGAAATACAATGCCACACTTTGATTTGTAGTAGCCAGTGATATCATTTTGCTACAGGATGAATGTGTTCTATACTAAATCAGGTTGTCCTGGATAACTGTCATCCCTCTCACACTAACGAGGTGTGCCTATAGTTCACTTGTTGGACTCTACACCACCTTCTTTAACCAACATAATTGTTTCAGGACAGGCTGAAAATACATAGTGATCATATACCGAAACCCATTGCTGTCAAGTTGATTCTGACTCATGTTGTTGTTGTTGTTAAGTGTCAGAGTCATCTCCAACTCATAGTGACCCTATGCACAGCAGAACAAAACATTGCCTAGTCCTGGGCCAGCCTCATGATCTTTGCTATACCTGAGCCCATCCTTGCAGCCACTGTGTCAGTCTATCTCATTGAGGGCCTTCCCCTTCTTCATTGACCTTCCACTTTACCAAGCATGATACCCTTCCTTCTCCAGGGAATGGTTCCTTCTGACAACCTGACTAAAGTAGTCTAGCCATTCTCACTTCCAAGGAGTATTCCAGCTGCACTTCTTCCAGGACTGACCTGTTAGTCCTTTTAGCAGACCATGGTACGTACTCTTAGCATTCTTCTCCAACACCACAACTCAAAAGCATCAACTCTTCTTCAGTGTTCCTTATTAATTGTCCAGCTCTCATATGCATAAGAGGCGATTAAAAATACCATGGCTTAGGTTAGGCTCACCTTAGTCTTCAAGGAGACATCTTTGCTCTTCATCACTTGAAAGAGGTCCTTTGCAGCAGATTTGCCCAATGCAATGTCATCTGATGTCTTCACTGCTGTTTTCATTAGTGTTGACTGTAGAACCAAGTGATATGAAGTCCCTGAAAACTTCAATCTTTTCTCCATTTATCATGAAGGTGTTAATTGAACAAGTTGTGAGGATTTTTGTTTTCTTTATATTAAGGTGTAATCTGTGCTGCAGATTGTAGCATTTAATCTTCATCAATAAGGGCTTCAAGTCATCCTCACTTTCAGTAAGCATAGTTGTGTCATCTGCATATCACAGAGGAATTGACACAGCACCCTTCCCCACATTCTACAAAGAACAGAATATTTCACTTATCCCAGACTAGCCTATGTTTCAATGTCACTTATCACAACCTATATGAATCATAGGAGCTCTGGTGGCATAATATCAGGTTATTAATGAGTCTTCATCCACTCCTGATACCACATTCTTCTTCATATAATCCTGCTTCTTGGATTATTTGCTAAGCATACAAGTTGAATAAGAGTCAAAGGATACAACCTTGATGCACACCCTTCTTGATTTTGAACCATGCAGTATCCCTGTGTTCTGTTCGAATGACAGCCTCCTGGTCTGTGTACAGGTTCCTCATGAATACAATCAAGTGGTCTGGAATTCCCATTCTTCTCATTGTTATCCAAAATTTGTTATTATCCACACAATCAAATCTTTTTGCATAGTCAATAAAGCATAAGTAAACATCTTTCTGGTATTCTTTGCTTTCAGCTAAGATCCATCTGACATCAGCAAAGATATCCTTCATTCCATGTCCTTTTCTGAATCCAGCTTGCATTTCTGGAAGCTTTCTGTTAATATACTGCTGCAACCGTTTTTGAATTATCTTCAGTAAGATTTTACTTGCATGAGATATTAATGATATTGTTCGATAATTTCCACATTCTGTGGGATCACTTTTCTTTGGAATGGGTACAAATATGGATCCCTTCCTGTCAGTTGACCAGGTAGCTGTCTTCCAAATCTCTTGGCATAGCCGAGTGAGTGCCTCCAGTGTGGCATCCATTTGTTGAAATGTCTCAACGGGTATTCTGTGAATTCCTGGAGCCTTTTTTTTTGCCACTCCCTTCAGTGCAGTTTCAACTTCTTCCTTCAATACCATTGGTTCTTAATCATATGCCACCTCCTGAAATGGATGAACATCAACCAATTCTTTTTGGTATGGTGACTCTGTGTATTCCTTCCATCTTCTTTTGATGTTTCCTGCATCATTCAGTATTTTGCCCATAGAATCTTTCAATATTGCAACTCAAGGCTTAAATTTTTTTCCACAGTTCTTTCAGCTTGAGAAATGCCAAGTGTGTTTTTCCCTTTGGCTTTCTAACTCCAGGTTAGAAATTCATTGTAGTAACTGGCTTTGTCTGCTTGAGCTATTCTTTGAAATCTTCTGTTCAGCTCTTTTATCTTATCATTTCTTCCATTTGCTTTAGCTACTCTCTGCTCAAGGGTGATTTTCAGAGTCTCTTCCAACATCCACTGTGGTCTTTTCTTCCTTTCTTGTCTTTTAATGACCTTTTGCTTTATTCATGGATGGTGTTCTTGATGTCATCCCATAATTCTTCTGGTTTTCAGTCATTGGTGTTCAATGCATCAAATCTATCCTTTAAATGGTCTCTAATTAAGGAGGGAGGGAGGTTGGGCAATCCTACTTCCGTAGTAATACTGCCTCAGAAACCCAAGGAGGGGTCGCTATGAGTCGGGGCCGACTCGACGGCACATAACAACAACAACAACAACATAATCAAGGTCATATTTTGGTTCTCGTGGGCTTGTCTTAATTGTCTTCAACTTCAACCTGAATGTGCATATGAGCAGTTGATGGTTTGTTCCACAATTGGCTCCTGGTCTTGTTTTGGCTGAAGATATTGAACGTCTCCATCGTTTTTTGCCACAGATGTAGTCAATTTGATTCCTGTGTATTCCATCTGGTGAAGTTTAGTTGTGTATCCATCACTTACGTTGTTGAAAAAAGGTATTTGCAATGAATAAGTCATTGGTCTTGTGAAATTCTATCATGTCTCCAGTGTTATTTTCTATCACGAAGGCCATATTTTCCAACTACTGGTAACTTTTCTTTGTTTCCAACTTTTGCATTCCATCACCAGTGATAATCAACACATCTTGATTGCATGTTTGATCGATTTCAGACTGCAGAAGTTGATAGAAATTTTCAATTGGTTTTGTATAAATACCCTTTATTATGTTGAGGAATTTCTCTTCTATTCCTATTTTGCTGAGAGTTTATTATTATTATTATTATTATTATTAATTATTATTATCAGCAGTGGGTTTTGGAGTACATCAAAAGCCTTTTCTGTGTCAGTTAAGATGCTTATGTGATTCTTTTCTTATATTTATGTGGTAGATCACATTGATTGATTTTCTGATATTGAACCATTTTTGCTTATTTGGTATGAATTCCACTCAGTCATGATGTGATTTTTTTTATATATACTGTTGAATTCTATTGGCTAACATTGTGTTGAGAATTTTTGTATTTACGTTCATGTAATTTTCTTTTTTGTGATGTCTTTGGGAGGATGTGGTGGATGAGGTGACTACACTTAACTTTTGTAGTGGGGGAGCACTCTTGTCTGGCTTTGGACATAGGTGCAGAGTCATTCCTATTTGTCTGCACCAGATGATGGGGGATTCAGCCAGGAACACTGCTTGCTTTATCTTAATATGGTCACACTGTGCAACTTTGCCTGGCAAGGTTCCAAAAATACATAATTCTCTATGTCCACTGATTTTTACAGTATCTCCTTCCACTTGGCACTTGGTTCAATTTTTCAGTCTTGCTTTGATGCTCAGGGTTTCAAAGTTTTCATCTATATTCAATTCATTTGTTTTATTGGGTCTTTGTTGTAAGAGGCAGATTATGAAGCATTTGGCTGCACCACCATCTTGTACTGCCTCCTCCTTTTCACATTTTTTAAGTACAAAACAAGACATCTTTTAAAATATAATTTTAAAGCAAATCATTGTTAGGAAAGCATTACTCTTATTAGTTAAATTATTCATTAATTTGATTATTTTCCAGTTTTTTTCATGTTGCTCTTCTTTAAAGAAATCTGTTCTTTAAAATAATTGATATATAAAATTATAGTTTACAGAATTTTGAGTTCTTATTTTTTTTCTCCCAGAAAAACAGCATGGAGGATACTTGTTGTTGGCTGTGTTGGGTCTTCCCTGACTCATAGTGACCCCAAGCACAACTGAATGAAACTCTGTTTGGTCCTGCACCATCCCCTGATCAGATTATAGGGCTTTCATGGGATGATTTTTGGAAGTGGGTGTCCAGGCCTTCTAGTCCCTCTTAGTCTGAAAGCCTCATAGCAACACACAAGCCTTCACTGACAAATGGGTGTTGGCGGCACATCAGCTGAGTTGGCAGGGAACCTAACCGAACTATCACTGCACCTCACATGGGTGATGCTAGTAACTAGAAAACCAGTTGCCAGTAGAGTCAACTCAGACTACAAGCCTTCTTTCTCTTTCTCTCTGTCTTCTTTTTCAAATTAAAGCAGGCTTAAAATTTCCTAGCAGTCTGAAAGCTGCATCCTGGCTGCCCCTTCCCCAAAATGCACACACACATCTAGGCAAAATGCTCATTATGACTCAAAGGATGCAGCAGGGTTTCTTATTCTCCCTTGTTTTCTTTTAACTACTTTTCCTGTCTCTGTACATCACAAATACTCTGCTGTTATCAGATGTAAGAACTTCAAAACCATGTGAGCCCATATGCCAATATGTACAAAACCAAAAAAAAAAAAAAGAAAAAAACAAACTCACTGCTGTCAAGTTGGATCCAACTCATAGGGACCTCTCCTTGGGTTTCTGAGGTGGGTATCACTACGGAAGTAGATTACTCAACCTTCCTTCCTGGGAGCGGCTAGTGGGTTTGAACTGCCAGCCTCTGGTTAGCAGTCAAATGCCTTAGACACTAAGCCACATACAGTCAGCATCATAAAAGGAGGGAGAACTAGTCTTCCTTTTTACTGAAATTGGGCTCCACCTTACTCCTGCTTGGTAAGCTGGAAAAAGCAGACAAACAGATTGGCAATCACACCTTCAGCTCTTTCCTCACCCAAACTCCTCAAATAATGTGATTAGAAATTAATAACCCCCAAAACAAAAGCTTCACCTGCCCAGAGACGTTCAATATATAATGCCCTCAAGAGGGAAATCACCCTCATGATATCACAGAGCTAATAAGATAGAAGACACAAACACACTGAGAATGTGATCTAATTAATAGAAGGAGAAGAGGCTTGGTGGATTTCAGTTTCTCCACCAGGAAGGTGGGTCATTGATGCAACTTACTTTTAATTAAGGAAGTTTGAGAGGCTTCTTTATCACATGGGTAAACAATTTCTTAGAGTAATATAGAGGTTGTCAATGATTCTTTTATGTTCAAAAAACCGTATATTGTGCTGTAGGTCAATGAGAAGCTGTGGAAGGTGAGATCTGTTCAATACTCATTGCCTAAGGTCTGCACAAATTTCCATAACATAAGGAAGGATCCTACAGGGATAAAAATGCTAAACTGCAGAGTTTTTTTCTATCTCGGCTCCCTTTCCTCATCCTCCATAAGCATTCCTAACAAAACAGATTGCTAAACTGCCTTCTTTAAATAAATAAATAAACAAACAAACAAACAAACAAAACACCCTAGTATTAAAATTAAGATTTTGGTCAATCAATCTGTCAACCCAAGCATGCATCAGACAACAGGGGTAAAAATTGTGTGGATAGAATGAGATTTTAAAATGCAATGATAGAAGAGGCAGTTGTTTATTTGATTGCCTTCTATCTTGGGATCTTGGACTCTATAAATGCCTGGGAGGCTCCCTGACCCTATCCACTGACAGGAGTTTCCTTTGTCCTGTATTTATTTTGCATTTCCACTGTTATTCCAAACCAACTGTTTTGGAGGCTCTAATGATCAAATAAATATTCCAAAAAGTATCACATTTTCTTAGTTTTCTTTCAAACTGATGACTGCAAATTCAAGTCTTTAATCTTCTGGGTCCCTCAAAGGAACACACTGTTCTTAGTAAATAGAGACAAAGGCAAAAAATAGAAAATTTCATCCAGTTTAAAATCTGGTCAAGATCAGCTCAACGTGCAGAATTTTAATATTAGAGCAATAGATTCCATTCAGTATCTGGAAAAATACGTACATCTTGTTTAATCCATCCTTACTGATGGTGACCTATCCCTTTCTTCAAGGAGGGCCAGTCGATAGGCTACCTGTGTGGTCTGAGGGGGAGGGCCTATTACTTTTCTACAGGTATGATTGAGGGTGTTAGAGCTCCCGTTCCCAGCAATGTTGATTTAAGGGAACATATATCTTTTTGTTTTATTTTGCTGCCAAGCACTTCATACATTTGGGTATGTCTCCACCTTTTGATGCAATGAATTGTGGTATTGGCAAAAAATATTGAAGAGACCATGGACTTCCAGAAGAACTAACAAATCCGTCTTGGTGGAAATACAGCCAGAATACTCCTTAGAAGCAAAAGTGGAGAGGCTTTGTCTCCCTTACTTTGGACATGTCATCAGGAAGGACTAATCATTGAAGAAGGATGTTGTGCTTGGTAAAGTGGAGGGTCTGCAGGAAAGAGGAAGACCTTCAATGAGATAGATTGACACAGTGGCTGCAACAATGGGCTTAAACATAGCAAGCATTGTGAGGATGGCACAGGACCAGGAAATGTCTCATTTGTGATACATATGGTATCCATGAGTCGAAGCCAACTTAGTGGCACCTAACAACAACAATCACTACCTGTTTAATTTCAGAGGAAGATCCAGCTCACTCCAACTATATAAGTGAAAAGTGGCATGTCCTTTCTTTCTAAGTCACCCTTACTGCCAAGACATGGGTCCATGACCTGATCTTCAAGTGTCAAAGTCATCCACACTAGACAAAACCAAAAGTGAAAGATACAGTTAAGCAGGTACTGCATGGAACTTTCTTCTGGTGGCCATGGTGGTTGGTGATTGTAAGGAGACCACATGCCAGGTGCTGCAGTGGCCATGGCTTAAGTGGCCTCATCATATATTTGGTGGGCACTACAGTGGTTTTCCCATCAAACCTGTTCTGTGGCATGTTTGCTGCTATTGTCTTCAGCTCCTTAGCTTGAGGAGTGTCTTTCCAGACTCAAGTAATCTGTCAAGTACCCAACAGCCTTTTCATACATGCCTTTCTGCTAAAATCAGCCAGAGGTTTTTTTTTTTTTTTTTTTTCTGTTGCTTACAACTATGAGCACTGATATTCATAAATAAATATCAGCACCTCCTTTGCTCTAAGTACTGTGTAGGGTATGGGGAAATTTTCATTTATGTCCCCTAAGGGAATGTTGTTAGTGAATGTTGATTGCTTTTCTTTAGTCTAAATTAATTAAATGACACAGTATCTATTGTAGAAAACAAATGGAGATCATTTTACACAATATACTGTAAATAATGATTATAATGTGTGATCTTTCCAGAGAAATAATAGGAAACAATGTGTTCATGCAGACAGCTCCTGTTGGAACTTGCAAGGCTGTCCTCCACATTGTAATCCATTTCCTCTTTAGCTCCAGTGCAGCAAGCTCCATGGTGATTTTACAACAATGTGACAGCAATGAAATCCAGTGTGAGGATAAGAATTGGAAACAAAGTAAGTGCGTGAATCTTGCTAAATTCAAAACATGTGAGAGCGTACAAATATTTCTTTAAAAGGAGATGAAAACAAGGAACATAACTGTTGTCTCCAATATGGTCAGCTCCATCTTGTATGTCCCCCAAAGCAAGAGACCCAGGAAGCAGTATGAGCTCATTTTAAAGCAACTCTATCTACAAAGACTTTACTTTTCTTTAAAGTTGATCTGGGGAAAAAGGTTGTGCATAAGGCTCACCAGGGGAAAATCCCTGGCCACTCAGGGAGCCCTCTCCTTCCAGCTCAGCATTATCTGTGCTGCTTTTTTAGTATGCAACTCACTTTTTTATGTTTGATTAAATGCCATTCAGAAGTCATAGGTGCCCTGACTGTGGCCCTATCTCTTCTACCTCTTTGTCTTCACCTAGAGCAGAAGTGAACTTTAGTATTTATTTTTTTATTGACAAGTCAGAAGATCAAATAGATACATATTCAGACTTCAGCTGAACTTTTGGATAAAGGATATGATGAAATATTCCACTGACGTGAAGTAGATGGGTATCTAGAATCCTGCTGAAGGAAAAACCTCCAGCAAGGGTGGTGGGGGACTGTACATACATATGGGTTCTGAGGCCAAAGGGGAACGGTAGAGATGTTTCCATTTCTTCTAAGAAAAGTAAAAAACAGGTTTTAGAGTTAGTTAGCTGGTTATTTGATGTTAGAGATTGAACTATGTCCCTTCAAAATAGTGTATTGAAATCCCAACCTCTGTATCTATAAATAAGACCCTGTTTGGAAATAGGGTTTTTCTTTTGTTAAGTTAATGAGGTCACACCAGGATAGGATGGATCCTAAACCTAGTCACTTCAGAGTTATAAAAAGACCAGAAAAGACCCAGGGGCACACATACAGGGCAGATGCCACATGAAGACAGACACATGGCAGATGCATCCACCGGCTTAGGAGCTCTAAGGATTGCCAGCTACTAGAGTCTGAAGTGGGAGCTCTGGTGGCCTAGTGGGAAGATTGGGAAATCTACTCCTGTAAAGATAAACCAAAACCAAACCAAACTCACTGCTGTAGAGGTGGATCTGACTGACAGCGACCCCTCCTTGGGTTTCTGAGGTGGTATCACTGTGGAAGTAGATTGCCCAGCCTTCCTTCCAAGGAGTGGCTGGTGGGTTTGAACCACCAGCCTTCTACTTAGTAGTCAAATGCCTTAGGCACTATGCCACCACAGCTCCTAGTGTAGACAACTCAAAATAGAAGTACATCAATTAAGCTTCTAAGTCCCAGTGGTGAAATGATTAAATTCTCAGCTGCCAACCAAAAGGTTGGCAGTTCAAACCCATCCAGTGACACCACAGGAGAAAGAGCTGGTGATTTACTCCTGTAAATATTACAGCCAAGAAAACCCTATGGGGCATTTCTACTCTGCCACATGTCATCGCTATGAGTCAAAATCAATTTGATGGCATCCAACAACATGGGTGACCAGTTCTCTGGTCTTTTCCAATGACTTGCTTGTCTTCTGAGAATGTAGCTTCATCTCAACCTGGATGACTCCTGAATGTTTGTGTCCAACCATTTTCTGCATCTTGTCCTCATGTCCCACCCACCTGAACACTGCTCCTGTGTTCAGTGGGATGTTCTAGCTTGTGCATTGGAGAACTTCCTCAGGAAGAAACCATTTGATGACTTCATCCCAGAACCGGATCCTTCTCTGGACTACCACCCACCCCACAAAGATACTCGCAGTGGATCACTATTCTGGCTATTATTACCTGCACCCAACTTTTTGGAATCTGATGATATTTTCCTTTAACATTGTTCTGAGAGACAGTTGAGCTTCTCTACATCCAACTTGACCTGGAAATATATGTATCAGAGTGGGTTTCCGAGGCAGTAAATACAAAAGTAGATTGCCGGGTCTTTCTTCCATGGAGTGGCTGGTGGGTTTGAAGCACCAACCTCTGGTTAGCAGTCAGATGCCTTAGATACTGTGCAACCAGAGCTCCTTACTGACTGGGTATAGCAGTGAGAAATTGCAATAGTTATCAAGTAGTCTCTAGGAAACTCACTTTGGAAAACTGTTTGTCATAACTTCTTGGATGTGGAATAACTTAATCAATGCTAAGAACATGGAAACCATTCATTATTTACTAAATATAGTTATTGGCACCTATACACACTAGGAAAATTACACAACCTATCTCATTTGAACCTCACAACAACTCTGGGAGATATTATTATTATTATTCTCACTTTTATGGAAAAGGAAAATCAGGCTCTGAGATTTTGGGCTCAAGTGTAGCCAGTAGTGGGCAATAGTGTCAGGATTAAACTTAAGTGTGATCACCCAAAACCATACACATTTCTCCCTCCATTATTGCACTGTTGTGGTTGGTCCATTTCAATTATTCAACCAAAGGTGAGCATTTACATTTGCTTTTCAAAAGTCAATGTCAATATCTGCCAAGGATTTATCACTTGAAAATTAATTATTAAACACATTTATCTCTGCTTATTTGACCTCATGTAGGCATGAGCTACACTTTATTATGAGCCAACTTCTTCTCACTCCATTTATCTGTGTTCAAGCTCAAGCAGTTCCATACGTGTGGGGAGAATTGAGGGAGTGGAAGACAGCAGGTCACAGAATGTCTCTGCAGAAGGTCATGTTGAATTACTAGCTTTAACTGGTATATTAGTTTCCTAGGGCTTCCATAACTAAGCACCTCAAAGTGAGTGGCTTTAAGCTACAAAATTTTATTATCTCACAGTTCTGGAGGTTAGTCTAAATTCAGTGTGTCCACAAGGCTATGGTCTCTCTGAAGGGTTTATGGGAAGATTCCTAGGGGAAGTCCTTTCTTGTCTCTCCCAGCTTCTGGTAGCCTCAGGCCTTCCTTGGTTTCCTTGGCTTCCATGGTCACATAGCCATTTTCTTTTCTCCTTATTTATAGGACAACACTCAGATTGAAGTAGGACCTACCCTACTTCAGTATGGCCTCATGTTAACTGATAACATCTTCAAAGACTCTATTACCAAAAAAGCTACTGGGGGTTAGGATTTCAAAATGGTTTTTGAGGGGGACAAAATTTAAGTCATGAACCAAGTTTGTGTAAATTTACCCTGTAACTAGGCAGTTGATTTACTTTAATCTGCCTGATAATGGTGTCTTAGGCTGGGTTCTCTAAGGAAGCAAAACCAGTAAAGTTTACATATACATGAGAAAGAGAGAGAAACAAGGAAATGGCTCATGCAGTTATACAGGCTAGCGAGTTCCAGGTCCATGGCAAGACCTCAAGCTGGAGGCTTTTCCTAACTCATGTAGCTGCAGGGGCTGATGAACCCAAGATTGGCAGGCAATACAGGAGACCACTGGCTTTGGAGGTTGATGAATCAAAGATTGGCAGATAAGAGGTCAGGCTGTGTGCTCACAGACTTCAAAGCCAACAATGACAAGATTGGCAGGCAATATGGCAGGCCACTGATTCCAGTCTAGGAACTGGAGATGGTGAGCCAGATGTAGGATCTGGATCCAGCAGAATACCAGAGACCTTTGCCAGGATGTCCTTATATATTGGAAGCAGACCATATCCCTGAGGAAGCTTCCTTTCAACTGATTGGCTACTCAAAGCAGATCTCATCATGGAGGTGATTACATTATATCAGATCTCATCCTAGAGGATGACTACATCATAACTGCTAAACCACTTAGGATCACAGCCCAGCCAAGTTGACACACAACCTTAACTATCACATATGGAAAAATAGGACAACTTACTTGCATCAACAGTTCAAATCTTTGCATTAGGAGGTCAAGCTACATATGTTTTTAAAAGAAACCATGAGAAACAGTAAGATTCTAAAGAACAACATCTGCTGGCAGAAGGAAAACAAGTAAACAAAACTTCTAAATCATTATTATTATTGTTGGATGTAGAAATCAGAAAACAATAAAACCGATATCCATGTCTCTGAGTTCTGAGTTGGAGGGATTTCTAGAACAACCCTAAGCAATTTAGTGAAGTGTAAAGCTTGCAAAAGACAGCTAATCAAATTGCAACATGGATCTCTGAACTTCTCACTCCTCAAAGTAAATGTGGTCACATTTAAGAGTATGTTTTAACTAACATTTCAATTCTTTTCTTTATTTCCTCTTGTTATTTCTTTATTTCCTACACCCCATCATCAATTTCCTAAACTTCTAATATTTTATGCATATGAAGGTACTGATCATTTGAGAAAGCAGATAATCCAGATGTTGATTAAGTCAACATGAAATAGCAATGAAAATATACCAACTCATAAATACTATCAGATTTATTGGATTTCCAGGAACTATGCTTACATAGTGAGACTGTGCCCAAGTTTTACTAATCAGTGTCTACTCCAGTATTTCCACTTATTCTCTCCTTCAAATAATCCTTGCTATAATCTGTTCTCAGTGTCCAAAACTCCTCCCAAAGGTGTCAAGCATCTATTTTTCTTCAATTGTTTCAAAAGGTTTAGATGGAGAATGAAAAATAGTAGGAGCAAAATATTTAAGATATTTCAGTGGCTCAATCCAAGGAGAATAGGGATAGGTCATTTTTGGGAAAAAATCACAAAAATCATGTGTGCAGGACACACACTGATGCTATGTGTCCACATAGTAAAGTTGTTTGTATCAGTTAGGGTTCTCCAGAAACACAGAACCAAAATGATATCTATCTCATTTATCTATCTGTCTGTCTATCTATCTATCTATCTATCTATCTATCTATCTTCTTGTTGTTAGGTGCTGACAATTTGCTTCCAACTCATGGCAACCCTACACACAACAGAACAAAGCATTGCCTGCTCCTGCACCATCCCCAATATCATTGCTATGCTTGAGCCTATCACTGCAGCCACTGTTGTCAATCCATCTCATTGAGCATTTTCCCTTTTTTTGCTGACCCTCTACCAAGCATGATATCTTTCTCCAGGGATTGGTCCCTTCGGACAATGTGATCAAAAGACAAGTGAAAAAGTCTGGCCATTCTTGCTTCTAAGGAATATTCTGATGCTACCTCTTCCAAGACAGATTTGTTCATTCTTCTAGCAGTCCACATTACAGTCAATATTCTTTTCCAACACTACAATTCATATGAATTAATTCTTCTGCAGTCTTTCTTATTCACTGTCCAGCTCTCACAGACATCTGAGGCTATTGAAAACACCCTTGCTTGGGTCAGGCACACCCTAGTCTTCAAAGTGATAACTTCGCTCTTAAAACAGGTCTTTTGCAGCAGATTTGCCCAACGTAATGCTTCATTTGATTTCTTGATTGTTGCTTTTATGGGCATTGGTTGTGGATCTGAATAAAATGAAATCCTTGACAACTTCAATGTATTTTTCTCCTTTTATTGTGATGTTGTTTATTGGTTCACTTGTGAGGATTTTTGTTTTCTTTATGTTGATGTGTAACCCATACTGAAGGCTGTAGCCTTTATCTTCATCAGTTAGTGCTTCGAGTCTTCCTCACTTCTAGCAAGCAAGGTTGTAGCATTTCCATATTACAGGTTCTTAATGACTCTTCTTCCAATCCTGATGCTGCATTCTTCTTCATGTAGTTCAGCTTCTCAGATTATTCGCTCAGCATTCAGATTGAATAAGTATGGTGAAAGGATATAATCCTGGTGCACATCTTTCTTGATTTTAAATCATGCAATAAATATTCCATTGTTCTGTTCAAAAGACTGCCTCTTGGTCTATGTACAGATTCTTCATGAACACAATTAAGTGTTCTGGAATTCTCATTCTTGGCAGTGTTATCCATAATTTGTTATGATCCACACAGTTGAATGCCTTTGCATAGTCAATAAAACACTTCTTGGTATTCGTTGTTTTAGCCAAAATCCATCTGATATCAGCAATGATATCCCTTATTCTATACAATTTTTTGAATCTGGCTTGAATTTCTGGTAGTTCCCTATTGATGTACTGCTGCAATCATTTTGTTTTGTTGTGTCTTGTTTTAATTTTTATTGTGATTTGGGTGAAAGTTTACAGAGCAAATTCATTTTCCATACAGCAGTTCATATACATTTTGTTTCATGACTTTGGCTGCAATTCTCCACAATGAACAGCTCTCTTCTGACTTCTTCCCCATAGTTACCTCTTACCTGTGTCCTTCTTTCCTATGCATTCCTGCCTCCTGAGCTATCTCCCTGTTTAAACACTGCCCTTTGATTGATCTCTCTAATGAGTGTTATCTACCTAATGTAAATGTTCACCCTATATGCTTGCCTACTGTTTGTCTGGAAGCCACAGGAATGAGTTCAGACCTGAAGAGCAACCAGGAGCCATAGTCTCAGGGGTCTCACCAGGCTCTATCAGACCAGTAAACCTGGTCTTTTTTTTTTTTTATGATTTTGAGGTTTGTTCCACATTGTTCTCTCACTCTATCCAGGATCTCCTGCACTGATCCTTTTCTGAGTAGTTGATAGTGGGAGCCATGCACCATCTAGTTCTTCTGGTCTCATGGTTTATAAGCTCAGGATTCCATGATATGCCAGTCCCTTAGACTAATTGTTTCCATGCATCTTTGGTTTTCTTCATTCTTCTTTGCTCTGGATGAGCAGAGACTCCTCATCTCTCATTGCATCTAGATGGCTACTTGCAAGCTTTTAAGACTCTAGTTGCTACTCACCAAAGTAAGATGTACAACAATGTTTTTGTGTAGTATGTTTAGCCAATTGAGCTTGATATCCCCTGCAACCATAGTTCCAAGCCAACAAATCTAACTACTTGTTCCCTCAGGGTTATTGGCTCTGGCCAAGAAGTTATCATAACTTTGCCCTTTGTTAGGTCTATTATATATTTGGACATTCTTACAGCACGTACAAATGCATGTGTAGAAATATCATCTGCCAACCTTATATGTGGTCATGGTATATTCTCTTTTGCCTAGACATACCTGATCATTCAGCCTGACTACCAATCTATTTACCCATAGATTAATGTTTTTATCACTGGCAACACAGTATTGTATATGTAAAGGGGCTTATCTTTGTTGTCTGTACCTCTTGTGTACCTCTCTGTGTCTTCCTCTTCCTCAGTGCTACTGTGTTGATCACTCACTTTTTGCAACCATTTTTTAATTATCTTCAGCAAAATTTTACTTGTGTGTGATATTAATACTATGGCTCAATAATTTCTACATTGTTTTGGATCACCTTTCTTTGGAATGGGCATAAATATGGATCTCTTCCAGTCAGTTGACTAGTTAGCTGTCTTCCGAACCTCTTAGCATAAATGAGCAAGCACTTCCAGTGTTGCATCCACTTGTTAAAACATCTCAGTGGGTATTCTGTCAATTTCTGAAGCCTTGTTTTTTACTAATGCATTCAGTGCAGCTTGGACTTCTTCCTTCAATACTATCAGTTCTCGGTCATATGCTATCTCAGAATGGAGGTAGCTATCTATCTGGAGACCAATATGGAGGTATCTGTTTATCTTGTTGTTGTTGTTATGTGCTGTTCATAGCGACCCCTCCTTGGGTTTCCTAGGCAGTATCACTACGGAAGTAGATTGCCCAACCTTCCTTCTGAGGAGTGGCTGGTGGGTTTGAATCACCAGCCTTCTGGTTAGCAGTCAAATGCCTTAGGCACTACACTACCAGAGACCAAAAAAATCAAACACAGTGGTATCAAGTCACTTCCAACTCAAAGCAACCCTACAGGACACAGTAAAACTGCCACACAGGGTTTCCAAAGTTGTAATCTTTACAGAAGCAGACTACCTTATCTTTCTCCAGCAGAGCAGCTGGTGGGTTTGAACCACTGACCTTTTGGTTACCAGCCAAGTATTTTAACCACTGTGCCACCAGAGCTCCTTAGAGAGACAAAGAGAGAAAAAAAATTATTTTAAGCAGTTGGCTCTCATGATTGTAAAGATTAGCACATCCAAAAGACTCACTCTCAGACTGGAAACTCATGTAGGATTTCTATGTTACAGTCTTGAGAGAATTCTTTCTTCTTCAGGAAACTTCTGGTCATGGTCTTAAGTCCTTCTACTGACTGCATGAGGCCCACTCATATTATTGAAGGCAATTTCCTTTACTTAAAGTCAACTGATTGTAAATGTTAATCACATCCACAAAATACCTTCACAGCAACAGCTAGACTAGTATTTGACTAAACAATGGTACCAGTGGCTAGTCAAGTTGACACATAAAATTAACCATAATAATCTCTTTTCATAGCGTTTATGAAATGTCTCCATAAAACAATGTACCTTTTTATTTTGTGGTTATAATGGTAATTATTGCACAAGTGATATTGTAACAATAGCAGACCTTTGCAAATAGGGAGAAAAATTATTTAGAATTCTAGTTCTCAATAAATCTTCTGCTTTCATATTTCCTTTTCTCTTCCATCTCTTCTATGTGTATATGTAATATTTAAAATAGCTGTACTTCTCTAAGATAAATTTTGCTAATTCATTAAGTGACCTATTTTCACTCATCATCCCAGGCTGTCCATAATAAATTTGACCTTACCCATCCCAACCCTGACACCTTGAGAGACAATTATTTAATTATTCTCAAAGGCTGTTATTGTTCAACTTTTGGGTTTCCACACTGTAAACTGCTTTAGAGTTTGCTGTGATGCTTTTGACCCATCTCAAGTGTGCTGTCTTTGTCTTCTGATAGTGAGCTTGATTTTTGGACCTTACATTTTTTTCAAGTCATTTTTGACAAATAATACCAATTTGGCTAGAAAAATAAGGCCACTGTTGAATAATATTCTGAGACAATAGGTTTCTTATGTGACACATTAATTGACTCTAAAGACAATTCCCAAAGAAAGGATCAAAAACTATCTGAGCAATGGTAAAATTAGTGTAATAGGGTTTGTCTCCCACAGGACCATACTGAAGGCCGCAATGCTCATTTGGATTTGTAAAAGCAACTGTCATTAATTCATGGCTTGTCATCACAGCTCACGATACTGCTGACAGCTGTCATGTGCTTGGTTCTG
Organism: Orycteropus afer afer; assembly: GCF_000298275.1. Lineage (NCBI taxonomy): Eukaryota > Metazoa > Chordata > Mammalia > Tubulidentata > Orycteropodidae > Orycteropus > Orycteropus afer. The sequence continues at coordinate 2,491,211 of NW_006921696.1, read as the reverse complement.
CTTGATGGCTCTTCAACTTTTGCCTCTGTGGGGATAGCTGCCCAAAGGCTCTGGGTTCTGAGCAGCTCATATCTCTCAAATGTCTTACCCCTGAGGTTCAAAGCATCTGCTGTTAGAGAAGCCAGGCTCTTCCCAGATTTTGCTACATTCAAGAAGAGCATCCAAGGGAGATTCTCAGGTATTGTTTGCAAGTAATTTTAGTCTTGATGGGCCTTGTCATCTGGAGTTGAAGTCCAGTGGTTCACATACAGCACCTTGGAGTGTGAGGATGAAAAGACTAGATTTTAGTCTTAGCCCTCCCTACACTAATTGTTGTTGTTGTTGTTGTTATGTGCCATCGAGTCGGCCCCGACTCATAGCGACCCCTCCTTGGGTTTCCGAGGCAGTATCACTACGGAAGTAGGATTGCCCAACCTTCCTTCCGAGGAGTGGCTGGTGGATTTGAACCTCCAGCCGTCTGGTTAGCAGGCAAGTGTCTTAGCCACTATGCTACCAGAGCTACACTAATTGGATTTGGTGAATCACTTCCCCTCTCTGAAGTTTCTGTGCTGGTTATTCTCTATTTATCCCCACCACACCCCAGATTGATTCTCCTTCCTGTTTTGTTCTCTCTGAGCCTGAGAGCTAAGCTCTGAATAGCTTCCTTACCCTATGGTTTTTCCATTGAGTTTGGCCAAAGAGGGTCACTTGCAGGAGACGACGAGATGCAAGCAGAGAGGTTGGGGTGTTATTTCCCCCAACACACACACACACACACACACACACACAAACACACACTCCCTCCCTGCAGGACTGTGGTTTGGCAGTGGCTGTGTTTCTCTATGACCTCAGCTCCTATCAAGTGACATCTCTTCCACAACTTCAGCTCTTGCCAGATTCTATTAACAGTTCTCTGTTTTGCTCCTTCACCAGAGAAGTGGTACCACTGCTGCTACTTCCAGAGAACTTCAACAACCCTAACTGCCCCCAGTAACCTGTTGCTGTCAAGTTGACCCCAACCCACGGCAACCTGTGTGAGTAGAGTATTCAGTGGCTGATTTTTTCAGATATGCATCTTGGTGGACTTAAACTTCCAAACTTTTGGTTAGCAGCCCAGTACATTAACTGTTTTCACCACTCTGCCCAAACCATAACCAAACTCACTGCCATCCAGTCTATTCCATATGGTTTCCAAGGCTGTAAATCTTTACAGAAGCAGGCTGCCTCATCTCTCTTCCACAGAATGACTGTTAGTTTTGAACCACTGACTTCTGGTTAGCAGCCAAGTAAATGCCTTAACTACTGCACCACCAGAGCTCCTTCCACTCTGCCCATAACACTGTAAATACCAAACCAAACTCACTACTGTCAACACCTCCTTTGGGTTTCTGAGGTGGTATCACTAAGGAAGTAGATTGCCCCATCTTCCTTCCGAGGAGTGGCTGGTGGGTTTGAACTGCCAGCCTTCTGATTAGCAGTCAAATGCCTTAGGCACTAAGCCACCAGAGCTCCTGACACTGTAAATAGTCCCTTCAAAATACTCCCTTTAGTTAAACCTTTCAAATGTGCCTTCTATTTCCTGTGGGAACCCGATCTGATCAGGTTTTCCAGTCATGAAATAAAGGGTTCAGACTAGTTGCACCTTAAGATCCCTTTAAACCATACTGTCCTTTTTAAATCTTTGACCACTTTATGTTTGCTGATAGCAGCAGGGTAATTTTACAAGCACAGACTTACTCAAACAACAGTCACCTGCTTATTTAAGGAGGCCTTGACTTTCAATTTTATTATTTTTAAAGTCCACAAAAATATGACTTTAATAATAGTCAGTTACCATCATCCATTATAGGAAACTGCTTATTCAAAATACTTAGCTTGCAGTTGGCAAATAGACCCAAAATCTAGTTCTTTTTATCCAGGTCTTATTTAAGAATCCCAGCACTAAAAATCTGTAATTAATTAGGGCACCTTTCCTTTTGCCTGATTCATGAAGTCCACCTTGCCCCAGTCACATCCCTACTGACCTGTCTGTAGGTTTGTCAGCCCGTCTCGCTGGACTGCATCCATCTGGCCTATCCAATTATAACCACTGGGATGTAACTGGACACCAATGGCATTCTTCTTTTTGAGTAATCGCATCAATGAGTTATATTAGCTGTCATATTAAAGTAGCTTTCTGCTAACCTCTGGTAATATGAGAACATAGTCACCATTAGCTTTTCTTTCAGTTGGGTAACACCATCCCCTAATGTTTTTGTCTCCTTATCTAAACTGGGATAAAATGTGAGAGAAGGAATGGAAAAGTAAGGGAGTTTTAGAGTGGTCCAATAATTCATTTTCTGTAGGTAATTTTTTTCTCAAAAAACAAAAGCAAACACGTTGAGTAGAGATCTTATGGAACTTCAAAATGGTGATTTCCAGGGAAAAGGATCTCACCATTTTTTTAGTAAGTGAGGCGAAGCGGCAGGGGCTTTGGGAACATCAGTCTTTACTTGTAAATAAATGATGGGAGATTGTAACAAATATAATTTTTCTTCATCTGTTTCTACCACCTTTGCCCCTTCCCAACTGATGTCAGACCAGAATGAAAGTATCAGCATTTGTTTTTACTCAATTGCTTTCCTTTACGACTTATCCAAGCTGAAAAAGGAAATGACTCTTTCCAGTTCTTCATCTCTTAAAACATGGGTTCAAGCCATTTTCCTAGTCTGGGAAAGAGTGTTTACAAAAATGCCTGGGATTGACCTATTCTTATTTAATATGGATCAGATAGTCTTTGTTTTCAGTGCCTTGTGACTTCAATATAGTTCTTGATGAATGTGATTTGAAAGTAACAAACACTAATTTCATAAGTTGATGTCACCTGTCATATATTTAAATTTTCAAACCTGTTAAATTCACACTCTTGCTGCTTGGCATTATTCTGGGCCAAGATCTCTCTCTGCACTTGCCCTGAAGGCAAGAAGACGGGAAACAGGAAAATCAAACTAGGAACATAAATGGAAAGGGAGAAGAATTGAGGGGACCACTTTTGTGTACAAAAATCGAAGCCAAAGTCCTTTATTTTTATGCACACTCACTTTTACTCCCTGCATGCCCAGCCGTGGAGGTTGGTTGCTTGGTTGACAACAGTTTTCAGGAAGATAAATAAACAGAATAATTATTCAATTCAGTAGAAATGCATCTCATCAAATAGTCATAAATTTGGGTAGCTTTATTTTTTGTCTTTCCTTTTCCTGGTTTTCTCTCTCTCCCTCTCTTTTTCTTCCTTTCTGTTTTATTCAGTGGTCAGTTCTAATAAAAATAACAAAATTATGTAAATAGCAATGCTGGAACAGCATTATAGAATTGGACTCCTTGGAAATCTATTAATTAGATACCAATCATGGCAACTTGTGTATTGTGCCCTATTTCAAATGTTGGGAAGTGGGTGGTTCCATGTTTAGTGTGACCTGCTTATGTCCCACTAGTATAAATACACAGATTGAATTTCCACTCTTTTGGCAAACTATGCCTGCTGCTTTTAGCAGCAGGTGCTGCTTCTACCACTATTACAATTTGCTCCTGCCACCCATGCTCTGCCTTTCTTGGTAGAAAGTCTGTTGGTAAATTGCCAACTCTAGAGATGATTTCTATAGTAATGCAACACCAAAGCCCATGGAACTACACACAAGATCCTCAATTTCTATCTAAATTGAACAACTATGACAATAATAATGATAAAATTTAGACTTCATAATTAAATTCTCACAAACAGAGCTATGCAGAGGAAAAGAAGAGGAAGAAATCTCCTTGATGAATTAAATACTAATCACAAAATATAGTTTTCTTATTTCCAGCAATTTATAGTTTATTAGTTATAAACAAGATAAGGAAGTAATCCCTACTTTAGTCTTATGTTATTTGGAAACATCTTTCTGCTCATCTCCTTAAACACACCAAACCCTGGTTTAGTTCTGTTTAGAGTATAACGTTGCTATGAGTAGTAATCAACTCAATGGTAAATGATTTTAGAGAGGCTGTAGTCCCATTGGTCTATGCAATGCAGCATTATTACCACAGTATCTCTAAACTTATTATATCATAGAACTGGAAGTGGCCTGAATAAAGTATCTGGCTCAAGAAAATGGGATCTTCCAGAACAAATACTTTTCTAGTTTCTTCTTGAGATTCCGTAACTTCCCTCAGTGACATATGCTAGTGTCACATGATCCTGGCTGTTCTAGCTTGAAGGAGGATCGTTTCTTGCCCTTTATTCCTCTGAACAATAGAAGACAATAATTTCATCTTACTGGACTTCATTTTCTCCTTTTTTGTAAAATTAGGAATTTTGACTAGATGATCTACAACTCCCACCCCACCCCCAACTTGATGAATGAAGATTCTAATTCCTCTTCAGTGATATGTTGGCTTCTCTTAAAAAGCAAGTGACCCTATACTCAAAGCTAACAGACCTGAAACACAGAAGGAGCAATGAATGTTTGTAGAATTAATGAAAAAATAAATGCATGTATGGTCTTTACAGACTCCATTCTCTAGGTCAAACAATTTAATTTCCTTCCATTTTTTTTTCACTTGACTAATTGTTCATAAAAATTAAGGAGATGAAGATGCATGTTGTCGTCAGGTGCTGTCAAATTATTTTTGATTCACAGCCACCCTATGCACAGCAAAATGAAACACTGACTATCCTCCGACAACTTCACAATCCTTGCTATGCTTGACTCCACTGTTGCAGCCACTGTGCCACTCCATCTCATTGAAGGTCTTCCTCTTTTTCACTGACCCTCCACTTTACTAAGCATGATGTCCTTCTCCAAAGACTGGTCCTTCCTGATAACATGTCCAAAGTATGAGAGACAAAGTCTGGCCATTCTTACTTCTAAGGAGCATTCTGGCTGTACTTTTTCCAAGACATGTTTCTTCTAGCAGTGCATGGTATATTCAATATTCTTTTCCAATACCATAATTTAAATGCATCAATTCTTCTGCAGTCTTACTTATTCATTATCCAGCTCTCACATGCATATGAAACTATTGAATGCACTGTGGCTTGCATTAAGCATGCCTTAATCTTCAAAGTGACATCTTTGCTCCTTAACACTTTGAAGAGGTCTTTTGCAGCAGATTTTCCCAATGCAATAAATATGCCATGGTGCTTCCATGGGTATTGATTGTGAATCCAAATAAAATGAAATCCTTGATAACTTCAATCTTTTTGCTGTTTATCATGATGTTGCTTATTGGCCCAGTTGTGAGGATCTTTGTTTTCTTTAAATTGAAGTGTAATCCATACTCTAGGCTCTAGTCTTTGATCTTCATCAGTAAGTCCTTCAAGTCATCTTCACTTTCATCAAGCAATGTTGTGTCATCTGCATATCACAGGTTGTTAATGAGTGTTCCTCCAATCCTGATGTTTCATTCCTCTTCATCTAGTCCAGCTTCTCAGATTATTTGTTCAGCATACAGATTTAATAAGTAAGGTGAAAGATACAACTCTGATGCACATTTTTCCTGATTTTAAACCATGCAGTATCCCTTGTTCTCTTTCAACGACTGCCTCTGAGATTTATGTACAGCTTCCTCATGAACACAATTAAGTGTTCTAGAATTCCCATTCTTTGCAGTATTATCCATAATTTGTTATGATCCATACAGTCAAATGCCTTTGCCAAAGAGTCACATGTCATTTCCAGGAAATTTTCTCACAAAGAGGATAGACACTCTTCCTTTTTTCTTTCTTCTTCTGGGTGCTTAGATTCTATACCTGAAGCTACAGTTGCCATTTTGAGCTACTTGAATGCAGATCACTCACTAAGGATAGCAGAGTAGAGAGCCAGAAGGAGCCTGGGTGACCCCTTGAGGTTCTATGCTGGAATCACTTCCCTACATTCAGACTTCTTTTATTGAAGAAATAAACATCTATCTTATTTAATCCATTGTTATTTGTCCACTTTCTATAGGCACCCAAGCCCAGAATGGCCTGAAGTAAATAAAATATCTAGTAAAGTTCTAACTAATAAAGAATTAATGTGTATTTCTTAGCCACATGTATATTATGCTTCCTTTCATTCCTCTTACCATATTGACTTTGACCAGAGTAAAACCACAATGATAGCTCACACTTAACTTGTGAAACCTGTATCTTTCCTTCAGTGTTTATAACTTTAAGTTTCATGCTCATTTCGGCCTATTATCCAACAGGTCAAGGCCATTTCCATTTGAATTTATTTTTTCAGAGTTAGTAATATTATTAATTTATAACAATTTAGAAAACTATATGGTCAAGTCAAATGATGTAGGACTTGCTGTTTGAAGGCCTAGATCAAATCTGGTACTATTACTTATTAGTTATGTGATCTTAAACAAGTCATTTAACCTCTTGAAAACTCAATTTATTTACAGTAAATAGGCGTAATAATTACTATGAGTCAGGGCTGACTCGATGGCACATAACAACAACAACAACAATTGACTCAATGGCATGTAATGAAATCAAGTACAAGAATGTATTTGAACGTACTTTGTGAAAGAGAAAGCACATAAAAATGCTGGTTGTCGTGAATACTATTAGACTCTTATAAGAAACAAGGAGCTCTGGTGGCATAGTGGGTAAGACATTTGGTTGCTTAAGTAGAAGATCAGTGGTTCCAACCCACCATTTTCTCTACAGCAAGAAAATGAGGCAATCTACTTTCATAAAGATTTACAGCTCTGGAAACCCAGTGGGGGTGCCTATGAATTGGAATCAGCTTGATGGCAATGAGTTTTGAACATAAGAGACATGTTCTAAGTTCCTTTTTCCATACAAATGTTGAACAGATTTATGAGAGGGGTTACTTTTTAAAGATATCAACATATGACAGTTTTCAACATCTTCTATTGATCTTTTGAAGATAGAACAAATCTTCAATTAGAGGCCTTACTATAAAATGTTAATGAACCATAACAATGGCTTTGGAGTGTGAATACATTTTGTTTTATGAGTTAGTTAGGTACAGAGTAATTAATATTTAAGATCTTGAATTCTAAACAATGAATCTGAGGATCTTTGTACTCTTGGTTCTCTTCAGATCTCCTGTCTTCCCATACCAAGTTGGCATGGACCAGTGGACCAGTGCCCTTGAAGAGTATGACAGAAAGTTCAAAGTTATTCTTTTATACCTTTGGGACACAACCAAAAGTGTCAGGAATAACTGAGATAACTTACATCTTTGACTATTTCAATGTCTGAGTAAGCAGTCACAGCTAGAATTATTCCAATTAAATTTTCTCTTCAAAAGTTGTATTGATTACTGCACAATATTTTCTGATGGTTCAAGGATCATAGATTCACTCTCCAAATGAACTAGGAATATCTATTTCATTTTGACCAGTAACACAAAGTTCCAGTTACAAAGAAGGCTCTGGTGAGGAATATGCTTTAGCAGAAGAAATGAACTTAGAATCATATGTACTTATGCTTCATGTTAAGATTTTACTGAATCAGGCACACTGATGTACCTGTTTAGAGGAGGATGACCATACATCTTAGTTTTCCTGGGACAGCCCCAATTTATGCCTGCTGTGTCAGCATAATTATTAATAGTGTCCCTTTTACTCTTTAAAGCACTCTGGTGTAGATGATAAAGTATATACTTACCTTATTTTGTGGTTGTTGTCAGGTACTGTCATGTTGACCCCAACTCATAATGGCCTCTGTGCTAGAGTAGAACTGCCCTGGAGGCTCTTCGAGGCTGTCATTTTTAGGGAAGCAGATTATCAGGTCCTTCCTCTCACAGAGCCACTGAGTACATTCAAATAACCCAAACTTTCAATTAGCAGCTGAGTCCTTAACTGCTGTACCACCAGTGTTTCTTTACACTATTTTAGAGGTATTTTTTGGTACTGGTTGAGTAAAATGGGATGTCTTTATAAATTCTAGGCAGAGACCATTCTTTTGTGCTCAGCCTACTCTGTTGTAGAGCCTTTAAAACAACATCTCATAACCCAAGTATTCTTGAGAAAAACAAACAAGTTCAACTGACTAATTCACCCTCTTCTTAGAAAACAACCTCTGAACATCTATGACAGAGACTGGCGATTTTATTCTGTAAAGGCACAGATATTAAATGTTTCAGTCCTTGTGGGCCATATGATCTTTGTCGCAACTACCTAATTCTATTGGTATAGCATGAAAGAAGCCATAAATTATACATAAATGAGCTGGTGTGGCTGTATTTCAACAAACATGTACTTGCAAAAATAACAGGATGGCTGGATTTGGTCTGTGAGCCATAGTTCACTAACCCCCAATCTAGTGCTTTGGTGGTGTAGTGCCTAAGGCAACTGACTGCTAATCAGAAGGCTGGTGGTTCAAACCCACCAACCACTCCTCAGAAAGAACGTTGGGCAATCTACTTCTATAGAGACACCACCTCAGAAACCCAAGGAGGGGTCGCTATGAGTTGGCTCCGACTCCACGGCAGTGCATTGTGTTGTTTTGTGTAATCCAGTGCTTTAATAAATCCTCTTAATAACTGACTAAATGGAATCCCTATTTTTCAGTCTTATTTTCAAAAGTTCAAGTGACAAAAACGACAAACATTGGCCTCAGATTCTGACTAATATCATGGAAAGATACTCCACTTCTTACAAACAAAACTTCTAATCTTTCTGTCATCAGCACATCCTCGTCTATCCACTGGTTGCAGTCCACATTCAGTCCAAAGAATTGTAATGAACACAATTCCTCCTTAAATAAGCCAATACGAATGTGTGTATTTCAACTAGATGTCATTGTTTAGGTGTTTTTTAAAATTTCTTGGTTTCCAACATTTATTGCAAAGAAATTTCTAGAAAATTTCATTTTATTCTCTATCTGCTTGTGTTCTCATAGGACGGGCACAGAAGTATGAATTTACCTTTGGGAAATATATCTGAAATGCATGAATTCACAAGCCTGCATCCGTAAAAGAGAAATTAGAGAGAGGGGAGAATAGAAAGAATGCCATTAGTTAGAACACAAGAGGAAAGTCCATTGCCCTTTAAGTTGAAACAGAAGGAACAACATGAAGTAAAACCCTGAATAAAATTAAATGAATGCTGAAGCTATACACAGACACACATCAAAGTACTGGATTGTTTTCTTGCTTTGTTGAGAAGTGCGACAATATGGTGTGGTGCACAGTGGGTATGAGTGCATGTGTATGTGTGTGTGTGAGAGGGAATTAAAATTACATAGTAACAAAGTGTTAAGACCAGGGTATTGGCTGTGTTAAGCAAAGACATATATATATATTCAGTCAAGTAAATAGACAAAATGTGACATGCTCCAAATGGTGATGAGTTGATGAATTCTTTGCCTTCTGACTGGGAATATCAAGCCCCATCAGAGATGAGTGGACTGTCTCTCCTGGAGAGCTAGGTAAGTTGCAGCCTGGGGAAAGAGGAAAACATAAAAGGAGATCTAGATTTGCCTGCAATGACAGCTGCATATTAATCTAAAGAATATCTGAAAAAAAATCAAAAAGACATTTTCCCGCAAAATACACCCCTAGAGCCTCAATCACAAAGCAAGGGAATAAACTTGAAACAGGATTGATTTCCTCTTAAAGGGAATTTTTCTTTGAAATGCTACCAACTGTAGTTGTCTTATTTGGTTTTCAATCCTATAACAAAATTGTGCCATATTGTGTCAAGTAAGAAGATGATATAACGACTTTAAACAAATTTTGTAATTATGGGATCAATCAAAAGCGCATTAAATTTGTGTGTATTTGAGAAGTTATGTCATTGAATACTAAGCAGCTCTAAATATAAATCTTCATTTTTACTTCAGTTTTAAGGTCTTGACTCTTAAAAGGTTGGAGTTCTCTAATAGAAATTACAGACTGGAAGGAATCCTGTAAGTTTTAGTTGCTTTAGAAAATGCCAGGTATTGCCCTTCCTGAGGTTGAAGGTATAAGTCATGAAAGATGGATGTGTCTAATGCTTCTTTCATCAGACCTTAACTAAGTACAGTCCTAATCTTTGGGCAAACTAAGGTTTCCTTATGACATAGTTTCCACACTCAGGAAAACTGGGTTGCTTGCACTAAGGGAAGAGTTAATCATTGGATCAATTTGTTTCAGTTTTACAAAACTATCTTTCCAGCATTTGGTGTCCTTTGACCAGAGGAGGAAAGAAGTGACTAGTTCTAACCTAGGCCTTGTAGATGTTTAAAGACTCAGGTAGGCCTGAGTTTGAAGCCTTGATCTCATGTTTATGAATTTGGGCAAGTCATTTCCTTCTCCAAGTTCCAGTTATCTCATCTGTAAATTAAGAGAAATTTTGACACTCCCTTTAATAAGTTATTGTGAGAATTATATAAAATAATACATGCAGAGTACATGGTCCAAAATTTGGTACACAGTAAGTAAGGGCTTAACGAAAAACAGCTGTTGATAAAGTTCCAAAAACATAAATAAGTAAAACTGCCTAAATTTCTGAGTAAGCTTAGTGGAAACTGGATATGGGAAATCTTCTCTTTAGGGCAAGTCCTATGTGGCACAGTTTGTGGTTGACTATTAATCTGAAGGTTGGAGTTTCAAACTCACCCAGCAGCACCATGGAAGAAAGGCCTGTTGATCTGCTTCCATAAACATTAAACTCAGAAAACTCGATGGAATAGTTGTTGTTGTTGTTGTCATGTGCCATGGAGTCTGCCCCGATTCATAGCAACCCCTCCTTGGGTTTCCGAGGCAGTATCACTACAGAAGTAGATTGCCCAACCTTCCTTCCGAGGAGCGGGTGGTAGGTTTGAACCACCAGCCTTCTGGCTAGCAGTCAAGTGCCTTAGGCACTATGCCACCAGAGCCCCTGGAATAGTTCTACTCTGTAACAAATAAGGTCACCATGAGTCAAAATCAACTCAACAGCAACAGGTTTAACGTGATTTTATTTCATTGGCACTAAGAGCAGAATTAATAGTCCTGAGTAGAATTTGAGAAGGGAGCAGATGGGAGCGTACAGAATTGGATGATTCCAAATCCATTTATGTTCTTTTCAGAACTTTCTTCTGGTACTGGGATATTGTATTCAAAGTATTTTTACTGTAGTCTTTTGGCATAAATTGGCTGTGTTCATGTTTTCAAAGTAGAAGTTTAAAAAGTAGTTGTAGACTGACTTTTTTTTTTCCTTCTTGTACTAGCATTTTTCCATGGAAGAAAGAACATTTTCGAATTTTCTAGTTTCTTTTTCTGTTTTTTTAAAAAAGATACCTGTGTGCAAAGGTAAAGTAATAGTTAATCCCTTTGTTTCCTAAGACTTAATTCATTTTAACAAATCTTTTTAACACATACACTGTAGCATCAACTGTGCTGGACATTTATCACATGAGCATTACACAAACCTCAAGGAATAAATAAACCACCCATACTACCCAGGTATCTGCAGGAAGAAGGAAGAGGAAGAAACCAAAACAGGCTATCCTTTCCTGGGCACTGAGTCGAGCCCGACACTAGTGACTGCAAGGTGCCAGCCCCGATTGTATGCACAAGAACTCTAAGAATCAGCATGACCAGTTGAAGGTCACATTACTAACAAGTGGCAGATGGAGGATTTGAACCCAGAATTTACACCCCTTCCACCCAAATCAAGTGTCCATTACAACCTGTTCCATCTTTCAAAATAACACACTGTCTGAGGCTGGTTCTAAGAGAGCATTGGTGGTGCAGTACTTAAAGCTCTCAACTACTAGCCAGAGTTGGGTGGTTTGAACCCACCAGATGCTCTGTAGGAGAAAGATGTGGCTTTGTGAACTACATTATGCCAATTGACTTAGTTGTCTCCTGAGACTGTGGCCCTAAGCCCCGAAGCCTAGTGGCTCATTTCCACAAGGTTTTTGGTTATGGCTAAGAAGTTTTCATAACTTTGCCTTATGTTAGCCCTACTATACAGATGCATGGATATATTACTAGCACATACAAATATGTATGTAGAAATATCTTCTGCCAAACCTGTACATGCTTGTGGATGTAGTCCCATTCACGTACCCACACTGTTCAGTTTACATGTCAGCCTATGATTCACTTGTATATTATTGTCAGTCATTAACGATATTGCAGGATTTTGTATATAATAGTGTTTACCTTTGTTGTCTGTAACTCTTGTATACCTCCCTTTGCCTTAGTGATATTGTACTGATCTCCCCTTTATTGTATATTGCCTTTCCCTTCACCCAAATTAATATGTGTCTGTCTAAGGCATTTAACTGCTACCCAGAAGACAGGCAGTTCAAATCCACCAGCCACTGCTGGGAAGGAAGATTGGGCAACTTGCTTCTTTAGTGATGTTGTTGTTGTTGTTGTGTACCGTTGAGTCGGACCCAACTCATAGCGACCCTTCCTTGGGTTTCCGAGGCAGTATCACTATGGAAGTAGATTCACCTCGGAAACCCAAGGAGGGGGTCCTATGAGTTGGATCTGACACCACAG
>NW_006921696.1:2475684-2478357 GCF_000298275.1 Orycteropus afer afer | reverse complement strand
TGTGGCCCTTAGCTTCCCTTCAAATCTGGAACTGAACCCACCCCAGGAGATCATGTTACAGCCAAACAACAGGCAGGCCTATAAAGTGAAAAATAATACTTATAAGGAAAGTACTCCTCAGAATAATCAACCATGTTGTTGTTGCTGTTAAGTGCCATCAAATTGGTTCTGACTCATAATGATCTGTGTACAACACAATGAAAAACTGCCTGATCCAGCACTATCCTCACATTCACTGCTATGCTTGAATCCATTGCTGCAGTCACTGTGTCAATCCATCCTTGAGGATCTTCCTCTTTTTTCCCGATCCTCTACTATACTAAGCATGAAATCTTTCTTCAGGGACTAGCCCCTCCTGAAAACAGGACCAAAGTATAAGAGGCAAAGTCTTACTATCCTTGCTTCAAAGGAGAATGCTGGCTGTGTTTCAGCCAAGACAGATTTGTTTGTTCTTCTGGTAGTTCATGGTATATTCAATATTCTTCACCAACACCATAATTCATCTGCATCAATTCTTGTTCTGTCTTCCTTATTCATTGTCCAGCTTTCACATACATATAAGATGAATTAGAAGTACCATGGCTTGGGTCAGGCATGCCTTAGTCTTCAAAGTGACATCTTTTCTTTTAAACACTTTAATTAGGTCTTTTTAAGCAGATTTGCCCAATGTAACGGATCATTTGATTTCTTGACTGCTGCTTCCATGGACGTTGATTGTGGATTCAAATAAAATCCTTGACAACTTCAATCTTTTCTCCCTTTTTCTTGTGTTCATGAGGAACCTGTACATAGACCAAGAGGTAGTTGTTTAGAAAGAGCAATGGGATACTGCATGTTTTAAAATCAGGAAAGGTGTGTATCAGGGTTGGATCCTTTCACCATAATTATTCAACTGGTATGCCCACTCTCAGTACCAAATGTGTTAGGCTGGGTTCTCTAGAGAAGCAAAACCAGTAAAGCTTATATATACATATAAAGAAAGAGAAATTTGTCTTAGGAAAATGGCTCACACACTTATAGAAGCTGCCAAGTCCCAAGTTCTTGGACTGACTCATGCAGCTGTAGGGGCTGACAAGCTCAAGGTTGGCAGGCAGTATACTGGCTGTTGACTCCACTGAATGATGAATCCAGGATCTCCAGGCCAAATGGTGGATTGTTCATTCACAGACAGTTGTAGGCATCACAACAGAATCCTGATCCACAGAAGAGTGTCTCTTTTCCCAGGATGTCCATAAATATATTGGAAGCAGGCCATACCCCTAGGGAAACACTCTTTAAATGGATTGGTGGCTCAAAACATACACATCCAATCCCATCATGGGAATAACCACATCACAATTGCTTAAACCACACAGAATTGTGGTCCAGCCAAGTTGACACAAAGCTCCAACTATCACAGTCCACCCTTTATCAACTTGGCAGTTGTATACATCTTCTTAACTATATATAATCTCTAAATAAGGGCAATTATAAAGTCATATTTGTGCCTAACATGATTTGCTAACATGTGTACAGCCAAACCACATTCATCTTATTTACATTTCACAGTTCATAACAGAAGGAAACAGAAATATTTGATGTACATATATAATGAAGAAATATAACAATCACAGTCCTCGTTTCTGTAACTGGTCACATGGTCTTAGCTGATATTCAGAACTACCTTCTTCTACCACCCATTACGTATTTCCCTTGCCTTCAGCAAGCACCTCAGCTGGTCATGGTTCTTTGCCTGGTGGGGTGACCCAAACCTTCATTCCTGAAGGTTGCTATAATTTTCCATTGACTTTAATCACAGGGCATGATAGTATTAAGAGATGTCCTAAAGGATCTCCTGTATTCCAGACATATTCTTTACCTCCATTATGTAATGTCAATCCAATTTCCCCTTGGTAATCAGGATCTATCACACCAGACAGTACAGTAACACCCTTCTTTGTCTGTTGATCCAGAGACATAAGGAAGCCAAAATGGCCAGGTGGCATTCTTAACTTCCAATTCAATGAATGTGTACAATTGGTATGCTGAGCAAATTTGAGAAAATGGACTATATGAAGAAGAATGGGGCATCAGTATTAAAAGAAGACTGATTAACAGCCTGAGATATGAAGATGAAACAACCTTGCTTCCTGAAAGTGAAGAGAACTTGAAGCACATACTGATGAAGATCAAAGACTATAGTCTTCAGTACGGATTGCACCTCAGCATAAAGAACCAAAATCATCACAACTGGACCAATAACAACATCATGATAAATGGAGAAAATATTAAAGTTGTCATAATTAATAATATGAGACTATAAAGGAAACATTTTACCAAAGACAAAGTTCAGAAGGCAGGAAGGGGCAGAAAAGAAGGATGAGTAAGAAATGGGGAACCCAGGGAGATAGCTGGAAGAATGCTGCTACATTGAGGGAATTGCAATTAATGCTATGAAACAAAATGTGTGTAAATTGTTGAATGGAAAACTAAATTGCTATGTAAACTTTCCCCCAAACCACAAATGTGGCAGTCTGCTTCCATAAAGATTATAGCCTTGGAAACTGTATGGGGCATTTATACCCTGCCTACATAGTGGCTAAAGCACTTGACTGCTAACCAGAAAGCTGGCGGTTCAAACCCACCAGCCACTCCTCAGAAGGAAGGTTGGGCAATCCTACTTCCATAGTGATA
>NW_006921696.1:2473879-2474609 GCF_000298275.1 Orycteropus afer afer | reverse complement strand
TTGACTATTTTGGATATTTAAAGAGACAGCATTCTCACAGATTCTTGTGGTGATAGGACTTAAGAATTAACCTAAAAATCACCCTGCTAGCCAGGGACTGCACGGAGGACTGTGCAAAGTGGCTGGGGAACAAACGGAGAAGGTGAAGAGAAAGGTGAGCTGAGCCGTGGACTTTTGCCAGTCCAGAGGCCACTGCCATTTTGAAGGTTTAAAATGCAGCTCGACTATTTTGGATATTTAAAGAGACAGTGCTCTCGCAGATTCCTGGGGCTTAAGAAAACGTTCTGCTTTCCAGCAACCCCAAGGACACTTGGGACCTGCAAGATTGACAAGTTTTTTGAAGGTTATTCAACTGTAATTTATGTCTAAATGAGTGGGAGACAACAGTCCCCATAAGACACAACTACACCCACACCTCTGGCAACTTCACTTACTGAGCGACAGCCACTACCTCCTTCTCCACCAACAGGCCAATGATAAAAAGCCACCAAAAAGAGCTTGAATAACCTTTGGCTGCTCTTCACAAACAGTTAACAGAGATCTAAATAAAACAACGGCATGATGCCTCGGAGACAACAGACCATCACAGTCCACACAAAGAAGCAGGATAAAGTGGTAGAAACAAGGGAGAAAGTTACAGACCCTGAACACATCCCTGAGGAAGAAGCAGCATTGGAACTCTCTGATAAGGAATTCAAAAGAATTATCTTTAGGTATCTTCAAAGGATTG
>NW_006921696.1:2470378-2471395 GCF_000298275.1 Orycteropus afer afer | reverse complement strand
GGGTTTAGTCCACTTCTATATCCTTTCCTTCAAGGCTCAGGGGTCCAGGATTATCTTCTGTGTCTGTGTTCATTGGTTTCTCTTTTCTTTGTTGAAGAGAGTCTGTGCAATCTTTCTGCCTGGTCCACCATCTTGCCAGAACAACCCCCTAAATATCGGAAATTGAAGATTTTTAACAACTTCTTCAGTCTGAAATTGACTGAACATATAATTAAGGATATGTTGATTATCACTGGTGATTGGAATGCTAAAATTGAAAACAAAGATGAATCACTGGTAATTGGAAAATATGGCTGTGGTGATAGAAATAACTTTGGAGACCACATGACAGCATTTTGCAAGACCAATGACTTATTCATTGCAAATACCTTTTTTCATCAACATAAACAATGGCTATATATGTGGACATCACAAGATGGAGTACACAGGAATCAGATTGACTACATCTGTGGCAAGAGGAGATGGAGACACTCAATATCTTCAGCCAAAATAAGGCCAGGAGCTAATTATGGAAGAGATCAACTGCTCATATGCAAGTTCAAGGTGAAACTGAAGACTATTAAAACAGGTCCATGAGAACCAAAATATGACCTTGATTATATCACTCCTGAATTTAGAGACCATCTAAAGAATAGATGTGATGCATTGAACATCAATGACAGAAAACCAGAGGAATTGTGGGATGACATCAAGAACATCATCCATAAAGAAAGCAATGCACAAATCCACTGCTGTTGAGTTCAGTCTGACTTATAGCAACCCCTCCTTGGATTTCTAAGGCAGTATCACTACGGAAGTAGATTGTCCAACCATCCTTCTGAGGATTGGCTGGTGGGTTTGAACCATCAACCTTCTGGTTAGCAGTCAAATGCCTTAGGCACTACATCACCAGAGTTCATTGAAGAAAGCAAAAGGTCATTAAAAAGACAGAAAAGGAAGGAAAGACCAAAATAGATGTCAGAAGAGGCTCTGAAACTTTCCCTTGAATGGAGAGTAGCTAAAGCAAATGGAAGAAAT
>NW_006921696.1:2466245-2470278 GCF_000298275.1 Orycteropus afer afer | reverse complement strand
AAAAAAAAAAAAAAAAAAAAATGTTTCCCCCTAGAACACAACACTAGCTTTCAGCTTCTCCAAAAAAAGTTGTACAAAGCACACTCTGTCCATTCCTGACAACAGCATGGAAGCCTTTTAATTAGTCCACCCTGGAGGAAATAGAGATGTGCTCATTAAGTAATTGCTCTGATTACCAGTGGGCAGGGGTGTGCATTGTTTTCTGATGTATTTGTTAGGAGTGAGCAGCTATCAAACTGAAAGCTTCTTACAGAGGGTGTTAACATTAAAGGACTCCAACAAGCCTTGTGGGAGAGAGGGAGGTGGTGTTGATGGCAGGAACAATCACAGAGCCAAACACACTCACACACACACACACAAATGCCAGTTCACACTGTGCAGGCTGATCAATGGCCTGTATCCCAGGAAAGTGAGCATTAATATTCCTGGCACTCCCTGAAAGTTCCAAGGAACTATCAAACCTGATACCTTCACTAGCATGGGGTTACTGAAGGTGTCTCAGCTCAGTGACAAGATATACAGACCCAGGATATAGGAATGTAAGAAACTGAGGTGCACCCTATTTATAATAATATCTCTGAGTTACTACTCAGGCTGTCTAATCTTAGCATACCTTCAACCCTGATAATGAGTCTCAGTAACAGTACTGCAGGGTCTTCAGAGTTGGAAAGGAACTCTGAGGCTCTCTCTTACACCCACCTCCCCAACTAAAAGACCCTTCCAATAAGAACTTCATTCCAGAATCATTCAGTATTATCTTTCTGAAGCCATATAGGTCAGATAAATTTCTTGCTGGCTGGATTAAGGCTGTTGGAGCCACATAGCCAGGAGTTCTAGACTCAATTCACAGAGGCCACTTCCAGAGATTGTGGTCCCCAAAGTGCCCTATCAGGAAAGCTAAGCCACAGCTAGGTGCCTAGTCTTTCATGCATTTCAGTTCAATTCAATCACTTTGGATGAGGTGTCTACTCCTGGTCCAATCTGCAGTGGCCAAAGGCAGTCCTTTTGAGGCAGAATCTCCAAGTGACACAGGGTGATGGGCTAACAGTGAAACACCAGTTATCACATTGACTTAAAGTTGTTGTTAGTTGCCATTGAGTTAATTCCAACTCATGGTGACCCCATGTGAAACAGAATAGAATTACTCCATAGGGTTTTCTTGGCTGTGATCTTAACGGAAGAAGATTGACAGGTTTTTCTTCTGCAGCACTACTGTTGTTGTTATGTGCCATCGAATCAGACCCGATTCATAATGACCCCTTCTTGCGTTTCCAAGGTGGTATCACTACAGAAGTAAATTGCCCAACCTTCCTTCCCAGGACTGGCTGGTGGGTTTGAACTGCCAGCCTTCTGGTTAGCAGTCAAGTGCCTTAGGCATTATGCCACCAGAGCTCCTTGCAGCACTACTAGTTGGGTTCAAACCACCAAACATTAGTTTAGCAGTCAAGTGCAAATTGCATCACCCAGGGACCTTTGACTTAAACTTGGTGGTAGTTACATCTGTCTCCTCCACTAGATCATTAGTATTAATTATCACAGTGTCTTATTTATTTTTCCTCTCTTTAGGGTGGACCACCTTCTAAAGCAATCTTAACTTGCTAGGGTATAAAACCCAAAAAACAAACCCACTCCTGTTGAGTTGATTCCAACTTATAGTGATCCTCATTGAGTTTCCAAGGCTGTAAATCTTTACCAAAGTAGATTGCCTCATATTATTCCCACAGAGCAGCTGGGGGGTTTGAACTGTTGACTTTCTGGTTAGCAGCCAAATATCTTATTCACTATGCCGCCAGAACGCCTTTGCTAGGGTATAAACATAAATTAATTTAAGTTTTTCCAAAGAATGTTCTAGACTTTAGGGCAAAAAAATTTTTACAGTTCTCTTCCTTCTAAGCTTATGGTAGAATTTTACTTCCCTATCCTACTGAAGTTCAGTATAGCCATGTGACTTTCTTTGGGCCATAAATGTGAAGAAGTAAAGGTCACATCTTGGCAGAAGCATTTAAGAGACAAGGCTTATTTTTCCACAGGCCTAACATGTAGACCATGGAAGCACACAAGATGGTGCCAATGTCAGCCAGGGTCCTTGAGTGACTACAATGAGCAGAGTATACTGCTGACCCACACAGCACATGTAGCACAAAAGAATATTGAACATCTCTTGTTAAGCCACTGACATTTGGGTGCTGGTTGTTACCATGCATAACCTAAATTATCCTGACTGATAGACAATGCTTTTAATTAGGTATCTCCAACCCCCTTTCCTGATGGGTCACAGACTTCTTAATGGCATTTTGATTCAGTTTCAAAATTATTCAATTTCAATTACCTTTTAAAACTTGGTTCAGTGCAGAATAAAAATTCATTTTATATACAAATCTCTCCCTCCCTTAACTCAGGCGAAACTTGAAACACTCCTTCTAGACACTACTGCTGCAGTGAAGGAGGAATGGAAAAGGGTTGAAAAGCTAAATAGTAGCTGGATAACACTAACTGGGCCACAATAGCTTGAGGTAGGTATACAAATAACAAATTTTATGAGGAAATGTGTGGAGGGGCTTTGGATCATTTTATAGATCTTTTCCACCTTACAAGTCTCGATGTGGAGCTCCAGCCTGACCTCAACTGTTACCCAGTGGCATACCTCACAACTTCTTGTGATTGGACTTTCCCTTACCCTAGGGCAGCCTTCTTTAGTGGGATTACTGGAAAGACAACTCAATCCAAGGTATTCTGTGAGATAATCGTCTCAACCTGTGGGAAACTCACATGTCCTTACTATACCATATGGTTGCTGTCTCCACCATTAACCCCATCTTTTCTCTCTAATTCTTTTTCATTTGTCAGGTAAGCAAAAGACTAATTTGTAAATCTGCTGCTTAAGCAGATGACCAAGTGGGAAATCAGATGCTATTCTACCTTTCTTGCATGCTCTCCATTTTTTATAAATAATTCTCCAGGATTCCATGCTCACTAGGATTTTGGGGAAAGGAAAGCAACATTTGTATTCTCGTTAACTCCTCTTAGATGAATTCTGCTATCTCTTAGTTAACTACATATGTAGGATGATGTCTGGCTACAACTCACATCAATGCGTCAGCAACTGTCTTTAGTGTAGACACCAAGTATCTTTAACCATAATTCCAGGAAAACAGGAAAAATGTCATTCAACCGTTGAACCTAGGCCCAAACCATCAGACTCTATTCAGTGCTTCTAGGGCATGGAGAGCCCAGGGCAGTCTGGCTAAGCAGCGAGCCATGTGCCCAGGGCAGGTGGGTGTTGGAATGGCTGGGGGAGGCCAGCAAGTGAGCAGAGAGGTTTGGAACAACTAATGGAGACAAATTGGCTGTTGGTTTTTCGTACTGTGGTGGCTTGTGTGTTGGGGTGAGGCTGGAGGTTATGCCAACAGTGTTTCAAATTCGAGCAGGGTTACCCATGGTGGACAGGTTTCAGCAGAACTTCCACGCTTGGAAGAAGGAAGAGGCCATCTTTTCTCAAAGAATTGGAAGTGAAAATCTTATTAATAGCAGTGAAACATTGTCTGATATATTACTGGGAAACTTTATGAATAGCCCTGAAACATTGTCTAATTAAAAATGAGCCCCTCAGGTCAGAAGGCAGTCAAAATACTACTGAGGAAGAGCTGCCTCTGCAGAGTAGAGTCAATCTTAATGGTATGGATAGAGTAAAGCTTTCGGGACCTCCATTTGCTGGTGTGGCATGTCTCAAGATGAGAACAAACAGATGCAAACATCCATTAATAATCAGAACACGGAATATATGAAGTATGAATCTAGGAAAATTTGAAGTTGTCAAAAATGAAATGGAACACATAAAGATCAGTATCCTAGGCATTAGTTAGCTAATATGGACTGGTTTTGGGCATTTTGAATCAGACAGTCATATGATCTACTATGCCAGGAATGACAAATTTAAGAGGAATGGTGTGATATTCATTGTTACAAAGAATGTATCAAGATATGTCCAGAAATACAATGCTGTCAGTGATAGGACAATATCCATACACCTACA
>NW_006921696.1:2419887-2461360 GCF_000298275.1 Orycteropus afer afer | reverse complement strand
AAGACCAAAATAGATGTCAGAAGAGGCTCTGAAACTTTCCCTTGAATGGAGAGTAGCTAAAGCAAATGGAAGAAATGACAAGATAAAAGAGCTGAACACAAGATTTCAAAGAGCAGTTTGAGAAGACAAAGTCAATGATTATAATGAAATGTGCAAAGACATGGAGTCAGAAAACCAAAAGGGAAGAATATGTTCAGTATTTCTCAAGCTGAAAAAACTGAGGAAAAAAAATTAAGCCAAGAGTTGCAATATTGAAAGATTTCTCAGAAGGAAGGTTGGGTAATATACTTCCATAGTAATACCAGCTTGGAAACCCAAGGACGGGTTGCTATGAGTCAGATCTGATTCGATAGCAGTGAGTTTGGTTTTTTGGTTTTTATGGGCAATATATTGAATGATGCAGGAAACATGAAAAAAGGTGGAAGGAATACAAAGAGTCACTATACCGAAAAGAATTGGTCGATGTTCATCCATTTCAGGAGGTGGCATATGATCAAGGACCAATGGTATTGAAGGAAGAAGTCAAAGCTGCACTGAAGGAATTAGCAAAAAACAAGGCTCCAGGGATTGATGGAATACTCATTCAAATGTTTCAACAAAGAGACGCCACGCTAGAGGCACTCACCAGGCTATACCAAGAGATTTGGAAGACAGCTACCTGGCCAACTGACTGGAAGAGATCCATATTTGTACCCATACCAAAGAAAGGTGAACCCACAGAATGTGGAAATTATCTAAAATATCTTTGATACCACACGCAAATAAAATATTAC
This sequence comes from Orycteropus afer afer, assembly GCF_000298275.1. Taxonomy (NCBI): domain Eukaryota; kingdom Metazoa; phylum Chordata; class Mammalia; order Tubulidentata; family Orycteropodidae; genus Orycteropus; species Orycteropus afer. The sequence goes on along the minus strand of NW_006921696.1, from coordinate 2,460,587 downwards.
TGAAGATAATTAAAAAAATGGTTGCAGCAGTATATTGACAGGGAACTTCCAAAAATGCAAGCTAGATTCAGAAGATAACATGGAATGAGGGATATCATAACTGACATCAGATGGACCTTGGCTGAAAGCAAAGAATAACAGAAAGATGTTTACTTGTTTTTTATTGACTATGCAAAAGCATTTGAATGTGTGGATCATAACAAATTATGGATAACATTGTGAAGAAAGGGAATTCCAGAACACTTAATTGGACTCATGAGGAACCTGGACATAGACTGGGAGGCTGTCATTCAAAGAGAAAAAGGGGAAACTGCATGGTTTAAAATAAGGAAGGGAGTGCATTATGGTTGTATCCTTTTACACCATATTTACTCAATCTGTATGCTGAGCAAATAATCTGAGAAGCTGGACTACGTGAAGAACAACATGGCATCAGGATTGGAAAAAGGCTCATTAACAACCAGCGATACGCTGGTGACACAACTTCGCTTACTGATAGTGAGGATGACTTGAGGCACTTACTGATGAAGATTGAAGAGTACAGTCTGCAGTATGGATTATGCCTCAATATAAAGAAAACAAAAATCCTTACAGCTGGACAAATAAGCAGCATCACAATAAATGGAGTTTGAAGTTGTCAAAGATTTCATATTACTTGGTTCCACAATCAACACCAATGGAAGCAGCAGTAAAGACATCGGATGATGTATTGCATTGGGCAAATCTGCTGCAAAAGACCCCTTTCAAGTGCTGAGGAGCAAAGATGTCTCCTTGAAGACTAAGGTCTGTCTAACCCAGGCCATGGTATTTTCAATCCCCTCATATGCATATGAGAGCTGGACAGTGGCTAGGAAAGACTGAAGAAGAATTGATGCTTTTAAGTTGTGTTGTTGGTCAAGAATGCTGAAAGTACCATGGACTGCCACAAGAACTAACAAATCTGTCCTGGAAGAAGTGCAGCCAGAATGCTCCTTGGAAGTGAGAATGGCCAGACTTTGTCTCACCTACTTTAATCATGTTGTCAGAAGGAACCATTCTCTGGAGAAGGATACCATACTTTGTAAAGTGGAGGATCAGTGAAGAAGGGGAAAGCCCTCAACAAGACAGATTGACACAGTGGCTTCACCAATGGGCTCAGGTATAGCAAGGATCATGAGGCTGGCACAGGACTGGGCAGTGTTTTGTTCTGTTGTCCATAAGGTCGCTGGGAGTCAGAGACAACTCAACTGCACCTAACAAAAACGTGCAGAGTAGTTCATTTCATTATTGAATTATCATTTGGCAAAAGAGAGGACTATATGCTGCATTCATTTTCCCTTTAATTTCATAACAATTCTATGAGGCAGACTTTGTGCTCTCCAGTGTACAAATGAGGCAAATATGATGCAGAGAGGTTAAGTTGCTCAAGGTTACATAGTAGTGTCAGGATTCAAATGAGGCTATGTACCTACCACTGTACTGTGCCACTTTGTTAGAAAATATTTCTTTCATCTGAGATCCAATCTGGCTATCTTCAGTTTTCCCACACTGGTCCTAGTTCTTGTCTCTCTGGTACCCAGAATGTATTAAATTCATTCGATGTACAATAGTTCTCCAAATGTGGGTCTGAATGCTGAGGACAGTAGGACTCTCACTTCCCTTGTTCCATCAACTATTCTTCAGTAAGAATTAGCTTTTTTAATAGCCATGTGACTCAGCTGGCTTATGAACTTGTATTCAACATAAATCCTAGTACTTTTTTTGGGTAAGTTGCTGTCAAGTTAAACCTCTGTCATTTTATCTTTCTTCAGTTGATTATTTAAACCCAAGTACAAGAGTTTATATTTATGCTTGTTTTTGTTTATGATTGTAAAACACATGTATATATCATCCTTATTACATTTCATCTTGTTATTTTTGACTTATTGTTTGTGCCTTTGAAGAGCTTTTGAATCTGAATGTTATTATCCTATATATTTGTTGGTCTTTTCAGGTATATGTCCACATATAATTTGATAAATATCCCTTCTCTGTCTTTATCTAGGTTGTTGGGAGAAATGTTTAATAGGAAAAAGCCAAGACAAGAGCTCTAAGTCACCCTTGGACAATCCCCTATAGGTTGCTGTGTGGCTATTAATCCAGCTGGATTGTTAGAGTAACACTGAACTCACTACGTTATCTGTCCTACATCCAGCAGATTTTTTTTCTTTTTTTTTTTTAAATCAGGGGTTCCTTTCTCACCTGAGTCAAAGAAGCTGTCAGCCCCCATCCTTTCCCTCATCTTCTTGTGCTCTTGCACAGATGGGTAAGTCCACTGAGATTCATACCACATCTCAGCAGCTGGAGATTTGATTTCACTGTTGGCTCTAAGGACCTCATGATTTCTGGATCCTAGTGGCCCAGCCATAACTCCACCACCGATCTTCCCAACACTCCTGGGTAGTCCTGAGTCTAGGCTAAGCCTTCATTCTGATGGTAGGTCAAGCATCCGAGGGGATTTCCCTACACTAGGGGTCCTTGGCACTGTATTGTGGCCATTCTCAAATCCACATAAATGGAATAAAACACAGTCCCCAATTTAATCTGCTGTTCAGCCCCTGTGAGGACACAGCTGGTGAGGATGTGTGAGCTCTATTCACAAGCCAGTCCCTTCTCTCCAGCCTTGCAATCATTTTGTTGTCTTTGTTATCCTGTATCCTGCGGTGACTTCCCTGAGTGCTGTGAGTGATTAATTTAGCTGGTGTCACAGGCTACAGCATGTTGATATAAAGAGAAAAAGAAAGAGAAAGAGGGAAGTGTGGCAAGGGTGAAAGGCTGCAGAGACAAACACACACAGAACCCCAGCCCTAGCCCTGTACTAATGCTCCATTGGCCAAAATGACCCCATGACATTGTTTTTGTGAGCATGAGTGTGAACTTCTGAATGGCTGAGTTCCGAAATTCAAAGCCAGAAACTCTCCAAGGGCATTCTCACTTCCCCCACTGCCTCTGAAACCTCAATAGCTCCAGGAAATAATGAAAAACAAATCAGAAATAAAATCAGCACTTTAAAACCCGTGGTTCTCCATAAAAAGAGCTTCTACTGTTCATATGCCAGTTTACAACAAAGCAAGACTCAGGGTCCTGTGGGAAAACAAGCTGCAGGTCTTTTTGCAGATTTGATGCCCAATTTAATCCTGTATTTTTCTTGGCTATGAAGTTGAAAAGGGTGCATGTAGCCATGGATTTGTGGGATAGGATGTGTTACTCACCAGTCCTAGGTGGGATTTGTTGTCTGCACATGTGGTTGTCAGTTCTGGTAAGGGTAAGGGGCTTGGTTCATCCAAAGAGGTCACTGTATCTAAACCTATAATATAACTCAGAGCTGTCAAGTCGGATTCGACTCATGGTGACCCCTCCTTGGGTTTCCGAGGAGCTATCACTGCAGAAGTAGATTGCCCAATCTTCCTTCTGAGGCACGGCTGGTGGGTTTGAACTGCCAATCTTTTGGTTAGCAGTCAAGTGCCTTAGGCACTGCGCCACCAGAGCTGCTAAACCCACATAAGTAAGTTTTTTTTTTTTTAACACTCTGAAAAGGGCCTCATTCCATCAGGGATAAGCTGCTCTGAGGGCGAAAGACCTCCCAATTTGCTCCCATAAAGATTACAGCCTAGAAAACCTTATAGGACAGTTCTATTCTGTCACATGGGGTCACTGTGAGTCTAAATCAACTCAACAGCACCTAACAACAACAGCAACAACAAATTTGTGCTAGTGGGTTTGTGAATTTTTAAGAGACTTTCTGTCATACAAGTTTTGTCATCTGTAATCCAGCCCCTCCCTCGCCCTTTTGTAACCTTGCTTTTAAATGTTGAGTGAAGAAATAATTTAAGAGAGAATGCTTTTCCTTGTTTCACACTAATCCCAGATTTTGAAATTTTTCTCTTAAAGTGACTTTTTAAGAAATAGCTATAATAATTTTCATTTAAAAAATGATGCAGATTTATTAGAGAAAATATTTTATTAGAGAAAATATTTTCTTAAGAGTCAACCAAAATCCCACCACACGGAAATGACCACTGTTAATATATTGGGGCTAATTTTTTCTAGTTCTAAATGTATGTATGTAGGTTATATTTCTATATTTTATTCAAAAAATTGGATAATACTGTACATATGTTTTTAACCTACATTTTCCCACTTAATAAATTATAAATATCTTTTCATAGCCTTCATTTTTTAATATTTTAAGTGTATGCACAGGATTTATTTAATAGAGACAGAGAATAAAATGATACATGCTCTAATTTAATCTGGAAAGTATTAAAAGAGAAAGTGAAAGTTACCTAAATTGCTCCCACTCACTGAAAATGTCTGTATGAGTAATCTTCCCAAAAGCTCCTTTGTCTACAGTATTTTATGCTCCAAATGGTGTTTTGTGATCTGCTTTCAAGCACTTGACAACGGCAAAGGAGAAACTTGCATGTCTATACATATAGATCTATATCATTATTTTAAAGCATTGTATTGTATTCCATTGTACGTAGGTATCATTATTTATTCAAAAAATACCCCATTGATGAACATTTAAACTACTTCCTATTTCTTTTTTTCTATTCTAAACAATGCTATGATGAACATTAATGAGATTTTATCAGTTGAAAAAAGCCAAATGAAGTATGATTATTTCCTCAAAGTAAATTCCTAGAAGAGTGACGGCTGGACACCTGCACCAGAGAGATGCACTCCTTAGGACAATCAATCACGGGAGATCAGAAGGGCAGCATTTGCAGATGCTGAAAGGTAGGGAGGCAGGAATGCATAGGTAAGAAGAACACAGGGAAAGGGTAACTACAGGGAGGAAGTGGGAGGTGAGGTGTTACATTGTGGGGAATGTAACCCATATCATGAAACAAAATGTATATATGAACTGTTGAATGTAAAACGAATCCGCTTTGTAAAACTTCACTCAAATAATAATAAAAAGCTAAAATAAATAAATAGAGAAACCAAAAAAGAAAGAAAGAAAAGAGAATCTGTGGGCAATTCTACTCTGTTCCATAGGGTCACTATGAGTCCAAATCAACTCAATGGCAATAGATAAAGTCGACAGTGCTGTTCTCTTTGCATTCATCTTCTGAACCATCTAATAACTGTGAAATCCCCTTCTGCTAATAATTTAATTAATTTTTTTTTAGTAAGGGTGGAAAATGAAAAATTTTGAATTCTCTATTCAATGAAAGTAAAAAAAAAAAAAAGCAACACAAAGAGTGATGACTGGGATAAATAGTGCACACTTGTGCATTTTCACTGCTAAAATCACCATGAGCAAAGTCATACCAATTTAGACCTCCTCCACCAGTGGATGAGAGAACTGATGCTCATCATCACTGAGTTTTATTAACATAATTTTTTTTTTGCCCATATTCTAGGTGAACAATGAAATTAATTGTTTTTATTTGCATCATTGGTTACTAATATGGTTGAAATATTCTCATGTGTGGAATGTTTTTCTTCTGTGGAAACTGTTCTGTGTCTGCTCATGTCCTATGCTCATTTTTCTTTCCGTTAGTCCTTACTTCAGTCCATGTTAATAATACTTGTGATCTACTATTTATCTTACAATACTTTTCACATTATGTTGGTCTTTCACCTTTGCTTATGATATTTTAACTGAGACAAAGTTTGTACTTTTTGTAGTCAAACTGATCAGATTTTAGGAATTTTCATTACGATTAGAAAGTTCTTTCTCAATCCAGGATTATAAAAACTATCACTACCTTCTTCTAGAACTTTGAACATTTTATTTTTAAAAAATTTTGATCCATCAATAATTTATGTCCAACCATCCAACTTTACTTCAGTCTAAATGGCCAACTAGTTGTGACAATACTATTTATTGAATAATGCATCTTTTCCCTATTAATTCAAAATACTACATTTAAATATTCTACATTCCCATGTTGTAAGGTTTAGTTTTCAAACAACTTATTTTTACCATAAAAATAATATATGCAATCATAAAAAAGGAAACAAGCATCAAAAATCCTATACAATGAAAAAATAAGGTACCTTCTCACTACCAACACCTGCTAATTCCTAAGTTTACCTATCTAGGGGGAAACATTTTCCAGAAGTATTCTAGAAATACATAAGCATGTGTGTGTGTGGGTGTGTTATACACATACTAATATGTGTGTGAGTGTATGCATGTGTATCCCATTTTATGTTTACAGAAGTTAGAGCACACTACACATACTGCTTAGCACCTAGCTTCTTTAAAAAAAAAAAAAAAAACTAAATGATATATCTTGCACCTCATTATAAGATCTACACAAACCCAGCTACATTATTCTTTTTATAACCGTGTCAATTTCCATTATTCGTATATATCATAATTTGTTTAAACAAGTAGCCTCTTTTTGAAATGGTAAAAAACACATAAGGTAAAGACGTAGCCATACTTATACATCGTAGATGGAAGTATAAATTAGTTCATCCTTCTCAGAGGCATTTTACATTTGGTAGATATTGCCAAATTGCCCTCTGAGGAGGGTGAATTAATATACACTCCCATCTTCAGTATATGAGCACAGCTGGATCCTCGCCTTATGTATTTTTAAAATATCTTTCTCAAGCTGAAAATTGCAAAATGTCACATAATTATTAATGTGTTAAAGAAAATTTCTTTTGTTATTTTGAGGTTAAAAATCCTTTTTTTTTTTTTTTTTTTGTATTTATAAACCACTTTTTCCTTTTTTAATGTGAATTTCCTGGTCCTATTCTTTACTGAATTGAAAAAACACTTTTTACATATTGAGAAAATTAATCATTTGTCAGTAATACGTGCTTTAAATGTTTTTGCTAGTTGGTAATTTGTCTTTGGACTGTAATTATTATGATTTCTTTTTTTTAATGTGAAGAAAATTTAATTTTCAAGTAGTGAAATTTATTACCACTTGCTAACATTTACTAACTAACATTTAGTTTTACTTTGGGGTTTATTTTTTGCTTAGAAAGGCTTTCACCATTTCAAAATTATAAACAAAATTTTGTTTGCTTCTACTACTCCTATGGTTTCATTTTTTATGCTTAGATCTTTGATTAATCAGAAATTTATCTTGATGTTAGAGGTAAAGTTGAATGATTTTGGTTTTATTTTTTTCCAGAAGTCTGGTTAGTTTTTCTAAAGCCATATATTGAAAACTCCACTTTACAATTGATTTTAAATGATGGATTTATCTTCTGTAAAATTCCTATACAAAGTTAGGTTTATTCCTAGACTCACAATTCTATTCTATTAGTCTAACTTTTCTAGTCTTTGCTGATACTACCCAGTTATTGTAGCTTTATAGTACATTTTAATGTCTGGTAGCACAAGTCTCCCTTGATCTTCTTTTCCTCACTATTCTTTAGAATAATATAATGGGATTTTTATTGAGACTGCATCAAATTTGTGAATTAACTTATGAATAACTTGCATCTTTACATTATCAAGGCTTCTTGTCCATTTGTCTAAGTATGCTTTTTGTCCTTTACTAGTTTGAAAATTTTCTTCTTACACTTCTTGCACATTTCTTATTGAGTTTCATTTGAGACGTGTAATAGTTTCTGTTGCTGTTGTAAATGGCAAAATTTCTTCCATTAACATGTCTGTCAGAGACTGTCTATTTCAAACAAATTTAAATGAGACTTTTCTATGTCTCCCTTCAGTACTGATTTTCTTACTTTTATGGAGAATTCAGATATGTAACCACCACATTTTCAAATAGAGTTGTACATATGACCCACACCAAACCCCAACTGGGTGTGAAGTGATGGAAGAAATGGTAGGAAACATTTACAAAGTGGGTTGTTAATATACAGATAATGGACAATCAATTTAATCTTCAGGTAATTGTACAGTTTTAGAGGGTTTTACAATTTGAAATAAAAACAAAGGACAGTGTCATTCTTAGCAGAGAACAATAACTTAATACAAATCAATGCTGGTGACCAATGCACTATGAACATCTTGTCACTGATTCCTGCTCCCTCTCTCCTTTCTTCCTGTCCGTGTCAGAAATGCTTTCTCTTAATGGACTCAAAAGGGCTATTTTGGGACTTGAGTCACCTTTCTCTCCTTGTGTCTCTACAACAGACACAATCCATCAACCGCCTATCATACACAAGAGAGAAAAATCCACTCTCCAAGATAGCGAGACAGTCATTTGGTGCTGTATGTTATCATGAAGCTGAGCCCAGGTTCTCTGATGTTTCCAACTGTGAATTCTCAGCCATCTCAGATGCCCACATTTGGTGCCCTTCCTGGCTCAGTTTAGAAGGAAACACTTTTCCTGACAAGTTGTAGAGTTATAGAGTCCTCATTATATTTCAACTAGCAGTATGGCTGAACATTTGCAGAAACCCCAACAAGATAGCCCTTCTCAGTTTCTGATAAGAAAGCATATGAACTAACACATAATTATTGCATCAAGGGACAAAAGGTGACTCTCTGAGTCTGATTAAAGTCATAGGTCTTTTTGGCAATAACTAAGTAGTAGATGCTTGTAGCTAGAAGCAAAACACCCTAATTATGAGCAAGACTGTAGAAAAAGGAACTTGTGATTAAGCAAATGAGTGGGAATGGTCTGCTATAAAGATATGCACCCTGTGTAATAATCATTCTTTATGAAATGGAAACCTGACCTTTAAACAGGGATTGGATTCTCTTTCTTTGAGAATATAGCTACTCCACTACTAATTGTAATAGCTCTATTGCTCAATATTTGGGAGGACTGAAAGAGCCCGAAATAAACCATAATGTCCCCTGAAATCCCAACTCTTGTGCCCAACTGCTACTTAACATCTCCACTCAATTTTAATAGGACCAAATTTGCTCCCCCTCCCCCAGCTACTATCTAACAAACTCCCTTCTTGCTTGACTCCTCTCGTTGTTTCATATCCCATATCGGATCCATTAGCATATTTGGGCACTTCCACCTTCAAACATGGTCCAGATTCCAACCATTTCTCACCATCCACTGTCCAGGTCCAAACCACCACCATCTCTTTCTTGGACTGTTACACTGGCCTCCTAACTGGCCTCTACTCAACAAGTACTCAAAATAATCCTGTAAAAATTGACTTCTGTCAGTCAATCGTCTGCTCAGATCCTCTAATGGCTCCCCATTGCACTCAGAGTAAAAGCCAACTTACTTATCATGTCCTACAAAGCCCACCTGATATGGCCCTCAGTCACCTCTCTACTGCTGCTCTCATGCATTACTCTGACTTACTGATGTTCCACAAACACTCCAGGCATACTCCCACCTCAGGCTCTTTGCACTTGCAGTTCCCTCTGCCTGAAACACTCTTCCCTCAGGTAACTCATGACACATTTCTCTCACCTTAAGGTCATTACTTAAATGTCATGTTATCAGTGAGTCCTTCCCTGAACATACTTTTTAAAATTGTGCCCAACTTGGCCACGGCTCCCTCTTCCCTTATTATCCTGTTGTCCTCAGGTTTTATCATTAACATAGTTCACATTTACTTTCCTGTTCATTTCCTGCTAGTATGTAGCTCCTGAGGATAAGGTTTTTTTTTTTTTTTTAACTTTTTTTATTGTGATTTGGGTGATGGTTTATAGAGGAAATCATTTTTTCCATTTCAAAATTCATACATATTTTGTATCATGCTATTGATTGCAATCCCCACAATGTAACAGTACTCATCCACTTCCTCCCTGTGTTTCCCGTTTCCTTTTGTCCTTCTTTTCTATCCCTTCCTGTCTTCTGAACTTTGGCCCTGGGCAAATGCTGCCCTTTTGATCTCAAATAGCTGATGGTTCTAAGGAGTGCATACATCCCTGGTGTTAGTGTTCTGGTATTATTGTTCACGTTATGTTGTTGTTGTTACATGCCATGAGTCAGACCCGACTCATAGCGACCCCTCCTTGGGTTTCCGAGGCAGTATCACTATGGAAGTAGATTGCCTCATCTTCCTTTCGAGGTGTGGCTGGTGGGTTTGAACTGCCAACCTTCTGGTTAGCAGTCAAGTGCCTTAGGCACTACGCTACCAGACCTGTCTATTGTTTGGTTGAAAGTTGAGCCATGAGGGTGAGTTCAGTTCCAGGCTTCAAGAGTGACTAAGGGCCATAGTTTTGGAGTTCCATCAGCCTCTAAATGACCAGCAAATCTAGTCTTTTATATGATTTTAAGTTTTGTTCCACATTGTTTTCTCACTCTATCCAGACCCCAGCCACTACTCATCAAAGTAGGAAGTAAAATATTTTTTTTGTAGATTATGTTGTGATAATTGACCTTCATGTCCCCAAAAATGATGGTCCTGAGCCCCACGCCCCAATTCCACCAAGGTATTTGGTTATGGATAAAAAGTTTTCATAACTTTGGCCCCCGTGTGCTCTACTACATTTATGGATATGTTTACAACATACCAAAAAACAAAACCAAACTCACCACCATTGAGTTGAATCTGGCTCATAGTGACCCCTCCTTGGGTTTCAGAGGCAGTTATCACTACAGAAGTAGATTGCCCAATCTTCCTTCCGAGGAGTGGCTGGTGGGTATGTAAGCATATATGGAGAAATATCCTCTGTCAAACTTACTTGTTTTCTTGGGTGTAGTGTGAAGTCCCATTTGTCTTCCTATACCTGTTCAGCTTGCATGTGCATCAATGTATCCACTTATAGATCACTGTTATTACAAGGTTATACATGTAATTCTACCTACCTCAGTTGCCTTTAACTCTTGTGTTTCTCCTACTGTCTTCCTTTGCCTTGACCATTTTGTGCTGACCTCTCCCTTATTTTACTGCCTTTCCTTCACCCAAGTTAATACGTCCACCCTCTAGTTAGTGATTTACTCTCCCACCTCTGGTATCCAGCAAAGAATTTTTCTTTCTGCATAGGGCAAGAATTTTTGTCTGATTTATTCGATGATGTATTCCTTACACCAAGAACGGTGCCTGTCACACAGTAGGCTTTATAAATATTTGTTGAATAAATAAATATATGGGTAAAAACCAAAAAACCAAACTCACTGCTGTAGAGTCCATATCCGACTCACAGTAACCCTCCTTGTGTTTCCAAGGTGGTATCTTTATGGAATTAGATTACCCAATCTTCCTTCCAAGGAGTGACTGGTGGGTTTGAACCACCAGCCTTCTCGTTAGCAGTCAAATGCTTTAGGTACTGCACCACCAGAGCTCCTAAATGTATGGGTATTGTTGGTGAAAAGAGTTCCTTTATGTGGCCTTTTGCCTTGGTTTTTTTTGAAAAACAGCCTGAGAAATTTTTTTTTTTCCCCCTTAAGCCTTGAGGATTTACCTTTGCCCTAGTTTCCTACCCCAAAGGGACTGTTACTTTTGCCAGCTTGATTGACATTTCCTGAGTAAGCTGTAATCAACTTGGCTTGATACTTTTTACCTGTTCTGGGCTGCAGTCTGCCCTCTGATAAGGATGCACCTTGCAGGGATTGGTCAATAGACTACAAATGAGGTGAACTTGACTGTTAACCAGAAGGCTGTGGTTCAAACCCACTAGCCACTCCTCAGAAGGAAGATGGGGCAATCTACTTCCTTAGTGATACTGCCTCGAAAACCCAAGGACGATTCCCTGTGAGTCAGTGGACTCCACGGTACATAACAACAACAACAACATGCAAATGAAAGGAACTCTGGTGGTCTAGTGCTTCAGGCATTTGATTGCTAACCAGAAGGCTGGCAGCTCAAACCCACAAGCCACTCCTCGGAAGGAAGGTTGGGCAATCTACTTCTGTAGAGATACCATCTCGGAAACCCAAGGAGGGCCACTATGAGTTGGAAATGACTCATAGGAAGTGAGGGGTTTTTTTTGTATGCAAATGATGTGTCTGTGGCCTACTGAGAGGGCATGATCAGGTTATGGTCCCTGCTATTTGTGTATAAGCAGCCAATCCCACAGAATTTTTTGAGATAGAAGCAGAAAGAGAAATGTCAGGAAGAAGTAGAAGCCAGAAAGAAGAAAAAAAACAGAGAGAGGAGGCAAGGAATCTCCCAAAAAAGCTGTAACAGGGGTCAAGGGCTGTAATTCTGAAGACTATGGCAGGCCCAGAAGGGGCCCAGTGGCCAAGCTGGCAGTGACACATGGCAGGGTCAAGAGGGGCCAAGAGTAGCTGACAGAGCTGTCCTGCACTGAAGGAGACTTTGCCTACATGCTTCCTGATCCCAACTTACCACTGTAACTTCCTTAATAAACCATTGTAATGCATTATAGAAGAAGAGAATACCATTGGACGGACAGCTAGTGTCAGAACTGGTGAAAAAAAAAAAAAGGCTGGTGTGTGGAGGCATAGCTGACCTCCATCTCATAGGGATCGGCCTTGGGCTGATCTTGAGTCACATAACCCCCCCTGAAGTTAGGTTCTGATGTTATTACTACTAGTCCCATTTTACAATATTTGAGGGAAAGCACATAATAATATAATAACATGGAACTTTACCAAGATATTTATATTTTCACTTCTTAAAGCAGATACTTCAAAAGCTCATTGATAAAAGAATATGTTAACATCTTTTTTTAAAAAATCATTTTTAATGAAGTTATCAAAGTTTCAGAGTTTTAATTATCAACTGCTATTCTTTCAAGTTGTTTTATTTTTTTTCTTGAAGACTCTGAAAGGCAAGGGAAGGTGGTCTTTATGGTTCTCAGCTTAAACTGAAGACTCCGCAGTTTTCATTATAATTACATTGTCATTGATAAAGGCAACAGTGTCCATTGTTATTCTTTTCAGTGGGTAAGGATCCAAGGAAGTTCTTTCATTGGGCCAGTTTAACTGGGAAAATAATACTGTTAATAATAAAAGCAAAGTGTTAGGCTTTGCAGGTTAGCTTAGTCCAAGTGAGATAAGCAGAAAGAGTGAGAAATTTTAGCATGATCAAAAACATTCAGTATTTATTCACAGTGGTAAACCTAATATAAAAACAGACCAGATTTTCCTAATGATACATTATAATAACCAAGAGTCTGTAGCGATGTATGTCATGACATTTTTAGGGTCTCTGCTCCTCAGATCATGAGGTTCAATCATTGAGGTTATTGAAACTTTACCTCATGCTCTTCCTGTTCATATAAGTCATTAAATACATATGTGAGAGTGAATTTTTGTTAAACAAAGCTAATTTAGACTCATTATGCACACTGCTGACATTACTATATAGACAATTTGGTTTTTATTTCACTTTACCCTCACATATTCATTTTGTAATTGAGCCTTTCGAGATTGGAAAAACAGAAATAATTAATATATAAAGAGAGGTTACTTAAATATTCAAAACAGTAAACTTAGCTACACTGTGAAAAATAAACTTCACTCTAAGACTAGTTGATGAGTAGAGAGCAGTGAGGGTTTGGAGAAGGCTTTGCCAAATTAAATGCTGTACAACTCATTTTACAAGCACTATATGATTTGGACACGTGAGTGTGACTTGGTACCTCCTAGAACTTCTATGCACAGAGTAAAACCACATGTATAAAAGCTTTCTTTAGGCCTAATTTGGTCTTTCCCTGTCAGTAAATCTTACTTTAATTCCCAGGTGGAAATTCAATGCCCCTATAATACCCAGGGAGCTCTGGTGGCGTAGTGCCTAAGGCATTTGACTGCTAACCAGAAGGCTGGTGGTTCTAATCCGCCGGCCACTCCTCAGAAGGAAGATTGGGCAATCAATCTACTTCCGTAGTGATACTGCCTTGGAAACCCAAGGAGGGGTCGCTATGAGTTGGATCTGACTCGACGGCAGTGAGTTTGTTTTTTTGGTTTTATAATACCCAGGCCAGTTCTGTGCAATGAACTATGGTGGACTGCATATTTACACTGAAATGTAAATATTTGAGTTTGAATAATGTGTATCCATGGCTCGTTCTACAGGGACAATTTTCCAGTTTCATTGGTCCAAGGGCCACTTTCTTAAAATAATATCTGAAGTAGGAGATACCAATCCCTTAATTGGATAGGAGCGGGGAGATGTGAGGCATGAAGTATTCCTAAGAAAGGCATTCTGTTTCACAACTTGTAAATGTCTAAGGAGATAAGGAGAACATTCACTAAGCACCAGAGTGCTATGTTTAGTTTTGTTCTGTATTTATTTTTAACTCCGTTTCTGGGCTGCTGTGTTGAAAATGAAATGTTTGAACACTGTTCCATCCCAGGTTGAACCTTTCACTACACAGATGATGCTACTGAGTTCTGCTGTTCCCAAACCTATCTGATAGTTTTTATTTATCATAAGGCCCTCCAGCTAGCTCTCTCAGGCATCCTAAACCCTGATTGTCACAGGTGGGACCTCATTCTCTGTCATTAGGAATTTATTCAGTTAAAAAATAAATATTTTGAGTGAAGCCACTGAGATTTGGACATTTCCTGGTTATAGCACCTAGTTTTATTTACTCTAATACACCATTCTTAAAAAAAAAAAAAAAGTGGACTTCCAAGTAAGGTGCCTTCCTCACTTGCCTCTGGTCCTATTACAGCTCCTTTAAAATATCCAATACATTCTAAGCTCCACATACATAGAACATTAATGAGGCTTAGCTTTCTTCACAGCCTACCTGAATTTCTGTATATTAACTATGACTCAATCTCCTAGTTGGACCTTAGATTTCTACCCTGTATGCGCATATCCTGGGCTCAATGCAGTTAGGTAACTCTGAGTGTCATCCAGCAGCTAGAACCTACCCTAAACCAGTCCTTCCCTATCATCTCTAATGGATCCTGATAGATTACCTATGATCGATTCCAGTCTTAGTATGCTAATCTCTAATAAACTCATTTCTGATAGACATTTTAAAGTACATTATCTTTCCAAGAAGAGTACTTTATTACAACAACAAGAACAATATGTAAAAGTAGTTAATATGCATTAAGTCTCTACCATCAGTCATTGAGCTACACACTTGATATGTTATCCCCAATTCTCACAACATCCCAGTAAAGCAAATATATTACATCCATTTAGCATATGAAGAGATTGAGGTCAGAGAGGTTAGGGATTTTCCCCAGTCATATATCTAGAAAGTGCCAGACCCAGGACTTGAACTCATATCTGTCTGATGACCAAGGTGACACACTTTCAACAATATGATGCTATTTCCTTCTAACATTGAAGAAGAAAGAAAAGAACACATATCTATAGTGAGAATTTCAGATTTCTAGAAGCTGAGAGACTTCTTGAGAGTGCTCAGATCACCTACATAGGGTGTCCCTGCTCATGGAAGTCCCATTATGCATCCTGTGCCATGCTGATTGTTTACTTCATCTGTGGGAATTTAGGGAGATCAGAAATCAACTAAACAATTCATTTGCCAGTATATCTGGAAATGGAATCCCAAGCTGCCAACTAATGGAAATGGAATCCCAAGCTGCAGTTTTCTGAAGCTTGGTCCAAGAGTTGGGAACTGACAGGAATAAATGAGACCAGCAGAGATTGATTCTATATAAATAAAACTGGCCAGATTGTGTTTTCAGACATCAAAGCTAGATCAACGGACTCTCATGTGAGGGGTTTGTTCGAGACAATCCATTTGGAAGAAAATATTAGAACTTCTTTTAACACAGCAATTTTATTTTAAAACAAGACAGAAATTAAGCTTTTCTAGGGACTATTAACCAGAAGGCTGACGGTTCAAACCCACCAGCCACTCCTTGGAAGGAAGGTTGGGCAATCTACTTCTGTAGTGATACTACCTCCGAAACAAAGGAGGGGTTGCTATGAGGTGGGTCCGACTGGACAGCAAATAACAACAACAACAATATTTGATAGAGGGAGCTCTGGTGGCAACTAACACTGGTACCTTCTATTCCTTTCTTTTATCACAAATGACAAACAACACACTAGCGTGTCTTGAGGGAAGAAAGGAGTTCCTTCACACAGAGAGCTTGAGAGCAGAGCTCTTACTCTTTCACTTTGTGTGTTTTGCAACCATTTACTTTACATGCCCAGTCTAAGTGGATTTAGGCTAAGTGATCTGGTTTTAACAAACCTTCAGTAACAACAACAAAAAAAAAGTGGTCACATGGCTTAAAATATTCCTGTGAAAAATCTGAAATTTGGAGATATGAAGATAGTACTAAGCAGACAAGCAAAGTTGAACACTAAGAAAATGGCAGAGCTGATACTTGTCTTACTTATGGTGCCCTTCGTATTTATTTTAATCACAGTTATATCTTGAGTTTGAAACATTGAGAATTTATTGAAATATATCAGAAATCATAGACTCTTTAAAATGTGAGTTTATCCATAGTCACCAAGGATGAACATAAACTCAAGGGTATATGTTGCACTATGAGATATTAGCTAATTACTGAAGCACATGTGGATAGTTAATAAATTGGGGATTCCACACAACAGTTTGTTTGTTTCTCATCAAACTTGATTTTAAAAGTTTAGAGATAATTGACATAGAAACCTTGACTCCACCTATCCTAAGGAACCTTCTACAATTCAGAAGGCAGGCCTTGAACAGCTAAATCTAGATATCTTGTGGGATATGCTTGGGTCTCTGAGATTACACTCCCTTGCCTCTCTATTTGGGCCTCCAGAGCTGAACCTGAGTGCCTTCGTAAACACAGATGCAATCATTTTCAGCTGCCTGGGACTCTCACCGTTCTCCATCAAGCATGGCTGGAATGATTTGGTCTTGATTTGAATTCAGAAGCTTCATTCATTTAGTGCTCTAAACAAAGTTTAATCTAAATATTTACCTCGATAATTTGATTCAAAACTTTCCTCCAATTAACTAAGGCAAACTGTTGAGCCCTCTTACTGCAGAAAGCCCTAGAGCACGGCAGAGCTGTGAACAAATAAAAAGGCGGTAGTTGGGAGGGGGAAGCTACATGCTGACTAGATGCAGTCAAAAGTGTATACAACATTTATTAGCTAAAGTACCACCGAAAAGCATTCTAATCAGTTGGTTTCCTCTCATTAAATGTTAATTAGTTTATATAAGCTTCCTGCATAGGAAAGTATCAGGTACTTAGCAAGCATTAAGAAAGAGACAAGTCATGCTGGGAATCTTGGAAACAATAGACACAGTGCAAGGACATTGTTGCCTCACTGGGTGACATTTTTATTTGAAGACATATGTGAGCTCCTTGAGGAGGATCCAGAAGATCTGTAAGAAACAGACTAAAATTTTCATTTTGTTAATGAATCTCTGAAATAGTACTTATTGAATTTTAAAAACACACTTACTGGGATTAGCCCCTGAACCTAATACTGTGCTTATATTTAGATATATTTGCTCACACCATTGAAAACCACAGAACAGAGTAATCATATCATGTTAAATGGCCTTTTATCTAGATTGTTTTAGTGTGCTGGTTTATAAACCACCTTAGTAAAAAAGATATAAAAGTAAGGGGAACAAAACCGAAGGTCTGTGTGGACCACGGAATTATTAAGCAATTTGGAAATAGATCAGGGAATGATAAATGTTTGTGCTTGAAGGGACTGGAAGGATAACTTCCTGAGGCTGGCATGCAGGCACTCCACACCAGTATGATCACACCACTGCTTAGGGCAGTACCTGCCCTGATTGGCCAGTGCCTGACCCAAGCAGTGGCTAAATATCATGAATAGCTGCTTTTATAAGGTCTGAAGCACTCATTTCACAGATAAAGACAAAGAGAAATAAGGTGAATTGCCCACATTATCTGTCTTGTTAAGCAAAAAGCAAAACTTGAACCCAAGTTCATTTTGCAGGGTTCCTTTCATGTCCCCACACCATTCTCTTGCCCTGACCTCTGTTGCCATTTCTCTACATAAACTGAAGGCGAAACAACCATTTTTTGGCAGAGTGACAAGGATAGTAAAGACGATTGGGCCAACTTTTAATCTTTTCTTCAATCTTTAATTTTTATTTAGTTGTCTATATTATGCAACAAAATATACATCAATTCAACAGTTGCTACATGCACTGTTTAGTGACATTGACTACATTCTTCAAGTAGAGCAACCATTCTCACCCTGTTTCCTCCCTTATTAACATAAACTCACTACTCTCTAAGGTTCCTGTTTAATCTTTCAGGTTGCTGTTGTCAATTTGACAGCAACCCAGGGATGCTGAGGTGTGATCCCATGTAGATAGCTGAAGAGCATAACACTCAAGGCAGACCTTTTTTTTTCCCCCTTGTTAAGCTAAACTATTATTCAGTTTTAAGAAGACTTCAGGGGATGTTTTTGGTTTAAGATTCAAAGATGATCTCAAGGCAATACCTTCACGGGTTTATCTACCCTCAGTGGCTCCAGAAAGTCTGTTGTTGTTGTTGTTGTTATGTGCCGTCGAGTCAAACCTGACTCATAGCGACCCCTCCTTGGGTTTCCGAGGCAGTATCACTACGGAAGTAGGATTGCCCAACCTTCCTTCCGAGGAGTGGCTGGTGGGTTTGAACCGCCAGCCGTCTGGTTAGCAGGCAAGTGTCTTAGCCACTATGCTACCAGAAAGTCTAGAGTCCATGAAAACCAAAAAACTCACTGCTGTCGAGTCGACTCATAGTGACCCCTCCTTGGGTTTCTGAGGCGGTATCTCTACGGATGTAGATTGCCCAGTCTTCCTTCTGAGGAATGGCTGGTGGGTTTGAACCGCCAGCCTTCTGATTAGCAGTCAAATGACTTAGGTACTATGCTGCCAGAAAATCCATGAAAATATAAAATTCTGTTCTTTATTTTCCCCCTTTTAATCAAGATTCTTTGATGAAAATGTTCAGTAATGGTAGCCAGGCACTATCCAGTTCTTCCTGTCTTGTGGCAAAGGAGGCAGTAGTTCATGAGGTTAATTAGCCACACATTCCATTTCCTTTTCCTCTTCCTGACTTTCCTTCTTCCTCTTTTGCTCCAGGTGAATAGAGACCAATTGTTGTGCCTTGGATGGCCACTTACAAGCTTTACAGACTTCAGTTACCATGCAACAAATCAGGAGGCAGAAAAGAAGCATTAAATGTGTTAACAGGCCAATTAACTGATAGGTCCCATGAAACCCTGACCCTAAACCTCCATACTAAGGAAGCAAGTCCAACGAGGTATCTGGTTGTACATAAGTACCTCAGCAGTTATACTTTTCTGTTGTAAATACATCAATCACAACTTTTACTGATTCAATTTTCTACATGTGTACAACTTATTGACAGCAGTTATAATAATCAGCTGTGCAACCCTACCCTTAATGCCATTTTTCTATCACCGTTAACCCCTTTTTTCCCCCCTCACTCTCTCCCATGGTAACCACTAATAAACTTTCATCTATTTTTTTTTCCTGTCTTTTTATATAAGTGAGGGCATATAATATTCATCCTTTTGAGATTAACTTAGTTCACAAAGCATAATGTCTTCAAGCTCCATCCATACTGTAGCATGTATCAGAACTTCATTTCTCCTAGCAGCTGAGTAGTATTCCATTATATGTATGTACCACATTTTGTTTATCCATTTATCTGTTGATGAGCATTTAGATTGGTTCCACATTTTGGCTACTGTACACATAATGCTGCAATGAACACTGGTGTAGAGTCTCTTTTCTAGTCTCTGCTTTCAAATCTTTTGGGTATATACCTATGAGTGGAATTGCTGGGCCATATAGTAATTCTATTGTCTTAGTGTTTTGAAGAAAAATGCTTTAATCTTTACAATAGCTATGTGGATTAATAATAGTAACTATTATTAATATTATTAATTTCATTTTACAGATTGGAGAACTGACGTATAGAAAATTTAAGTAACTTTCTATATAGTAAGTAGACTTTTTAATATGGTCCTTAATGACCCCCCCACACACACTTTGTACAAGTCTCTCCTCTTCACTGTAGGCTGGACCTAGCAATTTATCTCTGATAAACATAATATGGCAAAAGTGATGAGATATCACTTCCATGATTAGGTTACAAAAGATTTTGAATCTGTTGTAGTAGCAGAGCCAGTCTCTGCTGGCTTTGATGAAGCAAGCTGCTACGTTAATGCACCCATGTGACAAGGAAATGAGGAAAACCTCTGGCCAACAGCCAGCAAGGAATTTAGACTCTAAATCCAACAAACCTCAAGGAATGGAATCCTTTCAGCAAGCACATAAGTGAGCAGATCTTTCCTCCATTATGCCTTCAGATGCAACCAGAGACCTTAGGACAATGTCTTGGTTTCAGCTGACAGTCCTTGGTGTACATAGCATTAAGGTCTGACTATCTTAACTCAGTTTAGCTTTCAGCTTAATCCTCTATATAGTTACCACCCATGAAACTCAAGTCTAATCTTGTTTCATCAGGGCCTTGAATCAGAGACCTAGATTTTTGCTTCCAGATTGTACACATTGCCTAGTTTTGTATTGTTCATGAGTGAAGGAGGGAGGATGGAAGGAGAGAAGAAAGAAAGGAAGTGAGAATGTGAGGGTTTTACTGTTCTTATTCTAGTATTGAATCCCTAAATTCACTAAAACATTCTAATTCTATGACAAATCACAAAGTGTTCTGACACACTTTGGTTCATAACGTAAAATTCCCTCTGCAAATTAAACAAAAGGAAGCAGGAACATGGGATATGAAGTACATCAATTATTCATCCCTATAGGAGCTCTGGTAGCATAGTGCCTAAGGCACTTGACTGCTAACCAGATGGCTGCAGTTCAAACCCACCAGCCACTTCTCGGAAGAAAGGTTGGGCAATCTACTTTGGTAGTGATACTGCCATGGCAGCCCAAGGAGTCGGGGCCTACTCGAGGGCACACAACAACAACAACAACAGAACAGATTTAAACAAAAAGTACCATATGTACTTTTTTAAGTGCAATTAAAGATTCTAAGTCTAATGTGCTTCTGCTGGTGAAAATGATAAAATAATTAACTACAATGAAGTATAATGATACTACTCATTTTCTTTGAAACATTTGCAGGGCTAGCTGGGAAACATGGCATGCACAAAATCATTCAAATAATGGATGAACCAGTAGGCTTCATTTTAAATGATACTTGAGTTTACATTGTAGATGGAAATATTGGCATGATACCATTCCCCAACTGTCACTTCATTAACTGTCAGTTTGGGGACCGCTGCTATTTCTGTATTAAGTCTCTGACCTGCTTTTTGGTAGGCCGGCATCCTTGTCACTGTCTTGACAGAGTCCTTCAAACTTCAGCTGGCAGGCAGCCTTCATCTTCCAAGCTCACACCCTCTTGTACCTAACTGCATTAGAGTGAGGGAAAAAGAAAATGACTTCAGTAGTGTTTATTTCACTCAGCAGGATGGAGGCTTGGCTAAAAGAGGAAGTGGTAGGGCCACTGCCCATAATTCCAAGCAAATGCTCCAAAGAGGAGGGCATGAAACCTGTCACTTTCTCATTTCTTAGCTCCAAAGGGTCAAGCAGAAACTACTCATACTGCAGCTTTGCCACTTTTCAGTGCATGATTGAACTTTCTGTTTTCTTTTTAATTTGCTCAGAACTGATTGTTTAAAAGAGTTTGCCTTGAGCTATAAACATTTACAAATGCAAATGACATTAAACTGACCATTTCTTGTTTCTATTTCCCTCTCTCTGTCTTTTAATTCCTAAAATTCCACACACACACCCCCCCCCAAGCACCCTGTTCACTCTCTGTGAGGGACTTTTTATGCCTTTTAAACACAAATACAATTTTGTGCCATCTTTTAGAACTTCTTTGGATGGGAAGCTTTATAAAACAGATTATGGCCTTTGACCCAGAGATGCCCCAGGGATTGCTGAGGTGTGTAGAACTGTCTGCCCCTCGCTAAATGGTCCCAGACAGCTATACTTTTTGAGTCCGTTTGTCTGTTTTCTATTATTTTGTACCTCCTCTCGCTGCCAATTTATTGTGCCTACTTCATTTTCCACAAATTCTGGCTCACAAAATGTCTCCTAAAAGTCAATTTTTTTCTTTCTTTAGAAATCAGAAATAGCTAGGATATTAGCTATCTCTATTTACTTTCTAATTCAGGAATTTAAAACTCAAACACAATGAGATTATTTAATAAATATTCCAAGGGACTGGGAAACACAGTTGTATAAGATATAAAAGATAATCACTATAGGAATGAAAACAAAAATAAACAATATTTATTATGGTGGTTCCAGTCTATATTTAGCATTTTTATTATAAAAATTGATTTTCCTTTTACTCAAAGTCATGGATATAACCAGATACATTAAAGGCAGTTTTTCCTGTAGTCACATCTGTCCAATTTTATTGAATTTCCTTTTCTTAATGAATCATGAGGGTTGAGTTGAATGTTATATACCAGTGTTTATATAAGGAACATGCATGTTTGCTTTTTCTTCAATTAAGTAAAAGCTGGTTGACCTTGGTGCCACTAAGCCTTGTGCTTATTAATGGCATGACTTTCCTCTTCAACAAGCCATTCTGGTAAAACTTGCTGCACCACCACTTCATAAGCAGAGACAAAGCCTGTGACAATTGGCTACCTATTGGATGGCATCTGTTAAAGAAACCATGCTCCAGAAATTAGACGCTGAAAACTAGGAAATGCTTTGTAATCACGATGCCTGGTGTTGCTTCTGTTTCTGCACAAATATGCACATTACGATTCTGGGGATTTAAAAAAAAAAAAAAGAAAAAAGGTTACTTTAAAAAGTAAGAGTTGGGAGGTGACTTAGTGCAAGCTTGAGAACCCAGCTGCATATAGAATCACCTAGAGAGCTTTTTTAATAATAAATAATTCCAGGGCCATATACAAATCTATGGAATCAATTTTCAGGGAGTAGAGCCTTGGGAATCTATTTTTAAAGGTTCCTTCAAGACTCCTACCCTCTAACTCTGTAAAATGCAATTTGGGAATCACTGCTTCAGAGTCTATTAGTCCAACCCTTTACAGACATGTGAATGTTCTTTCCAACATTCCTGAGAAGTGAACTTTTATCCTCTGCCTGAATACCTCCATAAATAGGAACTCACCATCTCAGGAGGTAACTTGCACCATTATGGGTCAGCTGTTGTCATGAGAATCAAAGTCTACCTCCTCATAATATCCTCTCATTAACCCAGGTTTTTTCACCTAGAAATACATGAAATAACTTTTAAACACGATAGATCTTCAAGCATTTGAGGACAGCTAAGGGACCCTTCCACATTCTGTCTTCCTCATGCACTCTCAAACCTTCCATTACTCATTTTCTGATGATGACTCCTAAGTTGATCTTTTAGGTCATATACTCTTCTGAGTACCAGTTCTGTGTATGCCACTCATAAGTTCTGTGGGCACTTCCAATTTAATGTGTCCAAAATTGTGTTGACCTTTGTCCCACTCAAAACTCCTTCTGTTTTCTGCATTCAGTAGATTAAAACTCCTCCAACTGGCAAAGATGAGCTGTCCAGTTCTAAGGGTCTCATTCCTTACTTCTTCTGTTCCTGACTACACCAAATTCATCAAGTCCTATCAATTCTGCCTCCTCAGTTCCTCCTTGAATCTATCCATTCTTTCTCATCTCCACAAACACCAAATTCCAGGTCCCCCAGGTCCTCACCATTAATCCGGGATTTTATACAAAATCCTCTCAATTCTCAACTAAACTACTTCCAGATTTACTCATTTCAATTTATCCTCACTACTGCAGGGGTGAGCTTTCTGAAGTTTAAAGCTGAGCATGTCTTGTCCCTAGTAGTGCCCTTGAACTAAAATTCAAAGACTTCAACATGATACACTGAATACTTCACAATCCGATACACACCCACCTCTTTGACATCTTACCTCATCCTTCATGCTCTCTACCACAGTGTTAGTCAAAGTGAGGTCCACAGGCCAGCAGCTTCAGAATCACCCAGGAGCTTGTTAGAAATGCAAAACCTCAAGCCCCACCCCAGACCACCAGCATCAGAATCTGCATTTTAACAAACTCCCCTGGTGATTTGTGTGCATGCACATTAAAGTTTGAGAAACACTGCTCTTCTACCTCTTATCCCTTTTCTCTCTAACTTTCAAGCCTTCAGATCCACTCTTTCTACCCTGAGATATTCTTGCTGGCTTCACACCCTTTTTCTAACTAACACCTTCAGCTATCCATTTCCATGCCATTTTCTCCAGAAAACCTTTAATGTCTCATGACTGAGATAAATGTCATTCAAATCTACTTCCCTTGCACCTACCCCACTATACCATAATCATGTTTGCATTACCCACTTTACAACTAGCTTCTTGAGACATCACATCTTATCTCCTGTGTTATCCCAGTGTCTACAGCATAGTAGATGCTCAATAAATGTGTTAAATTAATATCAGATGACAAGTAAGTGCTCAATAAACTTAACTTCCAAACCCCTTGCTGAAATCCAGATGTGCTATGACCCTAGAATTTCCCTGATATATGAGACTAGAGACCCTCTCATACGTCACATGAAAATCTAGGCCCAAGAACTGGACTTTTACAAAGGACTGTAATGCCTAAGGCACATGACTGCTAACAGAAGTCTGGCAGTTCAAACCAACCAGCCACCCCTCGGAAGGAAGGTTGGCCAATCTACTTCCATAGTGATACTACCTTGGAAACCCAAGGAGGGGTCGCTATGAGTCGGTTCTGACTCGACAGCAGTGAGTTTGGTTTGGTTTTTGGTATGTCAAGTTTGTGCCAGAGCCCAAAAATCCTCTTCCTTTTGAAAATCAAGACATATTTGCTTATTCCTGGTATTATTCTCTGCACACCCTGTGGCCGCTCAAAATTTTTTCAACCTCAAGAGTATCTCCATTTTCTAAAACATATTAGTGATAGATATTTTAATATACTGCTAGCCCTTAAAATGATCTCTTCATATTTTACTACATGTTTTGGCCTTTAAGGACCTCATACTAAGATGGAGTCTAATTGTACCTGCTTGGTGTGAAAGAGAAGATGGAAGTTAAACATTAGTTAAAGAGTACTAACATTATTTTTCCATATCTGTTGTCTTTTATCTTTTCTTTTACCTTTCTGACTCTGGACATGGCTTTAAAGATATTTTTTTCATTCTTGACATTTTTACAACTATTTTCTGTGCATTTGTTATCCAATATGGTGGCCACTAGCCACATATGGCAAATAAACACTTGAAATACAGCTAGTCCAAACTGAGATGTACTGTAAGTCATTATAAAAAATAATATTATTTTTGCTATGTTTGGTTAAATAAAATATATAAATACATTTTCCCGTGTATTTTTGTTTCTTTTTTAATTTGACTACCATAAACTTTTAAATTACAAACAGAACTCATATTACATTTCTGTTGGGCAGTGTAGCTCTACACTTTAGACATCAAGATTATTCTCTCAGTTTTATACCCCCCCTTCTTCAAATTCTTCTTTGTAATATGCCCTTTTGTGTTTTGTACATATTCTATTAAAATAGGGACTCAGTCAGGAGTTTCCACTGCTGCCATGTTGATCTCTGTGCATTCCTCTCCACTTAATTTTTCACTAGCATCCTTCGCCAGATGACACAACTTTGCTTGCTGAGAGTGAGGATGACTTGAAGCATTTACTGATGAAGATTGAACAATACAGTCTGCAGTATGGATTACATCTCAATATAAAGAAAACAAAAATCCTCACAACTGGACCTATAAGCAGCATCATGATAAATGGAGAAAAGATTGAAGCTGTCAAAGACTTCAGATTGCTTAGTTCTATAATCCACGCCAATGGATGCAGCAGTTAGGACATTAGATGACGTATAGCACTGGGCAAGTTGGCTGCAAAGGACCTCTTTCAAGTGCTGAGGAGCAAAGATATCTCCTTGAGGACTAAGGTGCGCCTGACACAGGCCATGATATTTTCAATCTCCTCATATACATGTGAGAGCTGGACAATGAATAAGGAAGACCAAGAAGAATTGATTCTTTTGAGTTGTGGTGCTGCCGAAGAATTCTGAAAGTACCATGGGCTGTTAAAAGAACTAACAGAACTAACAGGAAGTGCAGCCAGAATTCTCCTTGGAAGGGAGAATAGCCAGACTTCGTCTTACCTACTTTGGTCATGTTATCAGAAGGGACCATTCCCTGTAGAAGGATGTCATGCTTGGTAAGGTGGAGGGTCCACGGAAGAGGGGAAGGCCCTCAACGAGATGGATTGACACAGCAGCTGCTGTGATGGGCTCAAGTATAGCAAGGATTGCGGAGCTGACGCGGGGTGGAGCTGTGTTTCATTCTGCTGTGCATAAGATTGCTATGAATTGGAGACAACTCAATGGCACCTAACAACAACAACAACATCCTTTGCTTTGCTTTTTTAGAAATTCATTTTTAAATGTCTCCCAAAAACGCTCAAGTAATTTTCCTTTTTAAAAATTATAACATTAATACCATTACTAAGAATAATGCAATAATTCTAACAATAAAGTAGTCACTGTGATAAGTACTTTACATATATTATGTAATTTAATATCTATAATAACCAAATAAGAGCTCTGGTGGCATTATGCCGAAGGCATCTGACTGCTAACCAGAAGGTTGGCAGTTCAAACCCACCAGCCGCCCCTCAGAAGGAAGGTTGGGAAGTATTATGATGTCCATCTAACAGATAAGAGAATTAATCGTTGATGAGGTTTAGATGAAGATTGACTAATTCTTCCCTCACGCATTTCTTTTTCTTTTTCTGTTTACAGCAAGACTCTTTTGCCCAGTTGTAACAGAGAAGTTCCTCGATGATGCAAACAGTTAACATGTTCAGCTGTTAACTGGAAGTTTGGAGTTCAAATTCACCCCGAGTTGCTTCTACTTCTGAAAAATCAGCAATTGGAAAACCCTTGGAGCCAGTTCTGCTCTGATACTCATGGGGTCACCATGAGTCAGAGTTGACTTGACAGCAACTTAAACAACCAAGAATGTCTTCAGACATTGCCAAGTGTTCCCTAGGGGTAAAAATCCTCTTCTTTCCTTCCCTTCCCCCCATCTCCCATTGAGCTGGTGTAGAGTGACAATTCCCTCTGTTCTTTCCTTTAAACTTGGAGATGAACTAACTGGCAACGTGTACCAAGGTTTTATCACTTATATTCTTTATCCAAATCAGACTTCCTGCATATGCCCAATAGTTGCAATCTGCCCTTTTTGTCCTTGTTGCAGCTTCATGCTCTGTCTAGGAACATTCTATCTACTTTATTTTTCTGACTGGTGGGTCCATAGCAAATAATCCCTTATAACCCTCACAGCACTGCTGTTCCTCTGTACCCAAATACTCTCCAGGGCAGTGCCAATCCAAAAGTCACAGATGTGAATGGCTTCCCTGCCACATATGTGAACACCTCAATCCCAGGGTCAAAAGCCAGCAAAGAATAATTTTTTGCTTGACAAAGTTTCTGGATTTCTCATGAATACAAAGAAAAGAGATGGTTGAGAGATGCCTTTATCAACATCTCTTGACAGGCATAAATGGAAGTATGTTCATGGTACTTAGTTCTAGATTTTACTACCCAGTCTTTGTATTTACACACTTCTTCTAAAGGTAGGTGCTTACAAAAGAAAAATAAACCCAGTGTTCATTCAAATGATTTAGAAATCAGCTAGAATCTATTTCTCAGTCTTTTTACATAACAATTACTATTTTGAAATTCACAATATCTATGTCTGTTTCTCATAATGCAATGCTTTTTCCCTCTGTCCAGATGCACCCTGGAGCCCAGCCACATGACCTGGAACAAGTTGTTCCCTGAAAATTATACCAATCCACATCTTTATTTTTATTTGCAAAGTCCAGCATTCTAGTCATTGACAACACGGTATCATGATTTGGCTAACATTAATTTATAAGCTCCACAAAGTGTGGGGCATTTTATGTATATGTATGTGTGTGTGCTTACATAATGACTTTTTTAAAGTTAGCTTGGAATTGATGTTGCTTTTGCCATTTTTGATTTCTAGATTATTTGGTATAGATAAAGAGGGATCCTTTCCCTTATTCCCTTTCAAATCAGTTGTAGTTTGGAAGAAAACCAATGATTTTTTTCAGTCCACTTCCTTTCCAAATATAAGAACAAATATAGAAAGATGCCCTACTGCTTCATTAGAATTATTTTAAGTCTGCCAAGGCAGTCTTTCTAACTTTAATCGGGTGTAGACAAGAGCTTGCTGATCTCTGCTTTCTGGAATTTCATTGCTCCTACACGCACTCATTGCCTGGAAACAAGAAAGCTTGACACTTGGAGGGCCATGCTGTCTGACAAACTGGATTAATAATGAATGAACCCATCTTGTATAATCAGAAAGGGGAGGAATGCTACAAATTAGAAATAAGCTTGTTATTCATTACAGACAGCAGCAGGACCCTGCTTAGGGCATCACTGATACTGACATTAACTATGAGGTGCAGGGACCAACTCATGCCTCTTGCCTTTCTTACTTTCCTCTTGAGAGTCTCCCTCTCAAGGGATTTGCAAAATGAGAAATTCTCAAAATTCGAATTTGGGAGATGCATTTGCACCCATGAGAATGACAACTTATTATTCATCGAGGATGTACAGATATTGTAAATGGGTTACATTTCCATCCTAAATTAAGTTAAAGTTCTCATATTTTCCATACAAATTAGATCAAAATTATGCCAAGATGGGAATTTTTGCACGATTTCTGGTGTTCTCAAGAGATGTTTACTCTGAATATCATCTGCTTTCAGCAAAAATGAGCTACCTACCTCTGAATTAGGAAAATTTTACTGGTGCTTTGTTGGTTTGGAGCTTGTTTTGTTTTAATATACGCTACCAAGGGTTAGCTGTGGCATTAGTTGTTGAGTATGTGTTTGCACGCTGTGGTGGTTAAGTTTGTATGTCAACTTGGCTAGGCCTGGTTGAGTGGCTGGGCAGCTGGATGTAGTATTCCCCATGATGAGACTGGTAATCAACTTCAAGGCAGAATCTATTATGAGCAGCTGAGTAGCTGCCTTTGGGTATGTGGTCTGCTTCCCGTATATAAGAAACAGCTTTGGGAATGGTCTCTAGCCTATGGCAGTAGGTAATCAGAACAGAATATGGTACAGAGAGTGGGGTGCTGCTCTGACAGATACCTAAAATGTGGAAACAGGAGTGGAGTGTGTTCTTGACCTGAGACTCCAGCAGCGAGACCCTGGTATGTGGCATAAGAGACAGCACCAGCAGAGCCAAGAGACTGGCATGAGAGATGGTAGGAGCAGAGTCAAGAGACTAGCATGAGCGATGATAGTAGCAGAGCCCAGAGACCAGCATTAAACAGCAATAGGCTTACCAGCCCACAGAGAAGAAAGCCAGATGTCATTGGGTAGGGGCTTCCTGGCGGAGTGGACTGCCTTCGGGCATTAACTGGTAGAAAAGACCAGTATGAAATGAAATAGCAGGTTGGCCGGCCCACGGAGCAAGAAAGCTGAGTATCCTTTGGGCGGGAAGATTCCTGGTGGAGTGGGTTGCCCTCGGCCATTAATCAGAAGAAGCAGAGAGACCAAGGAAATGGGAAGCAGATCTGCCTCAGCCTCAAGGGTAGGACAATGGCCTTTGGAGGGAGAACCACCACAGCCCCCTAGGTGTCCAAGAGCCAGACCTTCACCAACTTGGTTCTGGAGTGTTGGACTGCTCATTCATGTGAGCCACTGGGATGGAACCATAGCTGCTGCCCAAGAGTGAGGGGGCAGGGCTGCCAAGCCCAAGAGGGAGAGGAAAGGGGCCCGCCAAGCCAAGGGGGTGAGGTCACCACTCAGAAACTAGGGGACTGGAGCTACCCAGTGAAGGAGATCTGTACAGATGCCACCCACTGAAGATCTGTACAGGTGCCAAGTTGACAGGTGGAATTGTGGTAGTTAAGTTTGTGTGTCAAATTGGCTAAGCCTGGTTGTGTGGCAGGGCAGCTGGATTTAGTATTCCCCATGATGAGACTCGTAATCAACTCATGGTGGAATCTACTGTGAGCAGCTGAATAGCTGCCTTTAGGTATGTGGTCTGCTTCCCATATTCAAGAAATAGCTTTGGGAATGGTCTCTAGTCTATGGCACTAGGTAACCAGAACACATGCCAAACCCCAAGCAGCTACAGAAATGAAACAACATGAAACGTCTCAGAGCAGGTGCAAGGTAAAGTCCGTTAGCATCATTCCATCAAGAAAACTTGAAAATGTGTTCCTATAGGACACAACGTAGACAGTTTGTATATGTTGGCACCACAATAAACTGACAACCTGCCCACTGATCTTCAGTGGTTAGAGGGAGACAGGGGCAAGAATTCTACTACCTTGTGACTCTGATCCCATCTACATATCCTGGTTTCCCTAAGTACCATCTTGGTTATCCTATGCCATGAAGTTCTCTTGTGTTCAGGTGAGAGGAGTTTCAGGTCAGTTTAGATGGCCTTGAAGCCTGTGGGTTTACATCAGTGGAGAGAGGGCATGGAAGTAGAAGTCCCAGCTGTGCCATGCTTACTTTGTGAGAAAGACCTGTGTTAGGTCAAAGTAAAGACCAATCAATTTGGCCAGTCTGATAGTCCCAGGTCACAACTGTTCCCAAAATATGCTGACTAGCAGGGTAGATGTTCAGCATAGACAAAGCAGTCCCCTATTTGTCTACTTACTGACAGGTAGTATGTTAGTATGTGGATGAGAGTATCAGTTTTGTCAAAATCAGGACAGCATCTATAGCAGCTGATCAGAGAGTGTAAGGAAGAGAAGCTTCCCAGGAGCAAAGAACAAGTCACATGTGTGGGAGCAGAGATCCTTGACAAGGACAGAAATGTCTGCCTTAGTTATGGTAGCCAGACTGTAGATGACATAGGCTCCAGGGATAAGGGCAGATCTGTCAAGAAAGCCAAGGCACGCTGATGTAGGGTCATTCATCTGGCCCACCTTGTCTTTTGCACGTGCACTACCTTCATGTAGCTGTAACTTATCTTTGTTTTCAAAAATCTATCAGTGATAGGTAGACTATTAGCCCCCAAAGGTGTCTACACCCTAGTGAGAATGTTGTTACATGATAAAGGAAAATTAAGGTTGCAGATGGAATTAAGTTGCTAATTAGCTTACCTTGAGATGAGAAGATTATTCTGTCAACCCAGGGTGACACAACCACATTAAAAAAAAAAAAAAAGATTATTCTAGATTATCTAGATGGGCCCAATGTTATTACAAGGGTCCCTATAAATAGGAACCAAAAACCCAATCCTACTGCCATCAAGTCAATTCCAACTCATAGTGACTTTTTAAGGTAGAGAAGAACTGTCCCAAAGGATTTCCAAGTCTGTAAATCTTTGCAGAAGCACATTGTCTCATCTTTCTCCTGCCGACATTTTGGTTAGCTGCTGAATACTTTAACCACTATGCCCCCAGAGCTCCGTATAAGTGGCAAAGGTAGGTAAAAAAGAGAAAATCAAAGAGATAGTATCATGAGAAAGATTCAACCAGCCATTGCTGGCCTTGAAGATGGAGAGGAGCCATGAGCCAAGAAATAGGGGCAGCATCTAGAACTTGCAAAAGACAAGAAAATCTGTTCTCCCCTCGGGTCTCCAGAAAGGGGCACAGCCCCGACAGCCCCTTGATTTTAGCTCGTTAAGGCATAATTTGGACTTCTGACCTCTAGAACTATACACTAATGCATTTTCTTTGTGTTGTTTCACACCACTAAGTTTGTAGTAATTTGTTACAATCAAACTCAAAACCAACCAGAAATAGGAAATTACTAAAGTACCCAGAGAAAATTTTCTTTAACATATCCTGAAATGTGCATGGAACTTGTGCTAGAGAGAATGATGCTGGCAAGAGGCAGCCCCATGACAACAAAACTCCAGAACGGGGTGGAATGGGATGGGAGGGGAAGGCAAGGGAGAGTGCACATGGTGTTTGTCACTTGCTTTTGTTCCCAATCCACTTCCTCAAAGAGGAGCTCTTGGGAGCTGCAAAGTAATAATTGAAAGGACTGTTTCCAATAAAACCACCATAAAGCAGCAGGCACAAAGAAGTACTGCTTTGAGCCCTACCAACAGGATATAACACAGGAGGGCAGAGAGACTTGCCTGTTCTGTGCTCAAGTCATGGAGTGGGCTATAGAGGGTATGGAAACTCAGAAATAGTGCAGAGAGGTTTGGCCATGGCAGGGCCGTGGTGATGGGGTGGGAGCTTTGTGGGAGCAAAGTGGCAGAGTCTAGCAGAAACAGTAATTTGTATAGTAGAACAATTTGCATGTCCTTGAAAGGGACACCAATATATAGTGAACCAGGCACAG
Source organism: Orycteropus afer afer (assembly GCF_000298275.1). NCBI lineage: Eukaryota > Metazoa > Chordata > Mammalia > Tubulidentata > Orycteropodidae > Orycteropus > Orycteropus afer. Next base: position 2,428,448 of record NW_006921696.1, on the reverse strand, counting down.
AAGAGACAGCATTGTAGTAGTTGGTCATCATCATTCGTCAACACAGGTGAACCCCATGGAAAGTATCGAGCAGAACTATGTGGCTGGCTAATGGTGTTGTATGAATAGATGATGGGCAGGGTTGTTATTCCTCATGTGACCCTCCTATAACACTAGGGTGGCTTGGGGTACCAAGTACCATCTTATAGTAGCCAGGACTATATAAAGGATAGGCAAAAAAGAAAAGAGAGATTTCATCGGTAATGGTGGGATGAGGCAAATCGTTCCTGGGAACTTTGTATCTGCGACTTCTAAATATTTCAATATGAGATCTAAACCAGATTTAAGCCTAAGGCAATGGAGCTGTGAGGCAAATACTATAAATTGCTTTGTTACCAAACTGTTAGCAAAGCATTTTTCATCAACTGTGCCTCACTGATGTGGTATCAGTCCAACAGAAACTCATATTGGCAAATAAAAGACATAACATTCTGCCTCAAATCTACATCCTGGAGAAGTCAGATGTTTTACATCAACAGAGGATGTGTTTTTATTTTTCTAATAACAGGAGTTAAAACATATTCCTAAGACAAATATTCTCAAAATGCACTCTGGCTCTGTAAAGTTTGCAAAAAAGAGCACATGGAGGTGAGGGGTCTTGCTTCATCCACACCAGATAAGAGCACTGTGGCCGCTGCTTTCTGAGTTCTGTGTGCCTGAAATCGTTTCCAAAAGCTCCACATCAAGACACCCCAGCTCATCTGCTTCAAGGTTTGTTTATTTGTTTCAGTTGATATTGCCAGGTCACTAATGATTCTTCCTCTCGCCTGATACTTACAGATTGACTCTTCTTTCCATCAGAACCTTCTCTGGATCCACTCCTGGAATTCTCCTGCCTGCTCTTTTTGGTTTGCCATGTGTGTTAAGTAGATCTCTTGCCATTTACTTTGAGGAAATTCAAATGTTCCTTCAGGGAGGAAAGAAGAGCCTCTTACCTGACAAGATGAATAGGAAAGAGCAGAGATTGGTTGCATTTAATCAGAGTTCACACAAACCCCAAGCAAAATGAAGCTGAAAATACCCCTTTTGACTGATTCAAAGTCAAATTCAGTTACAGGTTTTGGGCAGCTACAAATCCCAAACCATGATCCAAGGCCCTTCTCCACAAGCTCCTTCACCACCTTGAACCTAAATATAAATAGCTCTTTAAACTTTGTTTTCTCTTTGTTAGTAAGAAGTTCCTTTCATTCAAGACTTCAGAAGAATTTGTTCTGGTTTGACCCACTGCTAAGATTTTGCATTTCTACCTCACATATACTGAATCAGAATCTTCTTTTCCCAGGTGATCACAAGTCTTGTTAAAATGTGAATTCAGATTCAGCATATCTGGGTGGAAATGAAAATTCTTGGCAGGGGGTAGAACCAGAATGAATCAGTTCAAAGCCCTGATTAGTAATACTTGCCAGCATGAATTAGCACCATTCATTCAATCAAGATAAGCCAATTTAGAATCCAGTGACCATCTTTCCTAAAACAAGAGGAAAATTAAATGTGATTACCCAATTGAAGCAAAGGGCAAGATCCTTACTCATTTAAGCTTTGAATGACTCCCCTCAACATTCTCAATTTGGGTGTTCCCTGTTTGAGAATAATTTCTCACTCAATAAACCCTGTCTCTGTGGATCACCCTTAGCCAAATAATAGATTGGCTTACAAAATAAACAATATCCCCCATGAGTAATATGCTCCCTCAAACAATGAACTACATGAGACAAAATGGTCAATATTTAGCCAAAAACAAAGTTAAGAAGGCAAAAAGGCATAGGGAAGCTAGATCAATGAAAACAGAACAAACAGAATGTAAATGAAAAAAATAACTCTATTAATTCTAATTGTTGATAATTTTTTTCTTATCAGCACAAATGGAGAGAGAATATGAGTGCTTTACAAATTATAGAGTGCTATGTATATGTTGAAGGAGCTCTCATGGCATAGTGGGTAAGGCATTTGGCTACTAATCAGAAGATCAGCAAGTTCAAACCTACCAACAGCTCTGTGGAAGATGAAGCTGTCTGCTTCCATAAAGATTTACAGCCTTGGAAACCCAAAGCGGGTCACAGTGAGTCAGAATCAACTCAAGGGCAGTGAGTTATGAATATGTTGAGGATCCCTGGTGTTGCAGTAGTTAAGTGTGCAGCTGCTAACTAAAAATTTGGTGATTTGAACCCTCCAGCTGCTCTGTGGCAGCCTAAGGCACTTGACTGCTAACCAGACGCTGGTGGTTCAAACCCACCAGCCACTCCTCAGAAGGAAGATGGGGCAATCTATTTCCGTAGTGATACTGCCTCGGAAACCCAAGGAGGGGTTGCTATGAGTCGGGTCCTACTCGATGGCATATAACAACAACAACAATCTGCTTCTGTAAAAGATTTACAACCTTGGAAAGCATATCGGTCAGTTATATTCTGTCCCATGATTCAGAATCTAATCAATGGCAATAGATTTGTTATTTTGTTTGCTTGCTTGCTTTTTAATGTATATATTAAGAGTCTTGGTTAAAAACTTGGCAGCTAAACAAAAAGCTGGCAATTCCAACTCAGCAGCCACTCCATGGCAAATCTGCTTCTGTAAAGATCACAGCCTTAGAAACCCTACAGGGCAGTTCTACTCTGTCCTATAAGGTCTGTGTGAGTCAGAATCAACGCGATAGCAGAGAGTATGTATATGTTATTATTTTTATTGGCTAGATGCTTTGAGGGATATAAATCTGTATAACACATGGCCCAGACCTTCAAGGAGCTTACAATCTGGGAAGAAAATCATATATAGAACTGACTATGAAATATGGCAGAATGTGGCAGCCCAAAGAACTCAGAGACTCCAGGATGTGGTAATGTCATGAAAAATGGGATACTGAGTTTCATTTGAATGATGGGAAGCATTTCAGAAGGTTGAGGAGAAAAGTACCTCAGCAGAGGGTACAGCATGAGTAGAGGAGCCAACAGTGTGCTTGAGGAATAACGAGAAGGCTCTCATGGCAGAAACAGAGTGGGCTTGGTGTGGAGAGGCAAGCAAGGCCTTTAGGAGACGATCCAGAACTAGAACTGGAGAAACCTGATGTATTGTTTTCCCAGGGCAGCAGTAGCAAAGTACACAAACTTGGTGGCTTATAAGAGCAGAAATTTATTATCTTACAGTTCTGGAGGCTAGAAGTCTGAAACCAGGGTGTTGACAGGACCATGTTCTCTCTGGAAGCTCTAGGAGAAGATCCTTTCTTGTGTCTCCCAGCTTCTGGTAAGTAACCCCAAATGTTCTTTGGCTCGCTGCTACAGTATAACTCTATGGTCACATGACCGTCCTCCCTGTACTGTATCTCTGTGTCCCTTTTCTTCTTTTATAAAGTGTTACATACATATTGGATTAGGACCAATTCTAATCCAGTACAACCTCATATTAAGTGATAATATCTTAGAAGACCGTATTGCCAATCAAAGTCACCTTCATGGGTACCGAGGGTTAGGACTTCAACATACTTTTTCTGTTTTTATTTTCTCAATAGACTTTGTTTTTTAGAGTAGTTTCAGAGTTTAAGAAAATTGTACGGAAAGTACGTAGTGCCCTATAACCCCTTCTCCACTGCACACTGTTTCTTCTGTTAGTAACATCTTGCATTCTCTGATAGATTTGTTACAACTGATAAACCAGTACAACATGTATTCTTGGAGGACACATGACACTTGGGAAATTAGAGATGGTATGCATATGATACACAGGTCCTGATGTACCAGGAAGAGTTCAAGTTTGAATTTTAGAGGAAAGTTAATAAGGACACTAAATTTTATCAACAAAATGTCTTGTCCCTACTTTAAAACTTTCCCACATACCAATTCCCTCCCATAAAGCTAATCCTTAGTTTGGTTTGTTTTGCTTCTTCATGAATGAGAGGGAATAAGCCTTCTCAACTAAAACTCCACTGGGTTTTGTTGTGCTTTCTTCATATCCCTCACCAGGTTCAAACTCAGTAAAGCTTATACTTTAAGAAAAGCCCAAGGTGAATTCTAAATATTCCAGAAGCCACAGTCTATTATCTTTTCTGTTGCTTCTGAACAATACATGCCAGTTAATTTCCCTGGCTTATTTATTCATTCTCTTCGGTACTGAGTACCACCGTGGCCGAATGAGGGTTTGCAGCTATCTTACAACTGAGGAATAAACTGCTCCGTGCTCCATAGTAAGCTGTATTCTTCTTGCACTCTGATCTCATTATCTTGCAGTTTTGCACACAGAAATTCAGGCCTTTCCTTCTTTGTCCCACATAAGTCCTTAACCTGAGCCTCTCTCCTATATTATGGAGTAACTTGGTACCATTCCTTACTGCTGCTTTTAGAATGCAGAAATTTACTGTCTGTCACAATGTTAACTTACCTATGGTGACTAGTATAAAATCTGAAGAAACGTGTGCATTTTGGATATATCCTTCCTGCTCTTCTGGAATTGTTTCCTTTTTCCAACACTCACTATTTACTGTCCCTCAAATATTTTTATCTGATTTTCAATTTCTCCAACAAACAGTACTTTAATGTTTTAATAAATAAACCAGTTACAAATTTCAGGGTCAAATCTTTCTCCTTAACCCATGTTCTTCTAATAGTTGTACACTGATTTATACTAAACATATTTTTTAAAAAAGTTCCAATTATTTCCTTATGCATTGTTTAGAACTGCAAGCACAACTTTTATTAAATAATGAAAACTCTAGCCTAGAAAACATGTAATTTATGTGGCCAAAATATAAATTTCCCAGGCTTTATTTCCCTTCATGTGTTGCAAATGTAGTAAATGCAGGTTTAAAACAATGATCATTTTCAGGTTTATGGACCAATTTAAACAAAATGATGTAGGAATTATTGAGTATAAGATTGAAAGAAATCACAATTTAAATTTTAAGAGCTTTAAAGTTAATAGGTAGAAATTCTTTTTAAAAGAAATAAACTTTTATAGCCTATAACCCTTACCTCCTAGGATACATAATTTCCAGAGATATAAATACATAAAATAAATAGAAAAAAAGAAAATTAAAGAATCATCAAAGATATAGCATGTTCAGGACTTTACTCAAGTTTTCACACACAATGAACTTATATAGAATTCTGATATCCTACACCTTCTATTCTTTCCTGCACAATATGAGTCAATCCCACAAGGAAAAAAGGTCCAAACATCAATTTGGCATCAACCAATCATTTAAATGGTCAGATGAAAGATTTTCTTTCAATCTTTCAATTGACAACAAAGATTTGATATTCTTGTCACATAAAATGAATATAAAATAATTGCTTGATGAAATAGTCTTTGTAAGTTAAGTGACAGGATCTACCTAAAATATTTGAACTGCTGTTTGAGATGGGAAGTACCAGAATGTGAGCTAGTTTTGCATATTACATAGGCTGCAATAATAGTCAAGAGTTAAATTTTACATATAATGATATCTAGGACAAAAATAAAGAATGCAAGACAAGAAAAAGTATTCTAGCTGAAAGTGTTTCCTGCCACTCATGTGGAAAACATGCTTTCAAAAGAAGTCTTAACACCTCTAGATGGGAAGCTCCAGGAGGGCAATAATTCTATCTTGTTCATTACTGTATTCTCTGTATTTCCTAGAAAAATGACTAGCACATGGGTGGTGATCAATAAATGTTTGTTGAATGAATGAATGAAGAAAATTAAATGAACTAACTAACTTTTTCCTGAGAACTACTTTGGAGAAAATATTTTTTAAAAGAGAAGAAATTAAAATGAGATAGATTAGATGATTTAATAGTCATTAATACTCATTTGATAGTTACCTATTGAGTTTTTACTGTATGTCAAGTCCTATTATGAACTGATGATAGAAAGATGAACACAACGCCATCTTTCATCCTTAAAATATAATCTAAGATGGGAGATGGAGACATAAACAATTCATTGAATGAATGTGAAAACTACCGTAATCAGGACTTTTGAAATATTCAATGAGATTATAGATGAAAAAGCTACTGAGTCCTAGAAAAGCCAACCTTTGATTTGGTACTAGATGGGTGAGTAATTAAGTCATTTGGAGGACCATTGGAAAAATGTCTTTGTGGATAAAGAAAGAATACAAAAAAGGCACAGAAGGAAGAGACAAGATTGTGCATTATGACATTGCTTGAAAAATACCACTTGTGAGGTAGAGATTGAGCCCATAAATATAAGCATAAACCAGAGAATTAAGGATTGTATAGGCTATGTTACTTCATGTATTCCAGACCTATGGGCCATGGGGAGCCTTCAAAGTTTTTCAAGCAATGGAAAGATATGTATGAACTTTGTTTTTAAACTGTGCCTTCCAGTTTGGGCTGACTAACTCATAGCAGATCAATCGACTTGTCAAGAAAAACTAAAAATTAGAGATTAAATTTGTAAAAAAAGAAAACTTACTTTGAACACATTCACCCAGGATTTGAACACCCAAAATTTCAGAAAGAAGGGAAACTCATTAAAGTGAACACAAAATTCTTAATTTCTTTTTCCCTCAAGGCATTTTCAGTTTAAAAACATCATGGGTGGAGAGACTTATAAGCAAAGGAGAATTCAAATGCTAAGGGACATAGATTGCTTTCAGCAATCTCACAGACTTGGGAAACAGAATTGGAGTTCAGCTCAACCAAGGCAGTCAGGATATTAGGTGTCCACACTCTGGATAGAAGACAATTGAGGGATGTGAAATCACAGTCTACAATGCTTTCCCTATCGAAATCATTTGCCAATTTTTAAGCTGTAAAGTCAAGCTAAGGAGAAAGTAGTAGCTAAAAGTCTGAACTATCTATAGTCTTAAAGTGATAAAGATATAAAAATTGGCAGTCAAGGTTCACTAATGCAGGGGTCCTGATAAAAACCAAAGAGTTACCACTTGGATCTCTGAAGGACTAACTACTAACAGTAAGAGAAAACCAGAAATAGACTAGGACTTACAAAGACTGAAACGCAGCCTCAAATCAGCTCAACTATTCAATTGATTGAAGTTACATGCTCCTTCCTTGATGCCCACAAGAAGCTAAAGAAAATTCTCTTTGGAGAAACTAACAGCATCTAGAGCCTCTACATTTATCATACCCAGTCTCTGTGAGTCAATCAAAAGCTACTTGGTATGCCAGAGGACAAAAATGAAAGAAAAAATAGACTATTAAAAAACAAAACAAAACAGTGATCCACCTGTGGAGTTTTCAGACACAGAATTTTAAGTAACTGTCAAAGAAAATTTCATCAAGGTATGGAATCTATTTTTTAAAATAATCAAATGGGCATTCTAGAATTTAAAACACAGCTGAAGAGAATATGAGTGGTCAGAAATATAGGCTAGTAGAAAATGTCTCGCTTGAAAAAGGCTGAAGGTTAGAAAATGTAGAAAAGGGAAGGAATCGCTGAATATATCTAATATATATGTAACTGAAGTCCAAAAAAGAACAGAAAGAGCATGAAGAAAAAGCAGTATATTAAAATATAATGGTTGAAAATTTGCTAAAATTGATGAAACAAAATTTATCACAAGGTTTTTCAGAAGGAAGACTGGGCAATCTGCTTCCGTAAAGATTTACCACCTCAGAAACCCAAAGGGGGTCGCTATGAGTCAGAATTGACTTGATGGCAGTGAGTTTGGTTTGGTTTTTTGGTTTACTAAACCTAAGTAGGATAGCAACTTTATAAACCAAAACTTGGAGCATTATAGTAAAACTGCCAAAAACCAAAGGCAAAGAGGAAAATATTTAAAGTATACACACACATACACACACACCAAATCTCTTTAAAAAGAAATAACAATAAGACTAACAGCTAACAATGAAAACAATGGAAGGCAGAAGAAAATAGAATGATATCTTTAAAGGGATGAAAGACAGTAAATGCAAATTCAGACTACTACCCTGAGCAAAAATATTCTTCAGCAAGAAAGACCTTCCAGAAAGCAGAATTAAAACACTTCGCAACTAATGTTATGAGACCAACATTAAACTAACATAAAACAAAACAGTATTACAAGAAAACAACAGAATTCCTCATGAAAATAGATGCAAAAATTCCTAACAAAATACTAAGAAATTAAAGCCAGCAATATATATAAAGCATAATGTATCATGACTAAGGAGATTTATCCCAGTAATACAGGATTAGTTTAAAATCCAAAAATCAATTGGTATAATTCAGCAGGCTAGCAGAATAAGAGAAAGGTAATGTGACAGGAGTGAGGACCATGGGCATTTGGCCACTTCCTCATGTAACTTACTTGTACCCTCAAGTCCTGCTCAAGCCTGATCTTATATATACTACTACGATTTAGTAACAGAGTGTTGCTGTGTGCCTCCAACTTTATGACTCAGTGGGTCAGACAACATCCAGTTCATTACGGGCAGCTAAGGCCACATAGTGACTTGGTGACCCATTGTTAAGTGTTCACTCTCTATTAAGGGCTTGTTGTTGTTGTTGTTATGTGCCGTCGAGTCGGCCCAACTCATAGCGACCCCTCCTTGGGTTTTCGAGGCAGTATCACTACGGAAGTAGGATTG
>NW_006921696.1:2416207-2419192 GCF_000298275.1 Orycteropus afer afer | reverse complement strand
TTTATCCTTCACTTTAGAAGGAATATCTCAATATGCCCCACACCAATGGATCCCTAGAAGTTTCACTGAGGTGGAAGGTGCCTGGATTTTTCTTGGATTAATTTCTCACCCTGTAGCATGCAAATATCTTACCAATCAGTCTATCACCCCTCCCTCCTTCAATACTTCTCCCGTACTAGATCCAATCAGCATAATGTCATCAATGTAATGGTTCAGTGTGACATCTTGTGGAAGGGAAAAGCAATTAAGTCCCTGCAGACTAAATTATGGCATAGGGCTGGAGAGTTGATATACCTCTGGCATAGGACAGTGTAGGTATATTGCTGGCCTTACCAGCTGAAGGCAAACTGCTACTGGTGTTCCTCCAAAACTGGAATTGAGAAAAAGACATTGGCCCGCTCAATAGTTGCACCAGTTACAAGAGAAATATTAATTGGCTTAAGCAATGAAACTACATAAGGAATAGCAGCTGCAATTGGAGTCACCACCTGGTTGAGTTTATAAATAATACACTGTCATTCTCTAGTATCCATTTTTTTTTTTTTTTTTTGCACAGGCCAAATATACAAGTTGAAGTGATATGTGGTAGGTGGGAATCACCACCCCTGCATCCTTCATGTCCTTGATGGTGGTGTTAATCTTGGTAATCCCTCCAGGAGTGTGATATTGCTTTTGGTTTTCCAAGGCATAGGCAGTTCTAATGGCTTCCTCTTGGCTTTTGCTACCATAATAGACCTTGCTCCATATGTCAGGGATCCAATGTGAGGGGTTCTGCCATTTGAGGAGTATATTCATTCCAATTATGCATTCTGGAATTAAGAAACTGGAGAAATCACTACAAGATGAGTTTGGGGACCACTGGACCCACTGTGAGATAGACCTAAGCTAAGACCCATTACTAAGCTGACCTCCATACACCCTTACTCTGACGGTTGCCTCAATGATGTTTTGGGTCTTCTGGAATTAGTGTCACTTCAGAGCTAGAGTCCCAAAAAATCTAATCATTTCCTTTTCCCAGTGAACAGTCACTCTCACAAAAGGCCACATATCCTTTTGGGGAAGTGGAAAAAGATTAACAGTGTAAATTTTTAGCAGTGCAGTGGGGTCCTTCCTCAAGAGAACCCAGCCTCCCCTTCATTCAAGGGGTTAGGGTCTGTAAACTGGCTCAAGTCTGGAAATTGATTGAGGGGTTATGATTCTCTATTCTGATGATTCAAGTTAGACTGTTATTCACTTGACCTAGAATTCTTTTGTTTGTATAACTCAAGTAAATATTTAGTAGATTTCCAATCTATTTCACTATTAGGGATACCATGACTAAGTAGCCAACACCATACATCCATACAAGTCAGACTATTCTGATTACCGCTTTGAGTCTTCTATCCATTACAGTAACCATGCCCACCTTCCTTGTCTTTGTTGATTAAGTTCTGGCACTTGGCCCCTATCCCTATGAGGTCCAATCAGCCCCATTGTATTTAGGGGTCATAATTCAGTTAGGGCAGTTACCACTGTCAAATATGACTCACATAAAATAGCAATTACAGTAATCTTCATGGATACTAGGGCTCCCTTCACAAATTTGTTCTTCATCATTGTGGTAAAAGATGTGTCCTCTGGGCACACTATGGGTGGGTCTGTGAGTCCAACTTGATATATCCACTCTAAATGCTATCTTAGTTATCTAGTGCTGCTATAACAGAAATATTATAAGTGGATGGCTTTAAAAAGCAGAAATTTATTTTCTCACTCTTTAGAAGGCTAAAATCTGAATTCAGGATACTAGCTGTAAAGGGATACTTTCTTTCTGTAGGCTTTGGAGGAAGGTCCCTATGTCCTTTCAACATCTGTAAGTTTGGTATCCCTTGGAGATTGCCATATGTCTTGGCATTAATCTTCTCCTGGGCCTAGGAGATACACAGCACATGGAACTTACATCCAAAGGATATGCTCCATTCCTGGCTCTTCTTTCTTGGTGGTGCTGTGGTCCCCCTCTCTTTGCTTGCTTTTTTCTGCTTTATCTCATGTAAGATAAAAGGTGATGCAGGCTATATCCCATGAAAACACCCCTTATATCAGAGCTGGGCTGTGACCTGAGTATGGGTGTTGCATCCCACTCTAATCTCCTTACATCAGATCAGAGCTGATCACATCAAATCACATCATGGAGTATGATTATATCATTACATAACTGCCAAACCATTGAGAATTATGGCCCAGTCAAGTTAATGCAAATTTTTTGGGAGGGATGGGGGTACACAATTCAATCTATGACACATAATTTCCCTAAGCCTCTGGATACCTTGGGAGCTCTGGTGGCATAGTGACTAAGGCATTTAACTGCTAACCAGAAGGCTGGCAGTTCAAACCCACCAGCTACTCCTCAGAAGGAAGATTGGGCAATCTACTTATTCAGGGAGACAAACTTGTCTGTTGGTTTGTCCTACCATGGTGATGTGTTGATGTGAATTTTGAGGCTGAGCCACTGGTGTTCAAACCCAGTGCGATGCACATAGTGTACAGGTATCAGCCCAGCTTACAGACTGAGACAGACTAGGAAGAAGGAAGAGGCCGTCCACTTCTCAAAGAATTGGCCAGGGAAAACCTTATGAATAGTAATGAAACACTGCTTGATACATTACTGAACAACATTATGAATAGTCTGATTAGGTCACAAGGTGCTCAAAATAGGACCTGGAAAGAGCTGCATCATCTGAGTAAACCCAGCCTTACTCCTATGGATAAGGTAAAGCTTTTGAAACCTCCATTTGCTGATGTGGCACCACTCAAATTGAAGAGAAACAGCTGCAGACATCCATTAATCATCAGAACATGGAATGTACAAAGTATGAATCTAGGAAAATTGGAAGTTGTAAAAAATGAAATGGAATGCATAAGGATTGATATCCTCAGCGTTAGTGAGCTGAAATGAACTGGTTTTGGCCACTTTGAATCAGACAACCATGTGATCTACTATGCTGGGAA
>NW_006921696.1:2411456-2413194 GCF_000298275.1 Orycteropus afer afer | reverse complement strand
TTTGGCTTCAACAAACAGAAATTTATTCTGTTACAGTTTAGGAAGCTAGCTAGAAGCCTGAATTCAAACTGCCAGCTCTCGGGGCTGGTTGGAGGCCCCTCAACCTTGCGCTTAAGCTCTGCCTCTTGTTCTGGGCCCACTTGAGCAATCTGAAAATGACTCCTGACTCATCCAGTTCCTGGTTGCTGAGGCTGATGAATCCAAAATTGGTAGGCAAAATGGCAGATTATTGGCTCAAAGGTTGTGCAAGCAACAGTCTCAAGATCGGCAGGAGACATGGCAGGCTATTGATTCAAGTTCAGGAACTGGAGATGAAGCCTGAATAAAAGATGTATATACTGGAAACAGGCCACACCACAAAGGCAACTTTCCTTCAACTGATTAACAACTGCTCACAGCAGACTCCACCATAAAGGTGGGACACAGTGTCCAATCTCATCATGGGGAATAACTACATCCAGTTGCCAAGCCACTCAAAATCACAGCCCAGCCAAGCTGACACACAACCTTAACTACCATGCATACCTAATCCTGAAATAACAGTAATAACAATAATCTACAGTGGATACAAAGGCTAATGGGACTACACTCACGAGTATATATAAGTTTGACAGAGATATTTCCACATATGTGTTTACATATAAAAGCACATACAAGGGTCAAAGTTATAAAAACTTCTTGGCCATAACCAAACACCTTGAAGGAATAAATCACTGGGCATAGGGGCTCAGGATCATAGTCTTGGGGGACACTAAGGTCAATTGGCATAATATCATTCACCAAGAAAATATTCTACATCCTACTTTGGCAAGCAGTGACTGGACAGGCCACCTAAGGTGCAACTATTTGTCTCTCCTTGTCTGGAGCAAAGAAGAGTGAAGAAAATCAAAGACACAAGGAAAACAATTGGTCCAAGGGACTAATGGATCACGTTAATCCCAGCCTCCATGACCCTGAGACCAGAAGTAGATGGTGCTTAGCTACCATTGCTGACCTCTCTGAAAGGGATCAGAATGGGAGTTCTTGGATAGAGTGGGGAAAAAAAATGTAGAAAACTCAAAAATCATTAAAAAAAAAAAGAGACCAGCTTTATTGGTCTGAGAGACTTGTGGAACCCCTGAGACTATGGCCCCTAAACATCCTTCAGGCCTGTAATTGAAGTCACTTCTGTGGCTCAACTTTCAGCCAAATGGTAGACAGGCTTACAAGATGAACAATAACACAAGGAAGATATGCACTCCCTAGAGCAATCAACCATACCAGATCAAAAGGGCAACATTTGCCAGGAATAAAGCTCAGAAAGTAGGAAGAGATAGGAAAGAAGGACGAATGGAAACAACAAAGATAGGAAAGAAATGGGAAGAGTGCTATTACATTGTGGGGATTGCAATCAACATTACAAAACAAAATGTGAATGAACTGTTTAATGGAAAACCAATCTTCTGTATACTTTCACCCAAATCACAATAAAAAATTTAAAAATAAATAAATAAATAACTTTTCAAATTAAAAAGAAGGAAGCCTAATGGATCAATATTATACAAGAGTGTATTTGATGATTCACTCTCACTATTTATTTTTTTTAAGATTGCAAAACCAAACCAAACTCTCTGCCATTGAGTCAATTCCGGTTTCTAAGGCTATAAATATATATATTTTTTTAATTGTGATTTGGGTGAAGATTTACAGAGAAAATTCACTTTCCATACAGCAGTTCACATATACTTTGTCTCATGTC
>NW_006921696.1:2409103-2410723 GCF_000298275.1 Orycteropus afer afer | reverse complement strand
TCCCAAGCCCGCAGGTTCAACTACTCAGTCTCTCTGGGTAGCTGGCTGTGACCAAGCAGTGACCACAACCTTGCCCCTTGTCAGCTCTACTATACACTTGGGAATTCTGATCATTTACATAAACTTATAGGACCATTGTCTGCCAACCCTATGTATGTTCTTGGATACTCTACCCATTTCATAGACATACCTAATCATTTAGCCTGTCCACTCATCCAAGGCTATAAATCTTTATGGAAGCAGACTGCCTAATCTTTCTCCTGTGAAGTACTTGGTGGGTTTGAACCACTGACCTTTTGGTTAGCAGCTGAATGACTTAACCACTGCACCACTGTAGGTCACCACTTAATCTATGCTTCAGTGAACCAAACAAATTAACCATTAGATCTTTTTCTCGCTTCTTGAGCTGAACTATTGTATGAATAATCTATGCTTAGTGGGCTATTATTAATAAACTCTGAATCCTCCAAATGTGTGTTTCTTGCACTATTATCCTATACCCTTAATAGCCATTCCCACACATATTTCTGTGGTTTATACACACACACACACACACACACATATTACAAAAATCATGTAGCTCTTTTAGTAATGTAGCATATCTCCTCCTGGGTAACACTTTGTACTTTACCTCTTGGGGATCACTGGGACGTAAGTCTAGTTATAGGTCTAGTTATAGGTCTAGAACCAAAAATAGGTGGCTGGAGTGGGTTCTGGGGACATTCAGCAATATTTTGTAAGCATCTGCCTCGGCTAATGCCCTAGGCACAGCCCAGGTGATATTTCAGACAAAATCTTCAAAAACAGCTTGGTTGACCTTATCAGATGGGGGTAGGAGGGATAATGATTTCACTGGGGAGGGGAGGGTAGCAAACATGGAGTCATTTCTTCAGATGGAAGTAAGAGGGCTTGTTTTGTCGGCAGGAGTGATTCAATAGAATTTAGGTGATCGATTTCTCCAGCTTCCTGTTTATCTGCCCATATGTCCCCATCCCAAGTTTCAGGATCTCATTTCTTCCCAATTAATGTCCTCCATTTAACTTCGGATACCATTCAAGTTTGGCATTCAATCAGCGTAATTCAGCCACTCTTACAATAAGACTATAGGTTTGGTTTTCGGCAATATCAGCTCTGTTACTACAAGAAATAAGGCTTTCTTTCAGGGCCCAAGTGGCAATGTTCGGGTCTTGTATGCAGTGCTTGAACTGTGGCTCTGAAGTTTGAGCTCATCCCTTTCTTTCACTACGTTTTCTACAAAAGTAAGACCAACCAGCCAGCTTCCTTATACTTCTCATTATGAAAAATTATAAAAAAGTATAAATAAGCAATCTCCCAGAGCCTTGTCTCTCACAAATATTTGAACAATCGGTAGTGATTATTTTGGATATTTCTATCACTACCTCAAGCCATGGATTAGCAGTGCCCTATTTACTATTGGAGACATAGTCATCAACATCTTTTAGACTAGTCAGACTTAAGAATCAATTCAGAAAACCCATTCATATGATTTTTTTCCTCTAGAATCATTCTCAGTACCAAATGTTTTAGGCTGGTTTCTAGAGGAAAAAAAACAGTGAACTATACAGTGAAGTGTGTATATATATATATATATATATATAT
>NW_006921696.1:2386477-2408768 GCF_000298275.1 Orycteropus afer afer | reverse complement strand
TACATATACATATACTTATACATAGCCATATATGTTGGATGCAGGCCACACCTCCAAAGAAACTCTACTTTCAATGAATTGGCTGCTCCCAATAGATCACAAAATGGAGGATGATTACATATCTGCCAAATCACTGAAAATCATGGCCTAGCCAAATTGACACATAACCTTAACCACCACAACTCTCAAAAGCATTATGCTAAGTGAAAGAAGTTAGACACAAAATACTGCATATAATATGACTCCATATATAGTAAAACTTGTGAAAGCTGGAATCTGTATAAAGCTGTCAGAGAAGGAAAATTCAAATATCTTTCACTAATAGGTAAACTATAAGGGCAAAAACTTGTGAGACCTGGAAAAACAAGGTAATCTCATTGAGTTCCACCTTCACATGTTTCACTATATATATATGAAATCCTAGAAAAGATAAAAGTATAGAGGCAAAATATACATCAATGGTTTCTAGGAAATGGGGTTGGGGAGAGGCTTGACTGAAAAAAGCTCAAGGGAAAAGAAAATGTTTTGTAACCTGATTATGGTTATTGTTACACAAATGTGTATTTCTGTTAAAACTCATTAAATTACACACTTATTATTGATGAATTTTATTTTATGTAAATTATACCTTCAAAAATGTTTTTGGAAAAAATCTTAATGTAGAATAAAATTGAAAACAAGCAGAAGAATAAAAATTGAGATTATTCGTCACCAACTATATTAAAAGAAATCTGTAGGATGAAGCTAAAGCTGTACTTAGTGGGCAAAATAGAACCTTATATACAAATACTAGAAAAGAAGAAAGGCTGAAATTGATGATCTAAAAACACACATCAATAAATTAGATTAAGGGCAGAAAAATATACTCAATGAAAGAAAGACGATTTAAAAGATTAAACATATACCAATGAAATAGAAACCAAATGTTTAATAGAGAAGAGAAGTCAAAAGTTAGTTTCTTAAGAAGAAATTGCATAACCTGTTGTAGAGCTCATCGAGAAAAGGCACAAATTACCAATATCAGAAATGAAAAATATTGTTAAAATAAGAAATAGCACAAACAACTTTTACCAACAGAACTGAACTTGATGAAATAAATTACTAGAAAAATACAACTTAACCTAAACTGACCCCAAAATAAATAATAAATGTGACTATTTCTATATCTATTTAAAAAATTATTTCTGTTATTAAAAACTTTCACACAGATAAATTAAGGTAGCAATAACACCAAAAATTAAACAAACTCTTCTAGAGAACAGAAATTGATAGAATTACTTCCACCTTGTTTATGTGGCCCTTATAACTTTGATACTAAAACCTGGCAAGCATATTGTAAAATGTAAAAATATAGACAATTCTCTTCTATGAACATACTGTTGTTATGTGCCGTCAAACAGACTTTGACTTACAGCGATCCCATGTGGCAGAATAGAACATTCCCATAGGGTTTTCTTGGCTGTAATCTTTTAGCTCTTGGCTGGAGCAGATCACCAGGTCTTTCTCCTACACAGCTGCTGGGTGGATTCAAACAACAAACTTTCAATTAGCAGCCCAGCACTTAACCATTGAGCCACCAGGTCTCCTTTTCATGAATATGTTGTTGTTGTTGTTATGTGCCGAGTCGGACCCGACTCATAGCGACCCCTCCTTGGGTTTCCGAGGCAGTATCACTACGGAAGTAGATTGCCCCATCTTCCTTCCGAGGAGTGGCTGGTGGGTTTGAACCGCCTGCCTTCTGGTTAGCAGTCAAGTGCCTTAGACACTATGCTACCAGAGCTCCCTTTATGAACATAGATAACGAAATTCTAAACAAAAATATTAGCCAATTGAAAATAGAGTATATTAAAAAAAATTATATAGCATAAACATGTTGGCTTATTTCAAGAATGCAAGATTGGTTTAATATTGGAAAATAAATGAGTACAATTCATCAGAATAGCAAAACAAACCAAAACTAGTTGCCATCAAGTTAATTTTGACTCAGTGACCACATGTGTGCACAGTACAGCTGCACATTGGGTTTTTGAAGGCTGTGACCTTTCTGAAGTGGATTACCAGCTGCCTCTGGGTAGGTTCAAACTGTCAATCTTTCCAGTTAGTAGTTGAGCACTTAATCAATTGCACCATCCAGGGACTTAGCAAAACAACGGAGAAGATAATATAACTATCAAAATACATAAAAGCATTTGATAAAACTCAAACTCATTCAAGGTAAAAATTCTTCGCAATCTAGCATAGGAGTTGTTATTGTTATGTGCCATCGAATCGGCCCAGACTCATAGCGACCCCTCTTTGGATTTCCGAGGCGGTATCACTAGGGAAGTAGATTGCCCAATCTCTTTTAATCTGATAAAGAGCATCTGTAATGAATAAATAAATAAACTTAGAGAAAACATCTCTTAGATGAAGAATGTGACAAAGATCTATACAACCATTGCTTTTATTCGACATTGTACTGAGGATGCTGGCTATTGCAGCAAACCAAGAAGAAAAATTTCTAAATCATAAATGAATTAGAAAGGAAGACATATTGTAGATATCGTAATTTATTTAGAAAATCCAAAAAATTCTATGAACACTACTAAAATTAAAAAGTGAATTCTACAAGATCATTGGATGCAAATGCAATATATTCAATCAATTATTTTTCTACATCCTAATACAAAACAAAAAACCCAAACTCACTGCCATCGAGTGGGATCTGACTCATAACGACCCCTCCTTGGGTTTCCAAGGCAGTATCTCTACGGAAATAGATTGCCCAATCTTCCTTCTGAAGAGTGCTTGGTGGGTTGGAACCACCAGCTTTCTGGTTAGTAGTCAGACACCTTAGGCACTATGTCACCAGAGCTACAAGCAATTAAAAATGAAAATTTAAAAATATCTACATATCATCAAAAACAAACACTTAAAAACAAATCTAATGAGGTGTATATGACCTTTATACTGAAAAACTAAAAAACATTATTGAGAGAAATTAAATAAGACCTTTAAAAAGTTTCTGGATTGAATTATAATGAAATCCAACATATCAAATTTTAATGGAATAGAAATTACAACTTTGTAAGAAGTAAATCCTCATTTAATTGGTTTACAGGTTCAATGCAGTCCCAATCAAAATTCCAAAGCAGTTTATTGTTGTTTGTTGTTAGAAATTGACAAGTTGATTTGGAAATTTATTTCACAATTCAAAGGGCTAAGATTAGTCAAAACAACCTTGAAGAAGAATGAAATGTTGAAGGCTTTACATTATTAGAAAATCAAGGCTCACCACAAAACTACAATAATTAAGACAGTGTGAACCTGGCCTGAGTCAAGACAAACAGATCAATGGAACAGAATAGAGTATCTGGATACTGACCACTCATATATAGTCATTTGACTTCCAATTAAAGTGGCACTGAGTGCAAGGGAAAGGATGCTGCTTTCAATAAACAGTACTGGGTCAATTGATACTCATCTAGGTATCTGATTAAGTATACCTGAGGTGGAAATGCAGATTCTCAGCAGGAGTCAAACCAGAATGAACCAGTTTGAAGCCTTAGATCAAAATCAGGATAGTGAGTATCTTTAGGGAGGAATAGGTGGATAACAAAAAGTAGGCTGCTAACCAAAAGGTCAGTGGTTCAAATCCACCAACTGCTCTGTGGAAGAATGATGAGGCAGTCTGCTTCTGTAAAGATTTGTAGCCTTAGAAATCCAGTGGGAGTCGCTATTAGTTGGAATCGACTTTATGGCAATGAGTTTGTTTTTTTTGTTTGTTTGAGTAAGGTAGATAATATCAGGGAGGAAGCACCAAGGGGCTCCTAGGGGTTAGTAGCGTTCAATTTCTTCCTCTGTCTTGTGATTATTTGATTACGTTCACTATGTGATAATTCATCAATGTAATAGACAGTGTTGGTTCTCCACCATACTCAGGTACAGCTCATAGTTGCACGCTTCTTCTGAGATTAACCCTAGATGTTATTCTCAAAGGGAGTGACTTCTTTTGGAAATACTTGGGAGGTTACACTTTGCCGTAAGTGTGGTCCATAGCCAACAACTGATTGATAAGGAAGTACAGAAGGTCAGCCCCTTTGCTTATGGTATCATCAATACTCAGAACACCCCGTGAGATCAGAATGAGACTAGACTTATGAGGTTAGATCAGAATGAGTATTTTTTTATATATACTTTTTGGCCATTTGGCTATTTTTGTTTTGCCTGTTTCAAATGTTTAGCTCATTTCTCTCATACAGTCTTTTAAGGATTTGTAGGAGTTTATTATACCTTCTGAATTAAGTCCTTTATCAAGTATACATATTGTATGGATCCTCTTCTACTCTTATCTCCCACATTCTTCTATTGGAAGATAATTGCCGGTGGGTCTTTCAGGTTTTTGCACATCTTGCCAGCCAGACACTCACTACTTTTGTTCTGGACTATCCTCACAAGGGTGTTTGCAGAGAAAACAGCCTCAGAAGATAAATACAATGTTTCTCCTGAAGCAAAGGGCAGATTTGTTTACTGTCCAGTGTAACAAAGATAGTGTCTATTCTAGGGCAAAGTTCACACAGGTTACTGCCCATTACAAAAGAGTCAGATTCCCTAAATTCAGGGTTCCTTTCCTGTAACATCATCCAGTACTTGTGCAGGGAATTACTTGGCCCTCTTCACACTGCCTTGTGGGAACTGAGGCTCAGTGCAAGTGCTGATACTCTGACTACTGCTGTTGCTTAAGTAATAAAGTCCTTTTTCTCTGATTCAGGAGTCTTGTGTCTTCTGCCAAGAAACTATGGCATGCTGATTTGTTAGTTTGCAAGTAAGGTAACATCTCAGACTCTTCACAATTCTCCAAATCTCATCCCCTACCTCTCCTGCTTCACTTATTCTTTTACAGATTTCAGTTGAACATACGCTTTCAATAAAACACTTGCATAAAAATTTCCATGTCAGGGTCTGCTTCTAAGGAAGCCATTAGAAGATAATACAGCTAGAGACTTATGATTTGTTTTTACTTTCCTTTATCTACTTAAAAAAATAATTTACGTAAATATAAAAATAACAGTGACTAGAGTGTGAAACATGGATTAGAGTAGATGGAGATTGATGTGGGGGGAAAAAAACAGTTAAAATTCTATTCATTCACTCACTTACTGCCATGGAGTCAACTCTGACTCAGAGCAACATCCTTTGGGTTTCTGAGGAGGTAAAGCTTTATGTAAGCAGATTTCCCCATCTGTCTTCTGCAGATTGGCTAGTGAGTTTGAACTTCCAACCTTCTGGTTAGCTGTCAAATGACTTAGGCACCACTTCACAAGAGTCTAGATTGGACATAACTGAAATCTGACCTAGGGCAACAGCATGTTAATAAAAGTAAGAGGGCAGATTCAAAATACAGTTATATGGTAAAATGTAGGAATTATATATAAATCATCAACTAGTACTGCATGGAATACTATCAACCAATAAAGTAGACCCCAGTCATAAACAAGCAGTGTGGCAGAAATGGTGCATTCACGCAGAACATGATCAGGCCTGGTAAGATGGATGGGACTTGATAACCAGTTCAACTCAATGGGTGAGAAGCAAATTAAGACTGTGTCCAAAGTTTTCAATCCATGGTGACGTGAAGAATGATGGCGGCTTTAACTGATATGGGTAATATCATTTCTATTTGCATAACCTCAATTATTTGGTTTGAGCCTGAATAACTCCCAAAACTATCTAGCTCTTCTGAAAACCAGAGAATAATTTTAATATTTTATTGCACAATACAATTTAGAATAAGATGTGTTTTTCATTTTTAAAATAGTTTGAAATCACACCAATTAGAAGCCATAGAGAAAGGAATGTAGACCAATAAAGTGAGCCAGCTTGACAAATGATGTATCACTTTTAATCACACAGCACATGCGGCTGCCAATTGCATTTTTTTTTTTTCTGTTAAAGCACACTTTACAAATCATTTGACTTTTTCACAGATCTTCCTAAGGTAGCAGAAAGCAGCTGGATTTTATGGAGTGAGACTCTGAATTGCTAACTCACAGTCTCTTAACATACATCCCCTTTTAATGCAAACAGCTCAGAATTAACTCTCTTTAAACGATTAAGAACCTATGGCTTTCCATCTTCTCTTCCCTGTAATTACCAGTATCTTTTAAGGAGGAAAGTGTGCTTTCTGTTCATTAATGGTAATACTACCTAGGCAGACCAATCAGTAGGTCCATGATTTGGCAGTCACTGTGGAAGCCAAATTACCCTTTCTACCAGGACAAAATCAATTAACACCACCAGGGATGTCATTATTGTCACATTATGTCACTCCATAGTCTCCAGGGCCTATAAGTGATTTAAATTTTTTTTACTGCTACAATTCCTGTGTGTGGGTGTGGGGGGGGTATGTGTTTTGGGGGAGGTGGAAGGATAAGCACATTGACCAGGGAGATTTCTACTATAGGAAAATTAATTTTACAACATATAAAAATGCAAGCAACTGTTTTAGGTCTTTGGGAGAAAATGGTTATAAAATAGGGTAACTATGAAGCTTAAATGATTTTTCATATTGAAGTGTATTTAAAGGGTATGCTTAAATAAAAGCCACATTGGCTAGAATCATCAGGCACTTTCATCAGTTCAGAGTAAGCCAGGGGCTAGAAATCAATCAAACCGTGGTAAGCACAGAGCACTTGAAGTCCAAGCATCCAAAGCAGTGATTTCTCTTCTAATAAAATCAACTTGTTTCTCTTCATGAGAATTAGCTTAACTCCAGTTTTGCAAAGTGTCAGAAAAGAGAGTGAAATGCCATGAATGGGTCTGGAGGACCCGTATTATCTGGGAAGGCCAGAATCCATTCTTTGAATTCTTTGGACACATCAGAAGAGGGTCCCACAGTTTGCACCCCCAGAACTGCTCCAGTTTCTTCTTCTGAGGGCTGGCTGGCTTAGTAGCCAGATACTTGGAAGAAACTACATTTGACATCATTCTTTTCTGACACTTATCTTTTCCTACTCCAGTAAAACATTTCCTTAACTTCTCATCACAACCAGTGAATATTAAACAGGATCTGGGTTCAGAGTTTGTTTTTGTTATTGCAGTTGCTATTAGGAAGAAAGAAAATAATCGCAAAGTAAATTAAGTGGGATGTTTTTGAATGGCTGCTTTTTCTTTTAAAAAGTATACCCAACTTCTGTATTTTGCCCTCCATCAGGGGGTATTTAATTAAGTCTATTCTGTCTAACATGATCTGATGTCATTGTACAAAGATATGTTCTTTGTTAGCAGCACTCTTAGTTTCAGACTCCTCTGTGTATTTGAAACCATGGTAACAGAGCAGTAAGCTAAAGCCAATGAGATAATGAGATATTCTCATTGTAATTGTGTTTCATGAGGGCACAAGATCCCACGGGTGGTATCGGACTGTCTTACAACTGCTAACAGAATTTAAGAAGCAGACATATAGTAGCATGGTACCGTTTTCCATAACAACCATGTAAACATTTGTGACATGGCATTTTTTAGCTGTTTCCAGCACATAAACGTATGTAATATGCACTTATGTCACAAAAAGTCGCACAATTAATGAATATCAATATTTAAAAATCCTTAGAACTTCAAGGAACTTCAGATTTGAAATGCACCAAGCAGACTGTGGGATGCTGTTTTGCATTATAATTATGAGCTGGCTATGGTTTATGAGGGGAGGAATTCATCAAAGCACAGAAACACAGAGCAGCTAGCCCTTCTTCACCTCCCAACCATCCCACATCCACCTCCTACCGGAGGGACAAAACTAACCCTCAGGAAGGTTCCCACTGATTGTATGAGGAAAGTAAAGTTGGGGGCTTCTAAAAGCATTTTACCTTTAAAAGAGAAAGAGACAAAAAAATCTTTGGAGAATAAAACCAAAATTATTTACAAGCCTTCTCTTCTTCTGAACTAAAATCAGAAAGGGGGATACCTCACTTCTGAGTTGCTTCTCTTCTGTCACTGTTTGAAATTTCCCAACAGTTTTCATTTGAGTTGTAGATTTTATGCATAAGTCACGGAATCCATGTTCTCCATTCTGATGAGGTTGCCCTAACAGGCATCCTGTCTTTTAATAAATAATTGAAAACCAATAAGAGAAAGTACAGTATAGAACGGTTGGCTGATTTAATCAGGGGGAAGACTTACACACTCATCCTGCCATCAGGGCTTCCTGTCAGGAGCCCTGCTTTAGAAAAACACTGACCTGAGAATGTGCATTTTATCAGGCTGATGATGAGGATGGCTCAGGGGAGAGAGGTCATCCAATATCCCAGAACTTTATAGACAAGGATTCTGTTCGCTTTTCACATCACAAACAAGAGGTGTCACTTTTTGGTATCTAAAATGTGCTGCTGCCATTTCTAAAATGTTTTGGCATAGGGGACTAACTTGGTATGAAAACCATATTGATAGAGAAAGGGAGTGAGTTTTCTTGAAAGTCATTCAAGTACCTACAGTGTTTGGGGGGAGGGTTCTCTTTCAACATGTCGATAGTGGCACATGCATCTTTGAACATCACTTAAAGAGAGGCACGTCTTTCTTCTGGTGTGTGTGATGCACATGTGTAGTTGGGAAATGAAATCTATGCCCTAAGTGGTTACACACAAAGAACATGTCACAGGCTTGGAGAATATGGTCTTCATCTCCACGAGATAAGGGTGGTCTCATCACTCACGGCTGCTGTAGCAAAACAAAACCGCAAGTGGGTAATGAGGCCACCCCTACTGCGGGGAGATAGCTTCTATATCTGAGCTGTCATGACCCATTACATCCTCACACTGCCTATTCTTGGATGTGTCTCCCAGCCAGCCCTTTGGACCTTAGAGTCATTTTTATTATTATTTCTACATTTGAAAGTGGGGAGACCTCATTTTCTTTAAAACCTCCCCTTCTTATTCCTGACATATAGGAAATGGCTGTCAGGTTTGAAGGCTCCTTCCAGGTGCCATGTTGAAATGTTCAGTGAAGACTAGAGTTGACAACATTTGCTAGCATTAGTTTAAAAAATAGTCACAATTTATTGAAAAATAGCTTTACTTGTGCTGGCTTTGAAATGGGTCACTGCATTTTAATCTATATGAGTGTTTTATCCAACTAAACCTAGGTTTATCCTAGTTTTAGACGCATGAGGCAAGAAATAAGGGGAATTGAATATGTTTTTTAACATATTGAAATCGCAAAAGCATCACTTTATAAAACAGATTTTATAATGTACTTCCACCAATTTGAAGTCTTTTAACACCATAATTTAGGCTGAGAATAGCAGACATCCACAGAAGTTGATTCTATTTTGTTTAAATGATAGCCAGAGGCTGGCATTGATTTTTTTCCCCCTTATAACTCCTGCCTTCTACCCTGAGAGGAGCCAATATTTCTAAACGGAAAAAAAAAAAAGGGAGAGAGAGAGAAAAAGAGCATGTGTGTGTGTGTAAGAGATGGCAAAATCTACATTTTGCAGAGAAGAAGAAAGCCAGCAGAATGACATAAGGGAGTGACCAGGAAATGCAGATGCTAGGTCTGCAGTTCAGGGTGCTATGGTTTCAGGTGCTGCAGCAGAGGAGGACTTTAGAGACAAGTGAACGAAGTGATGAGTGGGCAGTAAGCAATAACTGAGCACATGTGGGTAAAGCAGCAAAATATCTGCCTTTCGTTAGTGGGACATCGACCAGCACTTCCCACGCACCTGGCACAGAATTTCAGAGGCTAGGGGCGCTGCAGATGAAGCATCCACTCATCCCCTCTAAGTGGGGAGAACCTGCCACCTGGGGCCATATGAACTATATGAACACGCATTGCAAAGCCTTTTTCTACAGACAGAAGTTAGTGGTGCTTAGAGTGAAAATATCCACTAGGGGCCACAACAACCAACACCAGGTTCTGGATGGGATAGAGGTAGAAGCAAGATCCAACACATCTGCTTCTGGATTCTGGTTTCTCCATTTAAAAGCTGGGTGACTATCTCACAATGTCATAAGGATAGTGTGAGAAAGTAGATGAAAGTGACTAGCACAGGCAAGGGAACAGGTGTGTGTACATTTTTTTTCTTCCTCCTTAAAAAACCATGCAGACAAATAATACTGGACTCAATAGAACTGCTATGAGGAAAAGGTATAGAGCGTGAGCCCAGAAAACATCCCCAGTGTTGGGCCTAGAAGAACTGGATCAAAAAAGAAAATGTATTTATGAAAGTCCTTGGGAATGAAGGTCCTTCTTTGTAATAATCTTTAAACATATTGACTTCAACGTATATATGCAGATGAATATATGTGTAGACATATATGTTTGGTAGTATTTCAAATTTCAATTTTCTACCTTTTCATTCTTTTTTTGAAAAAAGATTCGAAAAAGAAATACAATAAATAAGAAATAGAAATTTTGTTTCCTAAACAATGGGCAATTGCAAGAATAATCTCGAGGTTTTTCTTTTCTTTTCTTTTTTTAACCACCTTCCTTTGACTCTATCAGTGGCACCCAGTGATAAGGGCTGTAGGTGTTTTGATGGGTTCAGTGGTTCAGGGAGGCAGAAGGCACAATAGTAAAAGAAGAGCAATGAGGTAAGGAGTCTTAAACTCAAAGCAATGATTGATTTACAAAAAGTCACATTTTTGGATGCAGAAGGATATGACAAAAACAGTTACACTTGGGGTGCACTTGCCCAATTTTCCAGTGAAAAACATGCTTTGACAAAGGCAAGTCCAAATTTGATTCCAGGCTATTAGAATTTCTACGGAATGATTTGAGTAAGTTAGTGATTTTTCTTGTGTGGAAGTGAGGAGCTTTGTCAGAAGTGCCCCAAGTGTCCCCGCCTTCCCTCACGACAATCACAGACACAGGAGAACCTTCCCTGGACAGATTTATACATTTCTAGAATAAGCAAATAATTGAGTAGAGCCCAAAGCCCTCTGCCTTTCCCCTGTGTGCCCCATACCACCCACCCAAACTCAATGTATGAAATTCCCCATGACTAACTCATTTGGGCCACAGAGACATTAACAGTCTGCTTCAAAGGAAGAATCATTACCCCTAGCCAGGTCCCTACACCAGTGACAGTTTAGGTTGCATAAGGTTATCAGACCACTTCCTGTCACCTAGCAAGATCCAGGTCTGAGATATAAAGAAAATACACTTGCAATTGTGGAAATAGTGTTTGCAGAGAAAAGGTGTGGCGTGTGAGCCAGGAGGGCATCCCCAGTGTTGGGCCCAGTAGAACTGTTATGGATTGACTTGTACCCAAAACTGTGTTGAAATCCCAACTCCTATACCAGTAAGTATAACTCAGTTTGGAAATAAGGTTGTATTTGTTCTGTTAATGAGGTCATGAGAGTAGGATGGATCCTGAACCCGATCACTTCTAAGTTATAAAAAGAGCAGACTAGACAGAGAGAGGCACACACCGAGAAACACAGACACCACAGAACGTAAAGGAATGGTAAGAAACACCAAGGAACTACTGAATACCAACAAGAAACATCCTTCTCCTAGAATAATGTCCTGAATTCAGACTGCTAGCCTCTAGAACTGGGGAAAAAATAAATTCTGTTCTTTAAATCTACCGACTTGAGGTATTTTTTGTTATAGCAGCACTACCAAGCAGCAAACCAAGACAAGAAATGTGTGGATGGTAGTGTTTGAAAAAGTAACAGAGGGAGACAGAATGAAAGTCTCTAATGTTTACTTTCCATTTTTGTCCTCCCTCACCCATTCTTATGCAAAAACAAACAAACAAACAAATTCACTGCCATCAAGTCAGATCCGACTCATACCGAGCCCTCCTTGGGTTTCTGAGGGAGCTCTGGTAGCATAGTGCCTAAAGCATTTGACTGCTAACCAGAAAACTGTGTTTTAAACCCACCAGCCACTCCTCAGAAGGAAGGTTGGGCAATCTACTTCCATAGTGATACTGCCTCAGAAACCCAAGGAGGGGTCACTATGAGTCGGGTCCGACTCAACAGCATATAACAACAACAATCACTATTGAAGTAGATTGTCCAATCTTCCTGCTGAGGAGTGGCTGGTGTGTTTGAACCTCCAGCCTTCTGGTTAAGAGTCAAATGCCTTAGGTACTACACCACCAGAGCTTATATCAGGAACTGAAGTACTTTGAGTATCCTATAAAAATATGCCAACCGCAATTAAGGATAATATGCATACCACTCAGTAATTGTTCTTTCCCCCAGTTCAAGCCAGTATGTATAGCAGAATATCCATGAACTGTGGCTTACCAACAGTCTTTTGAACTGTGAAAATTGAACATAACTTCCTCAAACATGTAGCTGCTATCATTGAGGGACCACAGTGAGGTAAGCTTAAACAGGAGTGTCTAGGGGTGAGGGCCTTTTGCTCACATGAATATATTCCAGGAGGATTTGGAGAATCCACACAGTCTCCTGAGTTTGCTTCTTTCTGAACAGAGTTAGCAGTCAGCCCTTAGATATAAGCAGTACTTGAAATACTTTAAATTGTCCCTTCCCAGGAAACTATAACCTCCTCAAGGGCAACCAGAGTGTCTGTGTTGTTCATTTTTGCAACTCCAGCAACTTACACAGGTCTGGGCACAAATAGATAATCAATGACATTTGTGGAATGAATTAATAAGTGAATTAATGAGTGCTCTGTCCTATACCAAACCAAAAACCAAAGCCACAGCCATCAAGTCAATTTCAACTCATGGCAACCCCCACTGGGTTTCCAAGGCTATAAATTTTTATGGAAGTAGATCTTCCTCCTATAGAACAGCTGGCGGATTTGAACTGCCATCCTTCTGGTTAGCAGTCAAATGCTTACCCACTGTACCACCAGATCTCCTTTTACAGTTATCCTTTTCTTCGTCTTCCTTTTTCTTACAACTCCAAAAACAAATTCAAGATCTGTTATTATTCTGCCACTTTTTCATACCTCTCATTCTCTTTCCCTAGTCCTAACTTCCCTCTTGTGTTCTTCTCTCTCCTGTGTCTAACTCCTCTAGTTAAATCTCTGCTGTGTCTAATTCCCCAGGTTAAATCTGCCAACTTCTAGGTAAGAAACTGCAAGTGGACTGTGGAAAACCCCCACCCTCCTGCCTTGCTCAGCACTTCAGTCAGACTAGCATTTCCACTCAAACCCTGCTCCACAGCCATGGGTCTGAAACCATCATACACATGCAACCGATTAGAGATAAACACACTGCATGCCACATTCATCTTGTGAAACTTCAATTCTAGCCAGCTACAACAACCTAGGAGATTACCATGGCAAAGAAAATTATTTTCTTTAAGTGAAGGCTGGTTGACCACTGCAGTGTGGTCAAAATAACTCATTTTTTTTCTCCCGTAAGAAGCACTAACTCAAATGTGACAGGGACTTGTGCTCACACTCAGTGGAACCTGTCATTTTCTCGTGTCTCACATAGCCCCTGAGGGGTATGGGGCTCTCCAAGGTGCCTATCAAATTGAGAAGGGATTTGAAAATCCACAGTCCTGTTTGGCTAAAATTCTATACTGCACTGTAACAAAAATGAGTGTCCTGCTGTTAGAAAATCCACCAAAAGGGAGTTTCAGGAAAATGTTTCATTTTTTTACTAAAATTTTTAAAATGCCCTTTATTACAGATATAGGACGTCTGATGGATGAACACTAAAACAACTGAGGCCATTTCATCAGTGACTTTGGGACAATCACTTGGCACATAATTTAATTTCATGGTTTGTTTAAAATAAATGCAAAATCCTAAGGGAGATTAAAAAAAAGGAACATTTTATAATTTACATTATTACTAAGTATATACAAATTTTGAAAACGATTGTCAAAATCCAGAAGTCAGAAATACTGAATTTGACTTTATGTTCATGCTTGATTTTTCCTTTAGAAGCAATTCAAGAAGTAACTTTTATTATGTAGTGCAACATATTTAACATTTTTCAGAAGCATGATAACATCTAGTCAATCACTGGTCTTAATTTTCAAACTAAAACTGTTCAGTGGGCAAATATTAGGTGTTGAAGAAATGCTTGATTATAATGATAAAGGACTGAAAAACTGCTGGGATTTACAGCGATATTTCAGGTTATCCTAGAAGAGGTTTCTAGTCCCAGTGTTATGAGCTTGTCTCAGGCATTTTACAGTCATCTTGTGAAGAGCTGACTATAAATAGATTGTTTCTTACAACTCTGATTCTTGGTGCATAGTGAAGAAAGTGCATAAAATAGAAGCATAGAATTTCAGAGCGGATTGGAATATTGGAGATCCTTCTGTCAAAGACATTGATTCCACAAATGAGAACAACAACAACAAAAAAAAACCTTGGGAAATTAAACAAAGCGCTCAGGTCATCCAGCTAATGATAGACTTTAATCAAATTTTCTGGCTTCAGTTCCAACTAGGTTTCGAAATCACGGTATCAAAGCAACATATGTATCTACTAGATTACTATTAAAACTCACTCCTTGTCTTACCTCTCTGCTTTCACTTAAAAAAATAAAAAACAACTTTTCCTTCCAGTTTAAAAATATATTTATGTTTAAAACATAAGGTAATAAAATGAACATTTACATTTCCTTTCACAGTTCTCAAAGTTTTTTGCTTAATAAAATTTCATATAATGCTTGGAACAATACTGTACAGAAAGGAATGTTCATTATCAATGAAGAAAGTGAGACTCAGAGAGGTTTAGGTACTTGCTCAAAGATACATAGAGAGTACTAACAAGTGGTAAACTGTAGGGCAGAGGGGATTAATAATCAAAATTTGATTTCTGGACATTAAGGGCAGAAGTGAAAATTTAGCTAGGACTGATGTATGAGAAGTGGTGGAAATTGTACTTGAAAAATGGGGGAGTTAAGGAGGCTTGGTGGCACAGTGATCAAGCGCTTGGCTGCTAATCAATAGTTTGGTGATTCGAATCTACCAGCTGTTCCGCACGGGAAAGATGTGGCAGTCTGCTTCTGTAAACATTATAGCCTTGGAAACCCTATGGGACAGTCCCACTCTGTCCTATCAGGTCACTATGAGTTGGAATTGACTGGATGGCGACAGGTTTGGTTTTTTATTCGTTATGTGATAGCTCAGCAGTATACTTTCTGCCCTCCATGAAGGACACCCAGGTTCAATTCCTGGCCAATGCACCATATTTGCAACCACCACTCATCTGTCAGTGGAGGCTTGCATGTTGCTATGACGTTGAACAGGGTTCAGTGGAGCTTCCAGACTAAGATGAACTAGGAAGAAAGGCCTGGAGATCTATTTCCAAAAATCAGCCAGTGAAAACACTCAGGATCATAATAGTCGGATCTGCAACAGACCATAGGGATGATGCAGGACTCTGCATGGGGTCACCATGAGTCAGGGACTAACTAGATGGCTAACAGCCACAAAATGCAGCATGAGTAATTCTAAAGATATCCTTTCAAGATTCCGTTCGTTGCTTATTCAACCAAACAGTAATCTAGGTGATGCTGTGAAAGGACTTTGCAGATGCAATGAAGATTACTAATCTGAACTTAAAATCAGGAAAATTTCCTGGATGATCCAAGTGGGCCCAATGCAATCAAACCAGCCCTTATAAAAAGAAGAGTGAGAGAGTTTCAGCAGCAGGGATATGAGGGAGAAAGGGAGGTCAGAGAGATTCAAAGTGTCAGAAGGACTCCATCCTACCTTCTTGGCTTTGAGAATAGAAGCAGGAGGTCATGAGCCAAGGAATGAGGACAACCTCAAGGAGCAGGAACCTCAGTTTGCCCACAACCTGAATGAGCTTGCAAGCAGATTCCTCCCTAGCTCTTCCAGAAAGGAATGCAGCTTTACAATTTTGTTTGGACTTGGTGAAACTCAGAGCAGAGAACTAAACCACACTATGCCTAGATTTCTGACTTACAGAACTGTGAGATAATAAATGGATGTTGTTTGAAGATGTTAAATTGTGGTAATTTGTTATGGCAGCAATAGAAAGCTGACACAACTAAAATGCTACTTTTAATTTCTAGAGTAATT
The DNA here is from genome assembly GCF_000298275.1 of Orycteropus afer afer. Classification (NCBI taxonomy): domain Eukaryota; kingdom Metazoa; phylum Chordata; class Mammalia; order Tubulidentata; family Orycteropodidae; genus Orycteropus; species Orycteropus afer. The sequence continues at coordinate 2,392,797 of NW_006921696.1, read as the reverse complement.
TCAAGATTATTTCAAGTATTACGTTAGGAGGTTGGTGTCCTTCATTTCCTTCCCTCCCAGAGGTTCTTACTAGTAGTATGTATACCCAAGGATTGAGATCTACATACATAGAAAGAACTGCTTTACTAAGCTGGGAAAGTACTGATAACTCTCTAAAAACAGGGTTCCTAGTAAGCTCATATCCAAGATTATGGCTTAAGTCTGACCCAGGTTAGAGTATCCTACATCCCCTTCCCTGAATCAAAGATGGTTGCCTTTCAAGTTTTTGGAAGCTGGGGACAGAGAGCTGGAAATATGGCCATAGCCCCGCCCAAGTATGTTGCCAGCAGGAAGGTCATTATCCCCATAGGCAGGACGGACAACAAGCCACTGAGAGCACAGAGATACCACCCAATGGTAAAAGGTTGACAGTGTTTGGGAGCTCTGGTAGCATAGTGGCTAAAGCACTTGACTGCTAACCAGAAGGCTGGCGGTTCAAACCCACCAGCCACTCCTCGGAAGGAAGGTTGGGCAATCCTACTTCCGTAGTGATACTGCCTCGGAAACCCAAGGAGGGGTCGCTATGAGTCGGGGCTGACTCGACGGCACATAACAACAACAACAACAACCAATCTGGTTAGGCAGCCCTGTTCCACTGAGAGTGAGTTATGGAGTATGAAATGTTCCCAGCACACCCTTCTTGTGGGAAGAGGGTGAAAGTTCCTTCTATGAACAAGGCTACAAAATGAGGAGAAAAAAGAACCCTCCCTACCATTTTACAGACAAAGTATTCTTACTGGGTGGTCGTGGCTTGGGGAAGAGAATGTGGAAAACCGTGAATAAGCACCATTTGGAAAACTATTTCTGAATCTGGCAGAGTGAGTTTCTTTAAAGCAGTAAATCCCAGATGCTTTTAAAATAATTGTGATGACAGAAACAATCACTGGATATAAGAAAAAGAATAAAGAATTAGATCTTTCTCTATAAGTCTAGAATTTGATTCTCACATGTGTTTAAAATTCCTGACTGATAGAAAAATTTGAGGGGAGTCCTGTAGGATGATATCAATCTTTGCTGCTTTTGTCTCGTGAATAAGAGTGAAGGGAAATTATGTTGAATGGTTGAAAGCTGAGATCATTGGAAGTGTGGGTTTAATTGTTACTGCAAGCATATGGAGAGTTTGAAGAGTTGACCCATCAGAAAACTATTCTAAGAAGTACATGAAGACTTACCAGTGAGGCCTGAAAGTGAAGTGTGAGGAGGATGGTAAATTCCAGATGTAGTTGTCAGTTTTAGGACAAGGTTTTCAAAAGTATCAAGGGTATGGGAGCAGAGTGCTATTTCAATAAACATACAACTACAATGGCTTCAACTGAAGAATTCACTTGAGTTTACCCTCCTCTAGGTTTACTTGGATCCACAATCAATGCCCATGGGAGCAGCAGTCAAGAAATCAAATGACATATTACATTGGGCAAATCTGCTGTAAAAGACCTCTTTAGAGTGTTAAAAAGCAAAGATATTACTTTGAGGATTAAAGCTGTCCCTGACCCAAGCCATGGTATTTTCAACTGCCTCATATGCATATGAAAGCTGAACAATACATAAGAAAGACTGAAGAAGAATTGATACCTTTGATTTATGGTGTCGGTGAAGAACATTAAATACACCATGAACCGCAACAAGAATGAACAAATCTGTCTTGGAAGAAGTACAGCCAAAATACTCCTTAGAAGTGAAGATGGTGAGATTTAGTCTCACTATTTTGGATGTATTTAAGGAGCTCTGGTGGCATAGTACCTAAGGCATTTGACTGCTAGCCAGCGGGTTGACAGTTCAAATCCACCAGCCTCTCCATGGACAGAAGACTGGGCAATCTACTTTCGTAAAGATTTACCACCTTGGAAATCCAAAGGGTCAGAATGGACTCAATGGCAGTGAGTTTTGTTTTATTTTGGACATGTTATAGGAGTGACTGGTCCCTGGAGAAGGACATCATGCTTGGTAAAGTGGAGGGTCCGCAATAAAGAAGAAGACCTTCAATGAGATGGATTGGCACAGTGGCTGCAACAATGGGTTCAAACATAGCAAGGATTGTGAGGATGGTGCAGGAACAGCATTGTTTCATCCTGTTATACATAGTGTTGCTCTGAGTTGGAACCAACTCAATGACACCTAACAACAAAAAGTTTCCAAAAAGAAATGAACAAACCACTCTCTTATCTCTAGAATGGGGAATTTCATTTTGTCCTTGGGTCTCTCTCCTTCTTGTACATCTTAGATATCCAGGAGAAGATGTCTAATAGACAGTTGGATAAATATGGATAGAGGTGGAAAGGAGGTACACATTTGAGATCCACAAGTGTATAGAGATTTTAAAGTCATGGAACCGAAAGAGGGTGCAGATGGAGGACCTTATTGTGTTCAGAAGCCTGAATCCTCCCAGAAATGGAGATGAGATCAAGTGGTTTTGAGTTAGGAAAAACCAGAAAAATGGTGTCACAAAAACTCTGAGAAGAGAGTTTCAAGGAAAGAGTATCTGAAAGAGTATACAATTGCTTCAACTGCTGCCAAGAGGTAAGAGTAAGATGAGAATAGAAAATTGCTTACTGGTTTTGGCCAGATACAGGTTATTGATGACCATGATATAAGCCAATTCGATGGAATAACGGAGATGAAAGCCAGAATGAAGCAGGTTGGTAAGGAAGGAGTGGTCACGAAGTAGAGACATCAAATAAGACAAGTCTCTCCATGAGTTTTGTTGAGATGAGGAGAGCAGAAGTGGAAGCATTATGTTCCTTTTTGTTTCATTTTAGTGCTCTGGTAGCGTAGTGCATAAGACATTTGACTGCTAACCAGAAGGCTGGGAGTTCAAACCCACCAGCCACTCCTCAGAAGGAAGGTTGAGCAATCTACTTCTGTAGTGATACCACCCCAGAAACCCAAGGAGGGGTTGCTATGAGTCGGGTCTGACTCAACGGCACATAACAACAAAAATAACAACAACATGAATGTGAGATGATCCAGGAGAGAGAGAGAGAGCTAGAGGGAGAAGTTGATGATGCAAGTGAAATGTATAAATATAAACTTACCAGTATTCTTTTATCTAGAGTATGTAACAAATATGTTAGACTTTTTCCTTACTAAATATGAAAATAAATACGACCTTTGAAAATAAATGTTTTAGGGATCTTGTTAAAATGTAGGTTGTGATTCAGTATATCTGGGGTGGAAATGCAAATTCTCAGCAGGGGGTGGAAACAGAATGAACTGATTCCAAGTCCTGGTAGTAGCAAATTTGGTTACAACAAAGGAACCTGTTGGCATCATGACCCTCTGCCAGCCCTGGATATTGCCTTTTTTGATGTCCAAGAGATAGCAAAAAGGAAGAGCATAGTGAAGTAATTTCTCCAACATGCCTCAGGGGCTGCGAGCTAGAATTCCAATGTCCAAACCCTTTCCTCTTAAACACACACCCCACCAACTCCTTACCTAAGAAAGAGATGACAAACACAAGGGATTGCTAAAGTCTTTATCCTGACAAAAACTTGAGGGCATGAGTAACATGGAGAAAAACTAATTTTACAATATACAACCCACACCTATCACAAGGTCTGAAATGTGAGAATTTTTTTCTGAATAGTATTTTTCTTTTGTGCCCAAATTGAAGAGTGGTGAGAAAATTGTAGGCTGACTATTGTAGAATAAAGGTCTCTACTGATCCCTCCCATAAATGGACAGTCAGAGGTTAGCAAGAGGGTATACGTTTTTTTTTCCTAGTTGATAAGGAAATAAATGTCCAGCTTTTGCAGCCTTTGTGATGTAGAAGTAATAACTTTGAAATAATTTAATGAGAAATTATAACAGAGCTATTAATACAAGTAAATTTTTTGAAGCCATTGTCTTTTTTCCTTTGAAAAGAGTGAGTCTTACTAGCAACATTATTCACCTTGAAATAATGAGGTTTCTGGTTCCTGGAATTTAGATGCTACCTGTCACCACAATCATCTAAATTTTTGTGTGTTATCATAAAACTAAAAACATTTACAAAACATTTCTTTTCAAAAATAATACTTATTTTCTAATAAAGAAAAAATCTATTATGTTTGTAACATGTTTTAGATAAACATAAGGATATTTACATCACTATTTTTTATAATAGGATATTGCTTATGTGACCCTTTGCTGTGGTTATAGATCTATATTTCCTCTAAATTCTCATTTTAGATGGTTGAGTTTTCTTCTTGTCCCACATACTGTTAAATAAGCATGATGTTTGGGGGACAGAGATGTTTCAATGGGTCATGACAATATTCCTTGTACTGGTTGTTGTGTTGTTATTTGCCATTGAGTTGGACCCAACTCATAGTGATCCCTCCTTGGGTTTCTGAGACAGTATCACTATGGAAGTAGATGGCCCAGCCTCCCTTCCAAGGAGTGGCTGGTGGGTTTGAACCACCAGCCTTCTGGTTAGTAGTCAAGTACTTTAGGCACTACGCCTCCAGAGCTCCTATTCCTATAACCTTCCATATCTTACTAAATCCAGCTTTGACTATAGGGAATTCATCTGATTCCATTATTTAGCTAAGTAGAATTTTATAGCCATTAAAAGCAAAGCAACAATTCCTTTCACTGAAGTTGAGCATAAGACATTGTTTAATACATTTAATTACAACCTAATTGAGTCCTGGGACACTGCTAGCCCACTGATGGACTTCAAATGTTATTATTAATTTAATAATAACTTTTATTGAGTACAGTACTTATTCCTTACTCTATGCCAGGCACTAAACTATGTACTTTACATACATTATCCTGTTTAATCTTCTAAATAACCACATGAAGTAAGTTCTATTTTTATCCCTTACATATCAGGAAAAAAGGTTCAGAAAGCTGTGTAACTGGCTCAATATCACAGTCTGTTATTAGATCTCGAATTACATCTAGGCCATATTAAACACACTGCCATTGAGTTGGTTCCAATTCATAGCAACCCTGTATGACAGAGTAGAAATACTCCATAGGGTTTCCAAGGCTATAAATCTTTATGGAAGCAGATTGCTTCATCTTTCTCCTGTGGAGCAGCTGGTGGTTTTGAACCACCAGTCTTTTGGTTAGCAGCAGAAGGCTACAACCACTTCACAGTTAGAGCTCCTCTAGGCCATATTATGATATATTAAAATAGAGAAGTCTGTCCCCAACCTGATAACCCTGGAGTATAACCTTACTCTATAATAAAACCTACTGTTTTTTAACTGCCTACTCTATAGCAAAGAGCTCTAGTGGTTCAGTGCCTAAGGTGTTTGACTGCTGACCAAAAGGTTGGCAGTTCAAACCCACCAGCTGCTCCACAGAAGGAAGATGGGGCAAGCTACTTCCATAAAGATTTACTGCTTGGGAAACCCAGTGGAGATCACTATGAGTTGATATCGACTCAATGACAGTGAGTTTGGTTTGGGTTTTGGAGTCCACAGCAATTTTCTGAGGCAAGGGATGCTATGGCCATCATTTGTGGTTTGCTTGCTATTGCTGCTTATTTACTATTGAGTCAGCTCCAAACTCATAGTGATCTTATGTATGTCAGAACTAAACACTGGCTGCTCCTATACCATCCTCACAATCATTGCTGTGTTTGAGCCCATTGTTGCAGCCACTGTGTCAATCCATCTCACTGAGGATCTTTTTCTTTTTCATTGACCCTCTACTCTACCAAGCATTATGTCCTTCTTCAGGGACTAGCCCCTCCAGATAGCACATCTAAAGTAAAGTGAGACAAAGTGTTACCATGCTTGCTTCTAAGAAGCATTCTAGCTTACTTCCCCAAGACAGATCTGTTTATTCTTTTGGAAGTCCATGAATATTCAATACTCTTCACCAATACCATAATTCTTCACTGGTTTTTTATTACTCAAGGATAAAAGAAGGCCAGTACACAACTGTCATTGCATATATACCTGCAGACATGTATTATTTGTACACACATCCATCTAATCATATACTATGTGTTAAGCACTTTCTATGCCACCTACTATGCTAGAATGCAGAGATGGTCATTGAACTTATCATCAAATGGATGATACACCTATTAAGCAAACAAACCCATAAACAAATCAATATAGTGCTTAAGGGATTTGACTGCTAACCAGAAGGCTGGAGGTTCAAACTCACCAGCCACTCCTTGGAAGGAAGATTGCACAATCTACTTCTATAGAGATACTGCCTCAGAAACCCAAAGAGGGGTCACTATGAGTGGAATCAACTCAATGGCAGTGAGTTTGGGTATTTTTTTTGGTTTAAAAAGAAAAATGTCTAGTTTCTATGAAATAGGATAACCACTCCTT
>NW_006921696.1:2384511-2386377 GCF_000298275.1 Orycteropus afer afer | reverse complement strand
ACACACACACACATTAGAACTGAAACCATTATACCCTTGCCCCAAAAGAGGAGCAGATTAAGAAATACTATATGCACTCAATCATTCATCAAATATTTACTGAGGATTTACTATGTGCAAAGCACTGTGGTAAGCACAAGGGTTGCATCAGTTAGAAATCTTCCTATCACTTTAAAGTTCTTGTCTAGTGAAAATTTCAAATTATTTCAAGTTTCAAAACAATGTCAGATAATCTCACTAAACCTGTTGGAAATGAAGTGTAGTGACTATAAAAATAATAATAATAATAATAATTTTAAGAGAAGGAAGCCAGTGAATGTGAATACCTATGTTAGTAATACGGATTTTATTTTATTTGGTCAATTAAGATTCTTGATTCTTGATTGGCTTCTTGATTCAGGAAGCCAATAAACATATGAAAAATACTCATCATCATTAGTCATTGGACCGACGGGAATCAAAACTACTCCTACTAAAATACCAATGACCAAAAAAACAGAAAATAACAAATGTTGCAAGGATATGAGGAGAGCATAACTCTTATCAACTTCTGGTGGAAATAAAAAACATTGTAGAAAACAATATGGTGATTCCTCAAAAAGTAAAAACAGAGCTACCATATGATTCAGCAATCCCAGTCCTAGGAACATGCCCTAGAGTAGACATATTTACTCCCAGTGTTCATTGCAGCGTTAGTCCCAACAGCAAAAAGATGGAAATAACCCAAGTGCCCTTCAACAAATGAATGGATAAATAAAATGCAGGGAATACATACAAATGGAATTCAATTTGGCCTTAAAGAAAAATGAAGTATTGATATATATATACAACATGGATGAACTTTGAAGACATTATTCTGAGTGAAATAAATCCATCATAAAAGGACAAATATTGTATGGTCTCACTTATATAAAAAGACAAGGACAGGCAAATGTATAAAGACCAAAGTTTATTACTGGTTACTAGGTATGGGAGGGAAGGGAAAAGGGTGGAATTATTGCTTATAATGCACTGAGTTTCTGTTTACAATGATAAAAAAAACTTTCACTGATTAAATGTAGGGGTTGCACAGTTAATAAATATAATTGATGTCAATAAGTTGTATGTATATCTGCAAAAAGTTGAATTGACAAATGCATGACACACACACACACACAACAAAAAGGACAAAAAAAAAAAAAAAAAAAGGAGCAGCTGCTTAGGCCACTTGTTTGCAACCAAATATCTCATGAGACTTGCTTTCTTGGTTTGGAAATTTAGAGTCAAGGTTTCATGGGACATCCTAGTTAACTGGCCTAATATCATGTTTAGTGCTCCTGTTCTACTTCCTAGCTCATTGCATAGTACCTGAGATCTTAAAAGCTTGCCAGCAGCAATCCAAACTACAACAATTGATATCTATTCACCTAAAATAACAGAGGAAGGAGAGTCAGATATAGGAAGAGGAAATCAAATGCAAGGCTGCTTGCCTCCATGAACAACTAAGTCCTTTGCCACAAGACCAGAACTGGGTGGTGCCTAACTGCCATTACTGAATATTTTGATCAAAGATTCTATAGAAGAATGCTGATCAAAAGGAGAAAATGCAGAACAGAATTTTAAATTCTCATGGAATCCAGACTTTCTGGGGTCATTGAGGCTGGATGACCCCTCAAAACAATTGCCCTGCAATAACTATTAAACCAAAAATATCCCCTGAAGTCTCCTTTAAACCAAACTATAAGTTAGCATAAAGAATTTTTCTGCCTTGAGCATTGTACCCCTTTAAATATCTATATTATGGGCTCAAGTATAGCAGGGATTGTGGGGCTGGCGCGGGATCGGGCAGTGTTTCGTTCTGCTGTGCATGGGGTCGCTATGAGTCGG
>NW_006921696.1:2357777-2383906 GCF_000298275.1 Orycteropus afer afer | reverse complement strand
ATACACACATACATATACATGTATATATGTGTGTGTGTGTGTGTGTTGCTTATTGGTCCAGTTGTGAAGATTTTTATTTTCTTTACGTTGAAGTGCAATCCATACTGAAGACTGCAGTCCTTGATCTTTATTAATAAGTGCTTCTTAAAGTCTTTTTTCTCTTTCAACAAACAAGTTGTGTCAACTGCATATTGCAAGCTGTTTCTCCAGTCCTGATGCCATGTTTTTCTTCACATAGCCCAGCTTTTCAGATTATTTGCTTAACATACAGATTGAATAAGTATAGTGAAAGATACAACCCTGATGCACACCTTTCCTGATTTTAAATCATGCTCTGGTGGCCTAGTGCCTAAGGCATTTGACTGCTAACCAGAAGGCTGGCAGTTCAAACTCACCAGCCACTCTTCAGAAGGAAGATTGGGCAATCTACTTCAGTAGAGATACCACCTCGGAAACCCAAGGAGGGGTCACTATGGGCCGGGATCTACTCAAGAGCAGTGAGTTTTCAGTTTAGTATCCCTTCGTTCTGTTCAAATGACTGTCTCTTGGTCTATGTATAGATTCCTCATGAGCAAAATTAAGTGTTTTAGAATTCCCATTATTTGCAGTGCTATCCATAATTTGTTATGATCCATGCAGTCAAATGGCTTTGCATAGTCAATAAAACATAGGCAAACATCTTTAGGTATTTTTTGCTTTCAGTCAAGATCAACATGACATCAGAAATTATATCCCTCATTCCACATCCTCTCTGTATCTGACTTGAATTTTTGGCAGTTCTCTGTTGATATACTGCTACAATTGTTTTCGAATTTTCTTCATCAAAATTTTACTTGCATGTTATATTAGTGATATTGTTTGATACTTTCCACATTCTGTTGGAGAATCTTTCTTTAGAATGAGCACAAATATTAATCTCTTCCAGTCGTTTGACCAGATTGCTATCTTTTAAATTTCTTGGCAGAAACAAGTGAGCATTTCCAGTGTGCCATCCATTTGTTGAAAAATCTTAGTGGGTATTCCATCAATCCCTGGAGCCTTATTTTTTGCTAATGTCTTCAGTGCAGCTTAGACTTCTTCCTTCAGTCCTATTGGTTATTGATTATATGCTACTTCCTGAAATGGTTGAAAGTCAACCAATTCTTTTTGGTACATGATTCTGTATATTCATTCCATCTTCTTTTAATGTTTTCTACATCATTCAATATGTTGCTCATAGAATCCTTCAATATTGTGACTCAAGGATTGAATTTTTTCTTCAATTCTTTCAGCTTGAGAAATGCTGAGCATGTTCTTTCCTTCTGGCTTTCTAACTCCAAGTCTTTGTACATTTCATTACAATATTTTAGTTTGTCTTCTCAAGCCACTCTTTGAAATCTTCTGTTTAGTTCATTTACTTCATCATTTCTTCCACTCATTTTATCTACTCTACACTCAAAGGCAAGTTGCAGAATCTCCTCTGACATCCATTTTGGTCTTTTCTTTTTTTCTGTCTTTTTAATGATCTTTTGATTTCTTCATGTACGATGTTCCTTGATGTCATCCCAATACTGATTTGGTCTTTGGTCATTAGTGTTCAATATATCAAATCTGTTCTTGAGAAAGTCTCTAAATTCAGATGAGATATACTCAAGATTGTATTTTGGCTCTCGTAAACTTGTCTTGAGGAGCTCTGGTAGCATAGTGCCTAAGGCACTTGACTGCTAACCAGGAGGCTGGCCGTTCAAACCCACCAGCCACTCCTTGGAAGAAAGGTTGGGCAGTCCTACTTCCGTAGTGATAACTGCCTCGGAAACCCAAGGAGGGGTCTCTAGGAGTCGGGGCCGGCTCAATGGCAAATAACAACAACAACAACAACAACCTTGTCTTAATTTTCTTCACCCTTAACTTTAATTTGCATACGAGCAATTGTTGATGGGTTCTGCACTTGGGCCTTGGTCTTGTTCTGACTGATGATATTGAGCTTCTCCATTGCCTCTTCCTACTTATGTAGTCAATTTAATTCTTCATGTAATCCATCCATTGAGGCTCATGTGTATAATCACTGTTTATTTAACACATTATACTCATTCAGTTCACAAGGTAAGCAAAGTAAATTATCAGACTTCTAAGAATTAAACCCATCCTATATCATGGTGGATGGAACTCTGGTGGTACAATGAGTAAGGCATTTGGCTGCAAACCAGAAGGTTAGCAGTTCAAACCTACTCGCTGCTCACAGGAGGGAGATGGAGCAATCTACTTTTATAAAGATTAACAGCCTTGGAGACCCTATGTGGGTCACTATGAGTCAGAATTGACTCGGTGGCAGTGGGTTTTTTTTTTTTTGTGTGTGTGTGTGTGTTTTTTTTTTTTATATATGTCAACACCCACACACACCTTTCCTATAGGCAGTGCTGTGAAGCTATTTTTGATTGACTTAGATTATCCCCAATTTGAACCACAAACACAGAAATATGTTAGTGTAATATTTCCATTGGCCTGAACATTTGCCATCTTTGGTAACTTTTCATATCCACAAGAGTGTGTGGTGGATGGGAAGGGGATAGTCTTGTAAATGATGTCATATTTATAGATGCTGAGAAAAAAGTCTGTTCTGTTCTCACTTGGTCAGAAATGTCATCATTTCAGATGACATTTGATAGATATATGTTAACTGCTTATCCCCAAACAACATAACATCTATTTTCTTAATTTGTTTTTGAGGAAGGAAACTGACTGCTTGATATGATCTTATAGAGCCAGGGTTTTATTTCTCTCTAGAGATTAAATGTAGACTATTTGCTTTGAATTACTTGTTTCAAGAGAGCCTCTACCCTTTCTCTTAGTTGAGACAACAAATGCTGGCCAACACTAAACAAACAAAGCAATCAGTCAGATCATGAATGATAGCAACAACAACAACAAATTCACTCTTGAAACAAAGCACTAAAGAACCATTAGGAAGCCACCCCTTTCCTTATTAATTACTGACCACATCCTCTAAATTTGGCCATGAAGAGAGAATTTCCTTAGCCAAAGCCTTGTCATTAACTCTTATATTCTTCCCTTTCCCCAGCCTTCAGCTTTGGGTAACTGCCATCAGGTTGACGCTGATTGATGCAACCCCATGAATGTCAGAATAGAACTGTGCTCTTCACAGGAGTTTCAATGGCTGATTTTTCAGGAGTAGATCATCAAGCCTTTCTTTCAAAGAATCTCTGGGTAGACTTGAACCTCCTTTTTTTTTTTTTTTTTTCCTTTTTCATTAACATGACCTTGCTTTTATGAAATAGTGGTGATGGCAGAGGAGCTGTTTATCTTTTTTTTTTTTTTTTTGTAATCTTTTGATTAGCTCCCAAATACATTAACAGCCTTGGGTATTTCTCCCTAATTCCTTCTGCCTCTACCATACCTATCTTATACTGTCCCCTTTAACACTCTGGATCAAGTATATCTTTAAACATCTCCTTAATATCCAGGTGAGAACAGATCAGGACATTAAGGAAAATACCAAGGATTTTAGATAATTAAAAGGAAAGAGGTCAAAACGGAAACATGTAACCAAATCATCTACCCAACTTGCAAAATATACTTAGTTCTCCTGGGCTCAGGACTCATCCCATCCTCATCTTGAGTCTGCCTGTTGGTGGAGGATGCCATTTTGGTTCCCACCATCCCAGAGTACTTTCCAAATCATCTCAGCTCCTAAGAGAGGAACTCAAGAGAGCAAACTACAGAAGAAGTATTGTCACTCTCCTTCCAGTATGAGTGTTCAGTATTCCTAACTCAAGTTAGGCTCCTTCCTGGGAATTGTCCTGAAGAGCAAAGATGTCTCCTTGAGGACTAACGTGTACCTGACACAAGCCATAGTATTTTCAGTCACCTCATATGCATGCCAATCCTCAGAAGGAAGATTGGTCCATCTACTTCCATAGTGATACTGCCTTGGAAACCCAAGGAGGGGTTGCTATGAGTCGGATCCAACTCCTCAGCATCGAGTTTAGTTTTCATATGCATGTGAGAGCCAGACAGTGAATAAGGAAGACCGAAGAAGAGTTGATGCTTTTGAGTTGTGGTCTGGTGAAGAATGCTGAAAGTACCACAGACTGCTAAAAGAACTAATAAATCCATCCTGGAGGAAGAGCAGCTGGAATGCTCCTTGGAAGCAAGAATGGCCAGACTTCATCTCACCTACTTTAGTCATGTTGTCAGAAGGGACCATTCCCTGGAGAAGGATGTCATGCTTGGTAAGGTGGAGGGTCAACGAAAGAGGGGAAGACCCTGAATGAGATGAATTGACACAGTGGCTGCAGCAATGAGCTCAAGTACAGCAAGGATCATGGAGCTGGCATGGAACCAGGCAGTGTTTCATTCTGCTGTGCATAGGGTCACTATGAGTCGGAGATGACTTGACAGCACCTAACATAACAGATGACTACCTCCTTCAGGGACCCATTGCCTCCTACTCACCTTAACCTAAAGTCTAAGCAGAAGAACCACATACAGATACACACCTAAAATATTTATACAAGTGTTACTGGTAAAGAATAGCAGTAAGATAATTTAAAAAAAAAAAAAATCCTTGAGATAAGAAAAGAGGCAGACTGTTAAGCACTGACCATTTTTAGAGTGTCACAAATAAGTAAGGCTAGCTTTAAGGGAATGTTCTGGGTTATCAGTGTTAATTCCTTAGTGCTATTACTCTCAAAAGGAGCTCTGGTGACATAGTGCCTAAGGCATTGGACTGCTAACCAGAAAGCTGGTGGTTCAAACCCACCAGGTGCTGCAGTGGAAGTAAGATGGGGCAATCTATTTCTGTAAAGATTTACTGTCTTGGGAACCCAATAGGGGTCTGCGGTGAGTTTATTGCTTTCAAGGTGGGGTCAAAGGGGGGGGGGTAAATTAGCTATATGAGGGCTCTATCACTGAATAGTCTGGAAAAGTAAGCTTCGAATTTCAAGCATAATTAGAAGATACGGAGAAGGGCTCTTTATAGCTCTTCAAACCAGTGATATTGGTTGTAATAGATACATTCTACCCTACTCCCCACCTTCACAGCTATCATCACCTAATCTGAACAATTGGAGTTATACTGACTTTCAAATACATTCCTGGACACAACTGAAATTTACTCTAGAAGACCAACTTTCTGAAAAACTAGAGGTAAGTGACTCCTTGGATGCAGCAGGGCAAACAACATTGGCTTTCTCAGGGACAAGACTTCCATGAAGTCAGAAAAAGTTGATGGGGAGAGCTGAGTCATCCTCTATCCCACCTCATCTCCTTTGATCCTGACATTCAGACAGGTGCTCTGTTCACAGTACCTCAATGGAGAGGACAGATAAGAGTCCAACTTCCCAGGTTGGCAGGGGCCATAGTACACCTCATCAAAAGGATATATGGATGCCATGGCGACCAAAGAAGAAATATCCTAAGCTATTTCTGATTCTCTCTATAGGCAGTGAGAATGGGCTTGCCAGAAACAAACTCAAAACACTTTGCATGTGGTTATGTGCATGTTTTTCTGTGGCGAACATTTACATGAAATAACTCCCATTAAAAAAAAAAAAAAAAATCATTCCTACCAACATATTCATTCTACTTTATATAGAATATACTCTGATAGGTGATATTATTGGGTCTCCTGAAATATAAAACAAGTCAACTAAACATTAACAAGATCTTCAGAAGGAAAATAAAGCCAGAGCATACTAGATTAAAATCATAGCATGCTATTCCAATAGACAACTAACAATACAGACTCCAGTGGATTCTGGAAGGCAGGGAAGGAGATCATGACATGTACTATTTCCATTCTGTTTTGCAGCTATCCAGTCAAAACATCTGAAGTCATTCTGCAAATGTAAAATATAAAGATCTTTTCTCCTTGATGTGGGTCTGTGCAAAAGTTATGATCTAAATGCCAGAGAGAATAACTATATTAGCAACTTAGTTTCTAAGCCACAGAAAAGAAAGCAGTATCTGATCTTGACCAATTCCACAAGTGGAATATGTATCATGCAGCTAAACCCTGACATCCAAAGCTTTGCCCATACTCTTTTGAACATAAAGTGAAAAATGCCAGACACACAATCTCAACCAAGATAGAAACTTCTTTTTGTGGTTCTTGGCTTATGCCAAATGAACTCAGTATTGTTGCTATTATCAGTAATGAATTTTTAACAACTCCTTTTGAATATGAATACTTTTATCAACATCAGGATGTTATAAAAATCATGGTGAATTTGCATGTTTTCATTTTGAAAAATGGGTAATAACATCTACCTCAAAGATTCTGGAAAGTGTATATAGGACAACAGATGTAATTACTTTTTGACAGTAAAACATCACACATATTACAGTATTATTTGAGTATTGTCTTTATTTATTGGTATGATTTAAGAGCAAGACTAATTTCCCTGGGTCTTTATTCAAACTTAGGAGGAAAGTAATTAGTAAAAGGCATTTAGTCATTGACTGCAAGGGGAATTCAAATAATAATTTTTGTCCAGGATTAGGTCAAAATGTAGCTGGAAACAGCTTAGAATGGGTTATGGCCTATAAATCACTAATGCTACTTCCTGTGGTTGTGTCTTCCAGCTACCATCTAGTGAAATTTCTTCTTGGCTTATAAAAACTCAGGAGTTCACAGCCTGAGGAGATAGCATTGTAAATTCTGTGTGCATGTTGGGAGACAGAAGGAGCAAAGATCACCATTTACATCAAACAGTTAAAAAAGGAAAAACTTGTTCCAGTTCCAGAGTATTTCCAAATGGCCAAGTCAGACTCTATCAACACTCAGATAGCACTTCCCAATTCTTCCCTGCCAAAATTCCTCCTCACTTGGTACCTTTTAAATTCTCATTTATATCCATACTCCTCCCTGTCTGGACACAGTTGCCATATTGGGCTGGGGATGGGGAGGGCAATAGATCCCAGGAATCTGCAGCTGCACCTTCCACATTTGAAAAAAAAAAAAAAAGAAGAAGAAGAAAGAAAAAGTGTCACTTTGTATTAAAGTATCAAAGGCATGCCTGACCCTTCTTTCTATGTGTGTGGCATGACTTTGGCATTCAAAGAAAGCTGATGACTAATATTCCATCTCATCACAGAGGCTACATGCAACACTCTATGAGACCTAAAACATTCTCTCTTTGTTTTTTATTTCATTGTTAGAGTGTAATGTAATCCCTGAGTGGTGCAAATAATTCATGTGCTTAGCTGCTAACTGAAAGGTTGGAGGTTCAAGTCCAACCAGAGGTGCCTCATGAGAAAGGCCTGGTAATCTCCTGAAAAATCAGCCACTGAAATCCTTATGGAGCACAGTTATACTCTGACACATGAAGTCTCCATGAGTTGGAATCCACTCGCTGGCAACTGGCATAAGTAGTTGTCAGGAGCCTGCAATGAAATCAGAAACTACAGGGTCCTAAATGGATACACTCTTCTCATTCAGGGAGAAGTTCACAAAGATGATGATATTTGTACTCATTGGCCACCTCTGCTTTTAGAATGCGGACTACCTCACACAATGCAACAGGGAAAGGTGGATTTCAAAACTCAACAATTAATAGAATTGGCAGACAAACAAGGAGTGTCACAGCAGAGGAATGGGTTTTCAACCATACACTAATTCTGTCTACTCCCAGCTCCATAAATCTTGTTTGCATTACATTTTTAACACACATCCTTGGTGCCCATTACTTCTAAACTGTTCTATCCCTGAAATTCTCAGAAGGAAAAAGCAAAATTATAATTGTCATGGTTAACTCCTAAATTGTCTAACCATCAAAATCTCATCATTTAGCACAGCAAAATCCCAGGGACTTTCCTGAATTCACTTACAAGGAAATGAGGCTGCACCTGTCCAGTATCAGGCATTTCTATAAGACGAAGTGGGCCCAGGGACCAGTGCTGCCACAGGCTTGTAAGTACTGGATCTGTCAGTTTGTCTCCCTCAGTCTCAGTTTTCACCTCTGTAGAAATGTGTGGACTAGATGAACTTGTCTCTGGCATTCCTCTCAGCTCTGAAATTCTGTGACCTTTAATTTCTATGTGGGTGGTGTATTGCAATACTTAGAAAAAATTAAAAATGTCAAGAAAAAGTCTATTTAAAATTTCTGAAACTGTGAGACTCTGATTTCATAATGATCTTAAAGCCTTAAAACTCTGCCAATACTCTCAATATCTTGTCAACCAAGGATTTGTTGTTGTTGTTGTTGTTATGTGGATAGAAGAAGTGGAATCAGTGGAGTTTAAGCAAATCATCCCAGGTTACAACTTTATACTCAGGAGTTCTTATCCTGCTTGTTTTGTTTTGTTTTGTTTTTTTAAACTGATGTTACTTTTGAGGAAAATTAGATCCATTTTTTTCTGAGCCATTTTGAAACTGAACAAAATACAACTTAATTCCAGTTATTTACTGCCTAATCCCAAATTTTATAAGCTCACTTATCTTTTAACTAGGGGTTCCTTTGGCAGGGACTGAAGCCAAAACTGAAAAGGCCCAGATACAATTTTATACATGGAGGCTACAGAGTCTGAAAAGATTGAATTTGCCCAAACTTTCTCTCTCAAATCAGACTGCTTGGCAGGTTTTCATTGGAAGCATGACTGTTAGTTCATTTTAAGAACATTTGACCTAGCCCTCCCTTTCTTCTCCACAGATACTCTCCTACTAGGTTTTCATCAGGACAACTATATTCCTTTCCCAGGGCTACCATCACAAAGTACCACAAGCTGTGTGGCTTAAAACAACAGAAATGTATTCTCCTACAGTTCTGAAGGCCATAAGTTTGAATTCAAGGTGTTGGGAGGGCCACACTTCCTCTCAGGACTCTAGGGCAAGGTCCTTCGTCTCTTCCACCTTCTGGTAGCCCCAGCAGTTCCTTGGCTTGTGGCAGCAACATTCCAACTCAATCTCCATCATTGCTACCTGCCCTTTGCATAGGTGTATTTGTGTCTCCCCTCCTCTTTTTTCTAAGAATGCCTGTCATAATAGATTAAGACTTACCTTACTCTAGTATGACTTCATGTTAATTTACCAATTACATTCCCAAAGACTCTATTTCCAAGTAAGGTCACAATTAGCCAAGTACTGGGGGCTGGGGCTTGAACATACTTTTTTGAGAAACAAATCTATAATACCAACCTGCCATGACATCTTAGCTTCCTCGAAACTCCTGAGGAGGTGGCAGCAGTGATGGACCGTAGCAGGTTTGCTCATCCTAAATTCCTACAGAGAGGAAATTATTAGCCAACCTTTCCTAGAACAGAGGTATTATCTGTCAAGTTCCCACTGGCTCTGCAGTGCCAAGATGAGGAGTGGCACAAAAGAGATGCACAATAAATATTTGAAGAACAAACATATTCTTTCATGAGGTGATACACCACTGAAAGGAATAAGAGATAGAAGAAGAAGAAAATCGTAATTTCAAACCTCTCAGATAGGACATTAGGAATTTCTCTGGAAATAATTATTTTCCCAAAAAATATACAATGATCTAGGTTCTGTAATCTTTCCATTAATGAAATTTGAATAAGAATAGAAGATTCCAACCATGATAAGAAGTTTCGCTAATTTAACCAGAAAACATCGATAGCTATAGAATTCCGTAGTCTTTCCTATTATTTTGCTAACAATAGGTTACTTCTGTAATGAAATTAACCAATCTGATTAGTGAAAAATAGTCATTTTGACTACTTCTCACCATTGCATTGAATTTATTAATTTAGCATACTGTCAACACAAGCCAAATTTTTTGCAACATTCCCTTTTTTCCTCCATCATTTCTGTCTTTGGTTGTTGTTAGCTGCTGTCAAGTTTGCCCCCACCTTCCAGTTAACCCCATGCACAGTAGAACAAAGTGCTACCCAGTCCTGCACCTCACGTGATTGTTCACAGATCAGATGGTTGTGATCCGCAGGGTTTTCTTTTCTTTTTTTTAAATTTTTTATTGTGATTTGGATGCAAATTTCCAAAGCAGATTCATTTTACTCTCAACAGTTCATGCACATTTGGTTTCACAGCGCTGATTACAATCCCCAACCATAAAAAACTCTCCTCCCTGTGACTACCCCTTCCCTGTGCCCTTCTTATCTATGCATTCCTGTCTGTCCAGCTTTTCCTCTGTGCAAGAGCTGCCCTTCTGATATCTCGTGATTGATTGATCTAGGGGGTGTATATCCCTGGGGTACGTGGGCACATCTCCCTGGGGTAAGTTTTTGGCTTATAGATCTTTCTACTGTTTGGCTGAGAGATAATCCACAGAAGTGAGTCCAGTTCCAGGCCCAGAGGATAACCCAGGGCCATTGTCTCACTGGTTCTATCAGTCTCTATCCAACCAGTAATTCTGGTTTTTTTGTGTGTTTTTGAATATTGTTCCACATTTTTCCTCCCTTTCCTAGACAGGATCTACAACTTTGATCCCTTTCCAAGTGGTTGGCATTGGTAGCCAGGCACCATCTAGTTCTTCTGGTCTTAGGGTCATGAACACTGAGGTCCCGGTAGTCCATCATATCCTGGGACTAATTGTTTCCAAATGGCTTTGATTTTCCTTCACTCTTCTTTGCTCAGACAAAGGGAGACCAATAATTGTGTCTTAGATGGCCTCTCAAAAGCTTTTAAGACTCCATTCACTGCTCACCTAAGTGGGATGTAGTATAAGATGTTTATGTACTATGTTGTGCCAATTGAGCATGATGTCCCCCGAGACTATAGTCCTAAGCCTGAGGGCCCAGTGACTCTCCCCTCAAGGTGTTTGGTTGTCTCTGAGAAGCTACTCCAAACTTGTCCCCTTTTACTTCTGTAATGTGTGTGGATAACTTTGTAGCACAGGTACATATGTAGGACTATCTTCAGCCAAATCTATCCTTGGTCTTGGGTATATTCCTGTTCACCTACACACACCTGATCTTCTCATCTGACTATGCATTTACCCATAGCCTAGTGTTTGCTGCCATTGGTAATGCAGTATTGTGCTTGTAATAATATTTGCTTCTGTTGTCTATATCTTTTGTGCACATTTCTGTGTCTTCCTTGTCCCTATTGTCATTCTGCTGATCACAAACTTTTGTTATATTGTCTTCCCCTTAACCCAAATTAACATGTGACTCTACTAGTCAGAAATTTTCCTTCCCCTTCCCTCCCCTCCTTGGTCATCAACAAAGTAAATTTCCCTCCCTGCATAAACCTTTCCTTGACTTGTTACAATAATGTACCAATACAATATTTGTCCTTCTGTGATTGACCTATTTCACTCAACATAATGTCTTCCAAATTCATCCATGTCATGAGGTGATTCATGGATTCTTTATTATTCTTTGATATTGCATAGTGTTCCACTGTGTGAATGTACCATGTTTTGGTTACCCATTCATCTTTTGATGGGCATTTAGGTTGTTTCTATGTCTTTGCTATCGTGAATAGTGCTGCAATGAACATAGGTGTGCATATGTCAATTCATGTCCTGGATCTCACCTCTTTAAGATATATTCCTAGTAATGGAATTGCTGGATCAAATGGTATTTCTATTTTCAATTTTTTTAAGGAAATGCCATACTGTTTTCCACAGTGACTGTACCATTTTACAGTCCCACCAGCAGTGTACAAGGGTTCCAATCTCTCTATACTGTCGCCAGCATTTGTTATTATCTGTCTTGTTGAACTTTGCTGTTATTGCTGGAGTGAGATGATATTTCATTGTTGTTTTAATTTGCATCTCTCTAATAGCTAATGATCATGAGCATTTCCTCATGTATTTATTGCCCACTTGTATACCTTCTTTAGTGAAGTGTCTGTTCATATATTTTGCCCAGTTTTGAATTGGGTTGTTTGTCTTTTTGGTGTTGAGGTGTTGAAGTTTTCTGTAAATTTTAGACATAAGTCTCTTGTCAGATATGTCGCAGCCAAATATTTTTTCCCAATCTGTAGGTTCTCTTTTTACCCTTTTAGAGAATTTTTTCAATGCACTTAAGAATTTAATTTTTGTAAGGTCCCAGTCATCTAGTTTCTCTTCCACTGCTTGTGAATTTTGGGTTATACTTCATAGTCTATTTATGCCATAAATTAGGGCCCCTAGGTTTGCCCCTATTTTGTCTATGATAAACTTTATGGTTTTGAGTTTTACATTTAAGTCTTTGATCCATCTTGAGTTCATTTTTGTGTATGATGTGAGGTATAGATCTTGTTTCATTCTTCTGCAAGTGGATATACAATTTTGTCAGCACCATTGTTCAAGAGTCTATCTCTTCCTATTTAATGGGCTTTGGTCCTTTGTCAAAGATCAGCTGTCCATAGATGGATGGGTCTACCAATACCATGCTGTTTTGACTACTGTGACTGTATAATAGGTTTTGAGATCAGGGGAGTGTGAGACCCCCTACTTCGTTTTTCTTCTTCAGCAGTGCTTTGTTTATCTGAGGTCTCTTCCTTTTCCATATGAAGTTAGTGATTGCTTTTTCCAGGTCCTTAAAGAAGGCTGATGGAATCTGGAAAATGATTGCATTGAATGTATAGATTGCTTTGGGTAGTATTGATGTTTTCACAATATTAAGTCTTCTTATCCATGAACATGGCATGTTCTTTTATTTATGTAGATCTCTTATAGTTTCTTGTTTTGTAGTTTTCTTTGCATAGGTCATTTGTGTCCCTGGTAAGATTTGTTCCTAAGTACTTTATCTTTTTGGTAGCTATTGTAAATGATATTGTTTTCCTAATTTCTTTTTCAGAGATCTCTGTTGATGTAGAGAATTCCAACTGACTTTTGTATATTGATCTTATATCCTGCCACTTTGCTGAACCTTTCTATTACTTCCAGAAATTTTCTTGCTAAGTGTCTTGGGTTTTCTATGTATAGGATCATCTCATCTGCAAATAGAGATAGCTTTACTATTTCCTTTTCCAATTTGGATGTCTTTTATTCCTCTTTCTTGCTTTATTGCCCTGGTTAGGACTTCCAATACAATGTTAAATAGAAGTGGTGATAGAGGGCATCCTTGTCTGGTTCCTGTTTGCAAGGGGAATACTTTGAGTCTTTGACCATTAACAATACAGTTAGCTACTAGTTTTGCATATATACCCTTTATTTTGTTGAGGATTCTCCCTTCTATTCCTATTTTCTGCAAGTTTTGAACAGAAACAAGTGTAGGATTTTATGAAATGCCTTTTTTGCATCTAGTAATATGATCATACAGTTCTTTTCTTTTGTTTTATTTATATGATGGATTACATTGATGGTTTTTCTGATGCTGAACCACCCTTGCATACCGAGCCAAAAACCAAACTCACTGTCATTGAGTTGATTCTGACTCATAGCAACCCCATTTGGGTTTCCAAGGTGGAAAATCTTTATGGAAGTAGATTGCCCACTCTTCCTTTCACAGAGTTGCTTGTGGGTTTGAATCACCAACCTTCTGGTTAGCAGTCAAATGCCTTAGGCACTACACCACCAGAGGTCCTTCCATAGCTGGTATGAATCCCACTTGGTCATGGTGTATTATTTTTTGATATGTTGTTGGATTCTGTTGGCTAGGATTTTACAAGATTTTTGCATCTGTATTCATGAGGGATATTGGTCTGTAGTATTCCTTTTTAGTGCTGTCTTTACCTGGTTTTGGTATCAGGGTTATGCTTGTTTCACAGAATAAATTTAGGAGTATTCCATCATTTTCTATGGTCTGGGATAGTTTGAGAAGTATAGGGAAGTATAGGTGTCAACTCTTCTCTGAATGATTGATACAATTCTCCAATGAAGCCATTGGGCCAGAACTTTTTAATGGGGGGAGGGAAGGTTAATGACCTACTTAATTTCTTCCTTTGTTATGGGTCTATTCAAGTATTCTATCTCAGACTGGGTCAGTTTAGTAGGTCTTGTGTTTCTAAAAATTTGTCCATCTCTTCTATGTTTTCAAATCTGTTGGAGTACAGTTATTCATAATATTCTGTTATTATATTTTTTTATTTCAGTTGGTTCTATTATCATGTTGCCCTTTTCATTTATTATTCATGTTATGTGTGTCTTCTCTTTCTTTTCCTTTGCTAAATTTGTCAGTGGTTTGTCAATTTTTTTAAATCTTTTCAAAGAACCAGTTTATTTCTATTATTTTTATTTATTTATTTTTGTTTTGTTTCCTGCTTCATTTATTTTTGCTCTGATCTTTATTATTTCCTTTCTTCTGGATAGTGCAGGTTTCTTTTGTTGTTCTTTTTCTAGTTTTTGGAGCTGTTGAGTTAAAATGTTGATTCTGATTCTTCTTTTTTTATGTGTGCATTTATTGCTATAAATTGACCTCTCAGTACTGCTTTTGCTGTGTACCAAAGGTTTTGGTAAGTTGTATTTTCAATTTTATTTGTCTAGGAATTTTTTTTTTTTATTGTTTCACACTTTATTTCTTCTGTTACACAGTAGTTTTTGAGCAGTGTATTATTCAGTTTCCATGTAGTTTGATTTTTTTCTCTTGGTCTTCCTATTATTGATTTTTGATTTGATAGCATTCTGATCCAAGAAGATGCTTTGTAGTATTTCCATTGTTTTAAATTTATTGGGGCTTGTTTTGTGTCCTAATGTAAAGTTTATTCTGGAAAATGAGCCATGTGCTCTGGAGAAGAATATGTATTGTGCTTTTCTTGGGTGTAGCTCTCTGTATATGTCTCTGAGTTCAAGTTGGTTGACTGTGTTGTTGAGATCTTCTGTGTTTTTGTTGAACTTTTTTTTTTTTTTCCTACTTGTTCTGTCCTTCATTAAAAGTGGTGTGTTAAAATTTCCTACTACTCTTGTGGAATTGTCTAGTTTTCCTTTCAATTCAGTTAATGTTTGTTTTATGTATTTTGGAGCTCTTTCATTGGGTGTATAGATATTTATTATGATAATGTCCTCTTGATCAATTAACCCTTTTCACCCCTTATAGTGTCCTTCTTTAGGAGCTCTGGTAGCATAGTGCTTAAGGCACTTGACTGCTAACCAGAAGGCTGGTGGTTCAAACTCATCAGCCACTCCTTGGAAGGAAGGTTGGGCAATCTACTTCCATAGTGATACTACCTCAGAAACCCAAGGAGAGGTTGCCATGAGTCGGGTCCAACTCCACGACACATAACAACAACAACAGTGCCCTTCTTTGTCCCTTATCCTGATTTTTACTTTGACGTCTATTTTATCAGGAATTAATATTGCCACTCCTGCTCTTTTTGGTTGCCATTAGCTTGATTTTTCTTCCATCCTTTGATTTTTAATTTGTTTTTATCTTTGTGTGGGTCTCTTGCAGGCAGTATATTGATGGGTCTTCCTAATTCCTTAGCTTGGGCATTTGTTTCTACTATCTTGCCCTGTTTTTGTTACATTTGAAGGTGTCTGTTGTTCTGGTTACCTAGTGAAACTCTGACAAGAATATACCACAAATGGGATGGCCTTAATAAACAGGAGTTTATTCTCTTACAGTTCAGGGGATTTAAGTGCAAGTTCAAAGCACCAAGCTCTAGAGGCTGGGTGAAAGCCCCTTGACCTTGGGCTCCAGCTCTGCCTTTTGCTTCCAGCCCACTGAAGCTAGAGGCATCTCTTCACTCAGACAGCTACTGGCTGCTGAGGCTAACAAGCCCAAGGTTGAGAAATAAAATGGCACAGTCCTGATGTTACCAAACCAAATGGCAGGCCATTAATTCAACTCCATTGTAAGTCTCAAGGTCAGCAGAGCATGGCAGGCTGCTGAACAATGACACAGCTACATGCAGGGTTCAAGCATGCCACAAGCTAGAGACAGTTACCAAAACTGCTGCTTATATATGGGAAACAGACCACATACCCAAATGCAGCTACTCAGCTGCTCACAGTAGGTTCCACCATGGAGTTTATTACCAGCCTCATCATGGGGAAAACTAAACCCAGCTGCCCAGCCACTCAACCAGGCCCAGCCAAGTTGACACACAAATTTAACTACCACATCTGTTATTTCCTAGACATTTTGTTTAAAATTTTTTATTTTAAGAGTTTGTTTTACATTCAACATTACGTGTACATTTAGTTTCACTCCCCATTTATCACTCCCAACCCTAACCCAGTCTCCTCCCCTCCTTGTCCATAACCCTCCCCCCATGACCCTAATAGTTATGCACTCCTGTGTGTCCTGCGTTTCCTCCATGCCAATGTTGCCCCTCTGGTGCCCCATGGTCGATTTCTCCAAAGGATGCATTTCCATAGAGTATGTGCGTGCATCACCCTGGGTTGAGTGGTTTCCATGTACATCTTGTTTACTGTTGGGCTGAAAGCCAGCCCCTGGGAATGTGCTTTATTTCAGGCCCAGAATGTATCCCAGGATCATAGTATCGGGGTCTCACCAGACTCCATCCAACCAGTAATGCTGGTCATTATTGAGTTTTTGGATTTTGTTCCATGTTTTTCCTCCCACTCTATCCAGGATCTCCAGATTTGATCCTTCCCTGAATGGTTGGCGTTGGTAGCTGGGCACCATCTGGTTCTTCTGATCTCAAGGATATCATGTCCTAGGGCTGATTGCTTCCAAATGTCCTTGTTTTTTTGGCACTCTTCTCCACTTCCAATGATAGGAGACCATTAGCTGCATCTTAGATGGCCGCTTGGAAGCTTTTAAGACCCCAGTCACTACTCACCAATGTAGAATGAGGAACAAGACTTTTATGTATTTTGTTGTGCCAGTTGAGTCTGGTGTCCCCCAGTATTATGGTCCTGAGTTGATAGATCCATTGGATCTCTCTCCCACAGTGTCTGGCTCTCTGTGAGGGATCACTCTGTGTCTGTCTTCTGTTATTTCTGTAAAGATCATGGTTATTTTGTATCACTGGTATCTGTGCAAGATTAGCCTCCGCTGAATCTATCCTTGGTCTAGAGTATACTCCCGTTCGCTGACCCCCATCTGATCTTCTCAGATGTTTATGCATTTATCTGTAGCCTGGTGTTTGGTGTTAATGGTAATGCAGTATTGTGGATATACTGGTTGTTATTAGCATCTGTCATCTCTATATTATGCACACAATTTGGTGTCCTCCCATTTCCTAATGCTGTCATGGTGATCCCAGACTCTCCCCTTACCCACATCAGTGTGTGGCCCCTAACTAGCCTGAAATTAATCCTTCCCTTTCCCTCCACACCCCAGTAATCTACAAAATGAGTTCCCTTTCTCAAGCAAACTCTTTTTTGTCTTTTTACAGTAATGGGCTCATACAGTATTTGTCCTTCTGTGATTGACTTGTTTCACTCAGCACAATGTCCTCCAGGCTCATCAATGTTGTGAAGTGTTTCACATATCTTTCATTGTTCTTTAATGTAGTATAGTATTCCATTGTGTGAATGTACCATAATTTGGTTATCCATTCATCTGTTGGTGGGCTCTTTGCTGTGGTGAATTGTATTGTGATGAATATAGATGTGCATGTGTCTGTGCACTGCTTCTCACCTCTTTAGAATATTCCTAGTAATGGAATTGCTGGGTCAATGGTATTCCTATTTTCAGTGTTTTTAAGGAAACGCCATACTGTTTGTCACAATGGTTATACCATTTTACAATCCCACCAGCAGTGCACAAGAGTTCCAATCTCTCCACAACCTTGCCAGCATTTGTTATTTTCTGTCCTGTTGAACTTTGCTATTATTGCTGGGGTGAGATGATATCTCATCGTTGTTTTTATTTGCATCTCTCTAATGACTAAAGATCATGAGCATTTCCTCAGTGTTTGTTGGCCACCAACATGTCATCTTTAGTGAAGTGTCTGTCCAGGTCTTTTGCCCATTTTTTAATTGAATTGTGTGTCTTTTGGGTGTTGAGGTGTTGAAGTTTTCTATAGATTTTGGAGCTAACTCCTTTGTCAGATATGTCATAGGCAAATATTTTCTCCCAACCTGTAGGTTCTCTTTTTACCCTTTTGACAAAAACTTTCGATGTACATAAGAATTTAATTTTTAAAAGGTCCCAGTCATCTAGCTTCTCTTCTACATCCTGTGCATCCTGGGTTATGTTTGGTAGTCTATTTATGCTTCAAATTAGGGCTCCTAGATTTGTCCCTATTTTATCTTTGATGAATTTTATAGTTTTGGGTTTTACATTTAAGTCTTTGATCCAGCTTCAGTTTGTTTTTGTGTATGGTGTGAGGTAAGGGTCTTGTTGCCTTTTTCTGCAAGTGGATATCCAGTTTTGCCAGCACCATTTGTTAAAGAGGCTGTCTCTTCTCCATTTAATGGGTTTTGGACCTTTGTCAAAGATCAGCTGTCCATAGATGGACGGGTCTATTTCTGGACTTTCAATTCTGTTCCATTGGTCTATCTGTCTATCATTGTACCAAAACCATGATGTTTTGACCATTGTGGCAGTATAGTAGGTTTTAAGATCTGGGAGTGTGAGACCTCCCACTTTGTTCTTCTTCTTCAGAAGTGCTCTGCTTACACAAGGTCTCTTTCCTTCCCATATGAAGTTAGTATTTGGCTTTTACATGTCCTTAAAAGATTTTGTTGGTATCTGGATCGGGATTGCATTAAATGTGTAGATTGCTTTAGGTAGCATTGACATTTTCACAATATTCAGTCTACCTATCCATGAATAAGGCAGGTTCTTCCATTTATGTAGAGCCCTTGTTGTCTTTTGTAGTAATGTTTTATAATTTTCTTTGTATAGATCTTTTGTGTCTCTGGTAAGGTTTATTCCTAGATATTTTATCTTTTTAGTAGCTATTGTAAATGGTATTGTTTCTCGTATTTCTTTATCAGAGGTCCCTTTGTTGGTGTAGAGGAATCCAACTGATTTTTGTATGTTGACCTTGTATCCTGCCACTTTGTTGAAGCTTTCTATTATTTCCAATAGTTTTTTGTTGAGTTTCTTGGGTTTTCTATGTATATGATCATACTGTCTACAAATAGAAATAGTTGTATTTCCTCTTTGCCCATTTGTATGTCTTTTATCTCTCTTTCTTGCCTTATTGCCCTGGCCAAGCCTTCCAATAAAATGTTAAATAGAAGTGGTGATAGAGGGCATCCCTGTCTGGTTCCCATTTGTAAGGGGAATGCCTTGAGTCTTTCTCCATTAATAATGATGTTGGCCATTAGCTTTGCATATATGCCCTTCATTATGTTCAGGAATTTCCCTTCTATCCCAATTTTGCTGAGTTGAACAGGAACAGGTGTTGGATTTTATCAAAAGCCTTTTCTGCATCAATTGATATAATCATATAGTTCTTTTCCTTTGTTTTGTTTATGTGGTGGATTACATTGATTGTTTTTCTAATGTTGAACCAACTTTGCATACCTGGTATGAATGCCCCTTGGTCAGGATGTATTATTTTTTTGATATGTTGTTGGATTCTGTTGGCTAGGATTTTGTTGAAGATCTTTGCATCTATGTTCATTAGGGATATTGGTCTGTAGTTTTCATTTTTAGTGGTGTCTTTCCCTGGGGTTTTGGTATTAGCTTCATAAAATGAGTTTGGGAGTATTCCATCTTTTTCTATGTTCTGGAATAGCTTGAGGAGTATAAGTGTCAGCTTCTCTGAATATTTGGTAAAATTCTCCAGTGAAGCCATCAGGGCCAGGACTTTTCTTTGTGGGGAGTTTTTTATGACCTGTTCAATTTCTTCTTTTGTTATAGGTCTGTTCAAATGTTCTATCACTGAGTGGGATAGTTTAGGTAGGTCTCTTGATTCTAGAAACCTGTCCATCTCTTCTAGGTTCTCAAATCTGTTGGAGTACAGTTTTTCATAATATTATGTCAGTATCTTTTTTATTTCAGTTGGTTCTGTTGTGATGACATCCTTTTCATTTGCTATTCTTGTAATGTGCATCTTCTCTTTCTTTTCTTTTGTTAGATTTGCCAGTGGTTTATCAATTTGTTAATCTTTTCAAAGAACCAGCTTTTTGTTTTGTTGTTTTTCTCTACTTTTTTTTGTTTTCTGTTTCATTTATTTCTGCTCTGTTCTTTATTTTTTCCTTACTTCTAGATACTGTAGGATTCTTTTGTTATTCTTTTTCTAGTTGTTGGAGTTGTTGAGTTAGAGTGTTGATTTTGTTTCTTTCCTCTTTTTTGATATATGCATTATTGCTATAAACTGACCTCTGAGTACTGTTTTTGCTTTGTCCCATAGGTTTTGGTATGATGTATCTTCATTCTCATTTCTTTCTAGAAATTTTTTATTTCATTTTTTATTCTATTACCCTGTAGTTTTTGAACAGTGAATTGTTCAACTTCCATGTTTAATGTTTTGTCCTTGATCTTCCTATCATTAATTTCTAATTTTATAGCACTGTGGCCTGAGAAGATGCTTTGTAGTATTTCAGTGTTTTTGAATTTATTGAGGCTTGTTTTATGTCCTAACATATGATCTATTCTGGAGAATGATCCATGTGCACTGGAGAAGAATGTGAACTGTGCTTTTGTTGGGTGAAATGTTCTGTATATATCTATGAGGTCAAGTTTGTTGATTGTGTTGTTGAGTTCTTCTGTATTTTTGTTGAGTTTTTTTCTAGTTGATCTGTCCCTCCTTGGAAGTGATATGTTAAAGTCTCCTACTTCTATTGTAGAGTTGTCTATTGTCCCTTTTGATTCAATTAATATTTGCTTCATGTATTTTGGAGCACTTCATTGGGTGGATAGATATTTATTATCATAATGTCTTCTTGGTCAATTGACACTTTCAGCATCATATACTGGCCTTCTTTGTCTCTTCTGTTGTTTTTCACCTTAAAGTTCTATTTTATCAGAAATTAATATTGCCACTCCTGCTCTTTTTGGTTACCATTGGCTTGATATATATTTTTCCAGCCCTAACTCTTAATTTGTTTTTATTTTTGTGGTTTCCTAGACATTTTGAAGTTGTTGCCTTTATTTGTTAGTTATATACTGATTTGTTTCACCCAAGTTTTATATTTTGCTTTGTTTTAATATATCTGGAAGTATGGAGCAGGTGGACTTCTTTGGCTATTAGCTTGGCTGTGCTGGGTCACTCTCCAGCTTTCTCTGTGTTGGTGGAGTAACTGGTAGGGAAGTGGGTACAGGTCACTGTTTGTTGTGAAGATGAGTTGCAACTGGGATGAGCAGATGTTGTCCACTGTCTTCTTTTTGATCCTGTGGTGCAGAAGCTATTAGTGTTACTTGTCTTGAAAGCCCCCCAATCAGTCTACACTGTGTCTTCAATGCCTGTAGGTTCTGTGAAGTTTTTTTCCCCCCTCCTTGACCTCCTTTGTGTTTCTGATGATTCTCTTTGACTCTGCCAGCTGCCAGCTTTTGAATTTTTCCTAGTCACTTAACCTGCTCCCTTTCCCCCTCTTCACTGGATCTAATACATTATCTTCTCATTAGATACTCATAACTCCAGGATCATTATTTTTATCTGTATTACTGAGTTTCTCAAAATCTCTGTTGAAAGAGGGATCTGGAGTGCAGTCTGTTAGTAGGGCACCATCTTAACCAGATCTGATCCATAGGGTTTTCACTGGCTGATCTTTGAGAGTAGATTTTCAGGTCTTTTTCCTAGTCCATCTTAGTCTGGAAGCTCTCCTGAACCCTGTTCAGGATCATAGCAACACAAAAGCTTCCACTGACAGATTGGTAATTGCTGGGCATGAGGTGTATTGCTGGGAATCAAACCTGTGTCTCCCACACAGAAGGCAAGAATTCTACCACTGACCCACCATTGTCTCTTGCTTTTGGTTAGTATTCATTATTCAGCAAATATTTGAGTCCCTGTGTGCCAGGTTCCTTTCTACATCCTGGAGATAAAGCACACAGCAATATAAGCACAGTTCCTATCCTCCTGGAACTTATATTTTAGTGAGAAGAGATGACTAATAAACAAATAGTTGTTTAAATAATGTCAGAAACTACTTGCTGAAAGAAAATAAGGTCAGGGAACCTGATGATCATAGGTGGGCAGTGGTGGATGGTCTCCTGTAGGTTAGATAGTTAGAGAAGGCCTTCTTTGAGGAAGAAACGTTTGAGTTGAGACTTGACAGATGAACAGTCAACTCACACAAATATCCAGGAAAATGACATTCCAGGAAGAGAGAACAGCAAAGGACAAAGCCTGTGTGTTTAGGGGACAGAAAAATAAGGCCAGGATGGGAGATGGAGATGGTACAAGAGGTTGAAAGTAATTAGAGCTGGACGTGGTATGGTCATTCAGACCTTGCTGAGGAACGCACACAAGAATTTGAAGCTAGAGGGTAACATAACATAATTTGTTTCTAAAAAATCCCTCTGGCTGCTATGAAGGGTGGATTGTAAGAAGGCATGAGTTGCCACTGGCCAGGTATGGCATAAGAAGTAACAAACTCAGGTGGTGGCAGTAGAGATAAAGCAAATAGGTTAGAGATAGATCTCAAAGGCAAAGGCAATAGGACTTACTGACTGATTGACTCTAGGGGATGAGAGAAAGAGCCAGAATGATGCCTTATTGAAATTAATGAGATCTACTAATTAGGATAGCATTTTGCCATAAACAAATTATTAAGCACTTTTCTCGCCAGAATCACTGTCCTGCCTTTAGGAATAAGGCTTAAAGATCATTAAAAAGGAGTCTGACAGGAGTCAGGGGACCTCTAATAATTTCTAACCATGGGGAAGGGAACTGCAGAAGTCAAGCTATAATAATATGTCACATTTATAAAGCCATTGCTGTTTACAAAGTGCTTTCATATCCATGGTCTCCCTCACACTCTTCATTTCTTTTCAATTTAGATGACATTTCCATAGGATGAGGTGGATAAGTAGGCTGATGTGTTCACTTAACAGAAAGCAGATTCTGATGAAGAGTTTGCTGACAGTCCTTTGCTTATTATATATATATGTGTGTGTGTGTGTGTGTGTGTGTTTATATTTATTTATTATTTCTAAAGTCTTTCCTAATGGCAAGAACCCCTCATCTAGCAGAAGTAATTTTCAATATGTAAAAGAAACATTTTTTTTCATTTTTTTGTTTCAGTGCTATCCGTAGATCACCCTAACCAGACTTCTGAAAATAAGGTTCAATTGGATTTTTAAGAATTCTAGCATTATGAAAGCTTTGAAATGATTATGCTTTTCTCCCGATGAAAAGGAAATTCAGATTGTTATGCATGAATTAATTAGGGCCATAACCTCCCAGGCCTGCACATAGATCAAAGCAGTTTTCTGCCCCAAAGCAGGCTGAGGGTGGGAGCTATATCCAAATAAGGGTTGTGATTTTTCCACAGAAATGGTCATGATGCTGTCTGTCTCAGCCAGAGTGAGCTCTAGCCACCCTGCCCCAAACCCTTCAGCAAAGGTACTGGTGGAGGCTGCTCCCCAGAAAAGGATACCCAATGCGGTTTCTTCCAGGGCAAGAAGCATGGCTGAAAACTATGGAGAGTGTTTATAGCTACAAGCAAATGGAGGCCATCAGAATACTTTCTCCCCAAGAGAAATCTCCAAACAAAGTGGAAAGGGCAGGGTTAGAGTTCTAATTTCATGACAAGAATTCAGCCTCATTTGTAAACTGGAAATAATCTACTTTTTTACAAGGTTAATGGGAGGATCAAAACCAATAATTCTCTTCACAAAACTGATACATAAATGATTGTTGTGATTATGATTAAACTCATCATGATTAAAATTATTGATAAATGTCCTTATTGATCACTCTGTAAGTCAATTCAATGGCCATTTACTAAGGTATGCTTCTAGTACAGTGAAGATAAATAAGACACTGTCCCTGCCCTCATGTTTCTGTCTCCTGAGGTATACCAAACCAAAACCAAATCTAACGCCATCAAGTGAATTCTAAATTATGGTGACCCTATAGGACAGAGTAGAACCATTCCATAGGGTTTCTATGGCTATAAATATTTACAGAAGCAGATTTCCACATTTTCTCCTGTGGAGTGGCTATTGTATTCAAACCACCAGCCTTTCAATTAGCAGACAAGTGCTTAACCACTGTGCCACCAGGGCTCCCTCCTGAGATGTACAGCTAGCCACAATTCAAGGTAGATTGTGATAATTATGTATCAGAAACACATGTCTATGAAAGCGCAGAAACTGAGGGAGGATTTTAAATGGCTTCCTGGAAGAAGTGGCATTGAAGAGTAAGAGGGGTTTCAACAAACAGAATGGTAGAACAGAAGAAAATATCAACAGCAAAGGTACAACAGAAGATGTTGTGAGATGCCTCTGAGGGACAGGAGCTAAGACAGAGGGAGTCAGATGGAGAAGATGTTCTTGAAGCTGCTAATGTATTTAGAAGGAACTAGACTGAACTAAAGAATTGTCAAAAATAAACTCAAAACAGTTACTGTGAATCAGCTTCAACTCATGGCACCCAATGTGTGTCAAAGTAGTACCATGCTCCATAGTGTTTTCAATGGTGATTTTTTTTTAGCCCAGCCTTTCTTCCAAGGGACTTCTGAGTGGATTCACACTGCCAACCTTTTGGTCAGTATCATCCAGGGATTTCTAGAGAATTACAACTATCCACAAATATTTCCAAGGTACAACTTGTCTTTAAGTAGAAATGCAGGTGTAAAATCTTGGGCTCATAAAGAATGCTAAGGAAATGCATTCTTTGACTCCTATGAAGGCAGTCAAGCAATAAAGCCCACCCCTGGGTTCCCAGTGATCATTCCAGGGAATCTATGTGCTACCGGAATCACCCAGAGCCAGAGGTTTGGCTGAAGACTGAGTCAGGTGCAGAAGGTGCCTGGACTTTGTTTTGGAAAAGGCTGGAGGAGGGGGATATGTGGGGATCTACTTCAGGTGGGGTTTTCATAGACTGAAAAGCCATTCTCTTCTCATCACCCCTGGGATACTTTAGAAATTATGCTAAACTAAATAAGAATGCTTTGTGCTCAAAATTCTCAGATAATTTTAAAAGAGAAAAGACCCCCCAAGGTCATCCATCCCACCTGCTCCCTCTCATGAATAAAAAGCAGAGGGAGAATGGGAATGAGAGAGAGAAGGAAGGAGGGAGGTACAGAGAGAGAATGAATGCACTAGAAGAAAGAACTGCACATAGTGACAACATGATAAGGAGAATTAAAAGATAAGAAGGGGCCAGGCTCCAGACTTTAATAAGAGAGAAGAAAACTAGGGGGTGAGGGGAAGAGAGAGAAGGCCAGAGAGAATATTTTAGGAAAATGGCAAAGGAGAGCCAAGAAGGAGCACTAGGGGATTAACAAGTATTGAGCTTCTGTGTTTAGCTCCATCTGAAGTCTCCACAGGAAGCAGCAAGGGAGGAAGAGAGAAGAAATATGGAAAAGAACATTGATTCTAGGTTATACAAGAGACTGGGAGCCTCTGTTCGATTCTCTGCTGCTTGTCTGGCTTTTCCCACCATCCTCAGTCAGCCCAGGCAGCAACCATGTCTCAGAGCCCCCTTTCCTGACTCCTGGACCAACTTCTTTTCCCCAGAAGTGTCCCAGCACAGTCAGCCACAACCTCAACTAGAGAGGAAAGAAATTTTCCACAGAGATCTCCCAGAAGCCCCCAGTGGACAGTATAGAAGATGTGGTGCACAGCTTGCTGTAGAAGCTGCTGCTGCAGCCACGGTCACTGCTGCTTCTATTACCCGACTGGAACCAGTACTGTGCCTGAGAGAAAGAGGAATGCAGTCCATCCCAGTACTCTCAGAAGGACTCTCACAGCCAGGGCCTTTTAAAAATTAGCAATTGCCTCAGAGATTCCTGCCCCTTTGTCTTGTGAGACAACTGGACTGGACCCCTCAAGGCTGCAGACACACAGGTGCCCAGGATACATCTTCATTCCTTCTGGGTTTAAGCCAGTTCCAAACTTGTGAGACTAAGATTCCTTCTCAGGCTCTGGTGAAAGTTTTGAAACCTCTCTCCGGAGAAAGAAATTGTATGTGTATGTGTCCATACACATAAAATTTTGGATGTATTTTGGGGGGTTTTGTTTTCCTCTTACCGCCAAACTCATCCATGGATGTTAAGAGTCCTTGAACACAAGATAAAGATTGCCTGGCCTATAGCCACTTTCCAGAAATGTCTGACTTCATATTTCAGATGTGGAGGGATAGCTTTGAAATATTCCCAGGAAAGCTGCATAATTAAGAGACATCACTGAACTGTTGTTGTGTTGTTGTTAAGTGCCGTCGAGTCGTTTCCGACTCATAGCGACCCCATGCACAGCAGAACGAAACACTGCCCGATCCCGCGCCAGCCCCACAATCC
>NW_006921696.1:2344775-2348357 GCF_000298275.1 Orycteropus afer afer | reverse complement strand
AGAAGATGGCAGGAATACACAGAGTCACTGTACCTTTGGCTAGAAGTCCAAATTCAGAATGCCAGCTCTAGGGGCTGGCTGAAGGCCCCTCAACCTTGAACTTTAGCTCTGCCTCTTATTCCAGGCCCACTGGAGCTAGAGGTGTCTCCTAACTCAGACAGCTGCTGTCTTCTGAGACAAGGTCAGAAAGTAAAATGGCACAATCACAAGATCAGTAGACATCACAGCAGGCAACAGTTCAAGTCCAGGAACTGGAGATGAAGACTCGGCCAAAAGCAGGATCCAAATGTGCCAAAAAGCTAGAGACCCCGCAAAGCTTCCCCATATATACTAGAAGCAGGCCACACCCCTAACATAGCTAATTAGCTGCTCACAGCAGACTCCATCATGGAATTGATTACACCACATCCAATCTCATCATGGGGAATAACTGCATCCAGCTGCCAGGCTACTCAAAATCATAGCCCTCCCAAATTGACACAACACCTTAACTACCACAGGGTGACACAGCAAGTCATGCACACCTGAATATGGTTGGCTCTTTTTCTGGGAAAAAAGGGTAGCTGTGGAAAGAATGAAGGGAAGAAGATCTGTTGGGAGGAGGTATTACTGAATTAATGAGGGAAGTTATGTGGAGAACAGTAGGATTAAAGTGCTTCTTGGGAATTCATGAAATCAGTCGCACACAAGATGAAAGGATTTTTCTTTCAGTCCCATATAAAAATCACTCCTCCACTAAAAGGGGGAGATAAAAATCTCCCTCACTTCCAAATCTCCACTCCTTACTCAGTCCATCTCTTGCTCCTAGGCTGCTGAGGACAATATATATAACAATCTCAAAACGGGGTGTCATAAAAAAGCAAGGTTTTTAACCTTACCTAGACTGTTGTTCTTGTTAGCTACTTTTGAGTTGGCCCCCAACTCATGGTAATTCCATCCACAATCATCATCACCATCACTGCTCCAACTGCCACCAGAAACTGTGTGACACTCTCCCTACTGAAACATCCCTCCCATTCCAATGACCAAAACATATCCCTCCTACTTAGAGACATGGTTCTAACAAGTATCTTCTCTTCATTCTGAATTTTAAGAATGTGCTCATCCTGGACTCCTTCTTTTTAACTTTACAACATTTATTCCACAAATACTTTTAAAAACAAACAAGCCCATATCCTTTGCCTTAGTATGGGCCATCTTCCTCGGCTACTTTTTCTTTGGCAGCGTCTCCTGCTTTATCTCTCTGCTTCTAAGGTTTTCCTTCAATAATCCACACTCTACACTACTAAGGTAGGCCCCTCACTGACATGACAGATCTGATCATGCCTAAACTCTAAGGAAAACCTCTCAATGCCAGCTATGTTAGTTTTCTATTGCTGTTGTAACAAATTACCACAAGCCTGTCAGCATAAAATAATACAAATTTATTATCCTAAAGTTATACAGATTATGTTGAGTGTAGCCTAGATTTCAGTGGACTAAAAGTAAGGTATCAGAAAGACTGTGTTCCTCGCTGTGGGACTTAGGGGAAAAATCCAATCCTTACCTTTTCCAGGTTCTGAAAGCCATCACTGATTTGTGGCCTCTTCCTTCATCTGCAAAGCCAACAACAGGTCAAGTTCTTTTCACTCTAACCTTCTCTGCCTCCTTCTCCCACCTTTAAGGGCCTTTGTGATTACATTAGTGCCACCTAGATGATCCTAGATATTCTCCTCATGGTAATGTCAGTTGATTAGCAGTCCTAATTCCAACTGCAATATTAATTCCCTTTATCCATGCACCTTAACATATTTACAGGCTCCAGGCATTAGGACATGAATATCCTGGAGATGGGGTGTGTGTGTGTGGGGGGGTGACATTATTCTGCCTACTACATCATCTCACCAACCTCAGAATGAAGTCCAACCTCCTTGACCTAACAATATATATAGTGGCCAAGAGCACAAACTCTAAAGAGGAATTTTCTGGGTTCAAATCCTGGCTCTTCCCCTTGATAGCTATGTGAACTTTGAACAAATATATATATATATATATATATATATATATATATATATAAAATCTGTAAGGATTAATAAGCATGGGTAAACCATTTGGAACTGTGATTATACTCCTATTATTATCGCATAATAATAATGCAGTTAGGAAGGAGCTCTGGTGGCATAGTTGTTAAAGTATTTGGGTGGTAACCAAAAGGTCAGGGTTCAAACCCACCAGCCACTCTGCAGAAGAAAGATGAGGCAGTCTGTTTCCATAAAGATTTATAGCCTTGGAAACCATATGAGGCAGTAATACTCTGTTCTAAAGGGTTGCTATTAATTCCATGGCAGTGGATTTGGTTTGGGTTTTTGGTATTGCAATTTGGAATACATTTGTCTGCAAGTAACAGACAATTGAACCACAAGATTATTTTTCCTACATAAAAAGAAGTCCAAAGGTAGTCATTTTCTGCTGTTTTGCAGCTCAGTAATATCAGGGTCAAAGTCTCTGTGATTCTCTTGGCCTTTCTTACATGGTAAAAAGTGGCTGCCACAGTTCCTCCAGCCAACAATCACTTCCTAACGTGAAGCAGGAAAAAAAACATGCTAAACATAAAACTTCCATTTTGTCAGAAAAGCGAACACTTTCTCAGAACTTCCCTATAGGTCTTTGCTTAGGATTCAAAAGCCAGAAGTGTGTCAGATGGCCACCCATTGCTACAAGGTGGCTGGGAAAGTGAATGTCTGGCCTTTGCATTCTCTAGAGTGGAAGTGGCAATAAAAAAGGGGTATGAAATTCTGTTGGGTTAGCCATGGGTTATCACCTTCATGGTCTATTACTGTATACTTCTCATCCTTCTCCTCCCATCCTCATTAACTCATTCAACTAATATTTATTTTGTACATTCTATGTGCTAGTTTTTATGATCCAGGCTTCATGTGATTTATACAGTCTGAAGGGGCAAACAGATAGACACTTAAAATATAACATCATTACTGTTATCACAGTGGGAAGCACTGAATACTATGAGTGAATATCTGACAATTACTGAGAGAGTTAGAGAAGTCCTCTCAGGTGAAGTAACATCTAAACCCAAGACAAGAAGGCTATAGATGAATTCACCAGGTAAGTGCAGAGTGGGGGGCAATGTATGTTTGTGTTGTGCGGGTATAAGACAGAGAGATTCCAGACTAGGGGACAGTGACAGGTAGTTTTTGGCACTCCTCACACTTTACCTGTACACTACACCTTGTTGTTGTTGTTTTTAGGTGCTGTCAAGTCAGCTCCAACTCGTAGTGACCCCATGTACAATGGAATGAAACATTGCCCGGTCCTGAGGCAGCCTCACAGTCATTGCTATGCTTGAGAACATCATTGCAGCCCCTGTGTCAATCCATCTCATTGAGGGTCTTCGCCTTCTTTGCAGACCCTCTACTTTACCATTCATGATGTTGTTCTCCAGGGAATGGACCCTTCTGACAACATGACCAAAGTAGATGAGACAAAGTCTGGCCATCTTCACTTCCAAGGAGCATTCTGGCTGCACTTCATCCAGGACAGATTTGTTCATTCTTCTGGCAGTCCATGGTACCTTCACTATTCTTC
>NW_006921696.1:2338827-2344675 GCF_000298275.1 Orycteropus afer afer | reverse complement strand
AGGTGATTGGAAATATCATGGCTTGTGTCAGGCGCACCTTAGTCCTCAAGGAGATATCCTTGCTCCTCAGTACTTGAAACAGTTCCTTTGCAGTTGACTTCCCTAATGCTACACGTTGTCTAATGTCCTGAGTCTGCTGCTGAACTAGGAGGGACCAAAGATTACCTGCTTACATCCTTTATGCTATAACCAATTTGTGACTCAGCTTCAACCAAAATGAATAAATAAAAAGAAGAAAAAGAAAAGAAAAATATCGCTAAGACTCAAAAAGACAATTTTCCTTTCCTTGACCTACTGAAGTTAAAAAAAAAAAGAAAAGAAAAGTAATGCTTCAAAATGATACCATTTTGAGTGTTTACTGAGCTAGGTAGAGTTTTAGCTTGAAGGAAAATAAATATGTAGATATAAACACAGTATATTAGCCAGATTCAGGCTATTTCATAATTATATTTGCTTCTGACTAATCATGTTCACTTTTTATTGAAAAACAGTTAATACCACATAACAATTCAGAACAAGAATTTGCTTTCAACATGAAGGTATTGCTGTCACAGCCTTTTTTTTTTTCTTGCTTTGTGATTACAAGTGCTGATCACAGCTCAGATAGTTGTAAAAAATAAACCTGCTATCATAGCTTGCATGTAATTAGTTCTAAATGTGTGGCCTATTTACAATAGCAAGCTGTACGTTAGGCACCACAAACACTTAAAATGCCAGATACTGCCACACTTTTATGACAGTCATTAACTGAGCCACAGCGGCAAATATTTAATGTGACAGTGACATTAACATACAGCTCTGCTGATAAAGAAGCATGTCTTGCAATTTGCATTGTGTGATGCGATGCTGAACTGTATACTCTGACAATGGTGTACTCCTACTGGTCCAGACAGCCTGGGGGAGACATGGAATTCCTAAATCCTGTGCCATGTAGGCAGGTGAAGGAACAACATCTTTATTCAGACACTGATTGAATATCAACTACTTCTGAAAAACATATCTCAACTTAGGCACACTTGACACATGTTAACTCTATGCTTCTGGATCTTTAATCTAAATTTTAGGACATCTGTTTTAGAACAACTGAAGTTTGAAGAAAGAAAAAAAAGGAAATTGGGAGAAGAGAAAGAAATGTACTGTTGGTCTAATTGCCTCCATGAATTACTGCCTCTGTTGCCATGAAACTGGAGGAATGGGATGGTGCTAGTAGGCTCCCATATCTGAACATTATGATCAAGGAACCAATAGGTGGATCTTGATCAAAAGAAGGGAAAATGTGTAACAGCATTTAAAATTCTTATAGAAATCAAACTTACTGGATCTACTGTTACTGAGGCAACGCTGAATCTATTGCCCTGAGATAACCTTTAAGCCTCGATCCAAAATGACCCTGTGAAGTCATTTTTAAATTAAACAGTTTAGTTCAACAAGGAAAGAATGTTTGCCATGAACAGTGCACTCTTTTAAAGAATTATCTACAGAGATAAATTGACAACCAAGCCTCCATTGCTGTTGAGTAAGTCCAACTTATAGTGACAATGGTAACTCTAAAACACAGAGGAGAAGTTTAGGAGACAGAGAATCTGAGTTAATGGTGATGAAACAATATGGGCAGAGATAGCAAGAATGGTGACACAATGCAAAAAAATGTAACCAATATCACATGTACAAAATGTTGAATGGGAGTATGTTTTGTTATATATATATTCACCAAAAAATAAAGTTTTTTTTTTTAAATGAAACTTACTTTGAAAAATAAAAAATTCCATTACTTGTTTCAAAAGGGAGGTGTCAGGACCAGAATGATGGTTTGGTGAGAGTAAAATCGTCTACAATGACAATTCAAAATATATTTCCCATTCTCTAGGATACACCAAAGATCAGCCATATCACTCCTTCAGCCTTCCTGCTTCTAATTCCAGAAATGGGAACTTGGTATCCAAATTTTCAAGTATCCAACTTCTAAGGATGTTTCCACAAATGGATTCCATATATCTGTTTTATTAGCTGGTATTCAAGAAAACTATTGTTTTCCAGAAGTATTATAATACAAAGTCACACTTATCAAGATTGTTTTTGTACACACAGTTCGTGTGACTCTAAAAATGTCTTGCAAGTATAGGCCATTCTCTTTGGTCTTTCTTCTTTGATGAATGTTTCCAATCTCTGATGAGTATTTTTTAGTAATAACTGCCAGTGATAGACATCAAGGTGTCACATCCAGGGTGCAAAAATTGACTCTATTTAGACACACTGATGATAATTTAAATGAAATAAGTCATTTGTAGGCTGAGCGAGCAAGTCATGAATCAAGATGAATGATATCCCTTTCCTCATTATGGGTGCCATCTGTCCTTCATTCCCACAACACTTTTCTTACATCAGTTTCCAGTAGGAGTTGCAAATTCAGAGGCCTACAGGGGTCAGGAAAATAACATTTATGAATGACATGGGCCAGCTGTAACATAATATGGAGTGGTAGAAATTGTGGAAAACAAAAAGTGAATGAATAATCCAAAGGATGCAATTCTACAAACTTGAAGAAGATATTGGCAATGCAGGAGACAAAGCCCAGCTTCGTAAATTGAGCCTCCAGTTGTTTAAGAGAAAGTAAAGGGTGGTGGTGGTATGTCTGGTCAAGGGAGTCCGTTAAGGAAAACCACGGAAATCCAGAGTTTTACAGGAAATACTTCAAACGTTAAATATTGACAAACAATTTATTCTTTTAAATTCTATGGTGGCCAAACAGAACGTGTCTGTGTGCAGAGTTGTGTCCAATGACCATCAGCTTGCAAATGTGGTCCTTGGTATCTAAGAAACAGAAAACTCTCTGCTGTTCACTGCAGCCTTGGGCGAGATCTTAAATTTCCTCATCAGCTAAGCTACCACTTCACCTTCTGCAAACTGAATTTTTGCTACCTTGATTACTACCAGTGATTCTCAATTATGGTTCCAGATATTATTCTGAGTCTCTAATTAGTCTCAAGAAGCTGGACTTTAGTTAGATTCATGGGTCTGGAATCTGACCATATTTTCTAGAGCATATAATAATAAAGATAATAGTTAAACTTTATTGAGCACAGTTCTGAATGCTATATATGTATTGGCCAAAAACAGTAACAGTGATCATTTTTATAGTCTGTATTCAAGGCCAGACATTGTTCTACATACTTTACATATAAAACCAAACCAGTTGCTGTGGAGTCATTTCTGACTCATAGCAACCCCATGTGTGTCAGAGCAAAACTGTGCTTTATGGGGTTTTCAGTTGCTGATTTTTCACATGTAGATGACCATGTTTTATTTCCAAGGCACCTCTGGATGGACTAGAACCTCCAGCCTTCTGGTCAGCAGCTGAGGATGTTAACCATTCGCAGCACCCAGGGACTCCTTTATATCTAACAATAAATTTAATTTTCACATTAGCCCTATTATCATCTTCTCTATTTTCTAATAAAGAAATTGAGGCACAGAGAATTGAGAGACTTGTCCATGATGACAGTTTGAAAGAGGTTGCTCCTGGACTGAGACACAATCAGTGTGACACAAGGGGCCATGCTCTCACCACTATACCAACTTCCACTGACACGGGGGCCTTAATGACGAAAAACAAACCAACAAAACACCCCTAGCTGAGACCCATGGACTTATTTTCTAGTTTTAAATTCTCTAATAGATACCTAAATGCATAAAAACATAATTAGGGAACATAGGAAACAACTGTCAAATGATGTTATGATAGGGAAGTGAACTGACATGTATTGAGGTCTGCAAGTCCCTGGATGGTGCAAACAGTTAACTCACTCAGCTACTAAGAAAGGTTGGAGGTATGAGTTGGCCCAGAAGTGCCTTGAAAGAAAGGGCTGGTGATCTAATTCCCAAAAAATCAGCCAGTGAAAACCCTATGGAGTGCAGTTCCATTCTGACACACATGGAGCACCATGAGTTGGAATTGATTCAGGGACAAATGGTTTGGTTTTGGTTTTGGGTCCAGGTCAAGACTAGATTCACCAACATTAATATCTCATTTAATTTTTGCCAAAATTTCATGTGGTATATCATCACCTAATTTGCACCTGGGATAAGGGAGGATCTCTGGTGGATTGTGTCTAGTCAAAGAAGTCCATTAAGGAAAACCACAGAGAAGACTCCCGAGATTATTTTGACTGGAAACACTTCACTCTGTCTAGAATGAGCAATCTTTTTGGATCATGTCAGTATTTGGCTTCAAACCTGTAAAAGGGAGGAGGATTGGGGCAAGTGGGGAAAAATATATCAAAATCCGTGAGAAAGCATTCCCAAAACACACTCAACCCCACTTGCCCTGGAAAGTAGATCAGCAGAGAAAGAAGAGGGGCACAGTCCCCTCCCCCTCCCCCAGATAAAGGATAAAGTCCAAAGGCAGCACCTACAATCCAGAAAGAAGCTGCATGCTTTTGTCCAGGCAACTTTTGAAAGTTCAGGTGCAAGTGTTTTTCTGCTCTGCCTGAGTTAAGTATGTGTTTAGGTCCAGCGAGTTAAACCACTTGGGGACATCTTGTCTCATGCTTCTCCCTTCCATAATGACCTCCCAGTTCTCCTAATCCAGCTCCATCTTTACACACTTAAAATACTCATCTTCCCATAGTGTTTACACATTTCAAATATTTGTAGCCCATTAAGAAGATATTGAGCACATGGAGAAATAGATGTCCACATTTGGAAAGTATAAATCTGAAGCACTGGGGATTACAGGCTCTCTTTATAAATTTTTTTAAAAGATGAGAAAGGTTTCCTTTGATATTAAACAGAACTCCAAACCTAGCAAGCTGCACATTCTTTTTAGGGTATTCCTCCCAGAGAGGCTTACCAGCCCTTAAGGAACGTTTTGGATCATGTGGTATGTCCTCTCATCTCCCCCACTTTGTCTTACATAACATGGTCCTAGTTCTATCCATTCTTTCTTTCTATTGCCAGAAGGTGCCAGGGAGATCTTCCAGACCCAAAGGGAGTATGTACATTCCCTCTACCCCACTTGTGGCTTCTCACCATTGCCTCCCAGAAAACTCAATGAAGACACATTCCAATGCATAAGCAAAGTTTGACTGAGCACAGAATATCCAGGTGTGTTATGGGAAATAAGACCCCAGATTAAGATAAACTAGGAAGAAAGTCCTGGCAATCTAGTTCCAAAAAATAACATATGAAAACCTTTTGGATCACAACAGAACATTTTCCCACTTGCTTGCTTTGGAGACATGATCGGGAGGGATCAATCACAGGAGGAGGACATATGTTTGGTGAAGTAGAGGGCCAGTAAGGGTGAGAGAGACCCTTGGTGAAATAGATTGGCACAGTAGCCTTATAATGATGGACTTGAATATGTCAGTAATCATGAGGATGGAACAGGACCAGGCAGTGTTTTGATCTGTTGTACACAAGGTCACCACAAGTCAGAGTCAACCCAATGGCAACTCTCTCTCTTTCTTATAGAAAATCAGGTCTTACCCAACTCCTGTCCCCAACTCGAGCTGAGGCCTTCCCTTTGAGAACTGGGAAGGTGGGCATATGTAGCTGGCTCCAACAATTCAGTCTTTAATCCCTCATATGGAGCCCCTCTTCCCACCTTTCCTTCAAATCAGAGTCATTGTTTTCTCTTAAAAGCATTTATCTCAAGTAGGGGTGTATCTTGGTTCTCTAGTGCCACTGTAACAGAATACCACAAGTGGATGGTTTT
Source organism: Orycteropus afer afer (assembly GCF_000298275.1). Classification (NCBI taxonomy): domain Eukaryota; kingdom Metazoa; phylum Chordata; class Mammalia; order Tubulidentata; family Orycteropodidae; genus Orycteropus; species Orycteropus afer. Next base: position 2,338,959 of record NW_006921696.1, on the reverse strand, counting down.
AACAAACAGGAATTTATTCTCTTATAGTTTAGCAGGCTTGTTGTTGTTGTTGTTAAGTGTTGTCGAGTCATTTCTGACTCATAGCGACCCCATGCACAGCAGAACGAAACACTGCCCGATCCCGCGCCAGCC
>NW_006921696.1:2325692-2332602 GCF_000298275.1 Orycteropus afer afer | reverse complement strand
CCATCTTCACTTCCAAGGAGCATTCTGGCTGCACTTCATCCAGGACAGATTTGTTCATTCTTCTGGCAGTCCATGGTACCTTCACTATTCTTCACCAACACCACAATTCAAAGGCATCAACTCTTCTTCTTTCTTCCTTATTCATTGTTCTGCTTTCACATGCATACGAGGCAATTGAAAAGACCGTGGCTTGGGTAAAGTGCATCTTAGTCTTCAAAGTGATATCTTTGCTCTTCAACACTCTAATGAGGTCTTTTGCAGCAGATTTTCCCAGTGTAATATGACATCTGGTTTCCTAACTGATGCTTTCATGGATGTTGATAGTGGATCCAAGTAAAATGAAATCCTTGACAACTTCAAACTTTTGTCCATTTATCATGATGTTGCTTATTGGTCCAGTTGTGAGGATTCTAGTTTTCTTTATGTTGAGGTATAATTTATACCAAAGACTGTAGTCTTTGATCTTCATCAGTAAGTGCTTCAAGCCATCTTCACTTTCAGCAAAGTTTGTCATCTGCATATGGCAAGTTGTTAATGATACATTCCCCAATCCTGATGCTGTGTTCTTCTTCATAAAGTCCAGTTTCTCGAATCATTTGCTCAGAATACAGATTGAATAAGTATGATGAAAGGATACAACACTAACATACATCCTTCCTGATTTTAAACCATGCAATATCCCCTTGTTCTTTTTGAATGACAGCTCTTGGTCTATGTACAGGTTCCTCATGTGAACAATTAAGTGTTCTGGAATTGTCACTTTTCACAATGTTATCCATAATTTGTTATGATTCGCACAGTCGAATGTCTTTGCACAGTCAATAAAACACAGGTAGACTTCTTTATGTTATTCTTTGCTTTCAGCTAAGATCCATCTGACATCAGCAATGATATCCTTCATTCCACATCTTCTGAATCCAGCTTGCATTTCTGGAAGCTCCCTATCAATATACTGCTACAGCGTTTTTGAATTATCTTTGGCAAGATTTTACTTGTGTGTGATATTAATGATATTGTTCAATAATTTCCACATTCTGTGGGATCACCTTTCTTTGGAATGGGTACATATATGGCTCTCTTCCAGTCAGTTGGCCAAAGTAGCTGTCTTCCATATTTCTTGGCATAAACAAGGAAGTGCCTCTAGTATTGCATCCATTTGTTGATACATCTCAATGGCTATTCTGCCAATTTCTGGAGCTTTGTTTTTTGCCAATTCCTTCAGTGCAGGTTGGACTTCTTCCTTCACACCATTGGTTCTTGATATTATGCCACCTCCTGAAATAGTTAAACATTGACCAATTCCTTTTAGTACAGTGACTCTGCATATCCTTTCCATCTTCTTTTGATGCTTCCTACATCATTCAATATTTTACCCATAGAATCCTACGATATTGCAACTCAAGGCTTGAATTTTTTCTTCAGTTATTTCAGCTTGAGAAATCTCAAGTGTGTTCTACTCTTTTTGTTTTTCTAACTCCAGGTCTTTGCATATTTCATTATATTTTACTTTGTCTTCTCAAGCCACCCTTTGAATTCTTCTGTTCAGCTCTTTTATTTTAGCACTTCTTCCATTTGCTTTAGCTACTTTCCATTCAAGAATAAGTTTCATGGTCTCTTCTGACATCCATTTTGGTATTTTCTTTCTTTCCCGTCTTTTTAATGACCTTTGCTTTCTGCATGAGTGATGTTCTTTATGTCATCCCACAACTCATCTGGTCTTTGGTCATTAGTGTTTAAAGTATCACCTTATTCTTCAGATGGTCTATAAATTCATGTGGGCTATAATCAAAGTAGTATTCTGGCTCCCATGGACTTATTTGAATTTTCTTAGCTTCAACTTGAACTTGCATATGAGCAATTGATAGTGTGTTCCACAGTCAGCTTCTGGCCTTGCTTTGACTGATGATATTGAGCTTCTCCATAACCTCTTTCTACAGATATAGTTCATCTGATTTCTGTGTATTCCATCTGGCAAGTTCCATGTATATAGCCACCATTTATGTTGTTGAAAACAGGTATTTGCAATGAATAAATTGTTGGTCTAACAATATTCCATCATGCAATCTCCAGTGGCATTTCTATCATCAAGGCCATATTTTCCAACTACAGATGATTCTTCTTTGTTTCCAAGTTTTGTCAATAATTGTCAATACATCTTGATTGCATATTTGGTCAATTTCAGACTGCAGAAGTTGGTAAAAATCTTCAATTTCTTCATCTTTGGTTTTAGTGGTTGGTGCATAAATTTGAATAATAGTAGTGTTAACTGGTCTTCCTTGTAGGCATTTGGACATTATCCTATAACTGACAGCATTGTACTTCAGGATAGATGTTGAAACATTCTTTTTGATGAGTAATGCAACTCCATTCCTCTTCAATTTACCATTCCCAGCATAGTATACCATACGATTGTCTGATTCAAAATGGCCAATACCAGTCCATTTCAGCTAATTATTCCCTAGGAGATTGATCTGTATGCATTCCATTTCATTTTTGACTACTTCCAGTTTTCCTAGATTCATACTTAGTACATTCCACCTTGCAAATATTAATGGATCTTGGCAGCTCTTTCTTCCCATTTTGAGTCATGCCCCATCAGCAAATGGAGGACCCAAAAGCTTTACTCCATCCACATCATAAAGGTTGACTCTACTTTGGGGAAGCACCCCTTCCCCAGTCATATTTCAAGTGCCTTCCAACCTGAGGGGCTCTTCTTCCAGCACTATTTCAAGTGTTTCACTACTATTCATATGGTTTTCGGTGGCCAGTTTTTTCAGAAGTGGATGGTCCCATCCTTTTCAGTCTGTCTTTGACTAGAAGCTGTACTGAAATCTATCCACCATGGGTGACCCTGCTGGTATTTGAAATACCAGTGGCATAGCCTCCAGCCTCACAGCAACACACAAGCCACCACAGTACAACAAACTGATAGATTAGTGGTAGACACAACACTGTATAGTTTCCAAACAAACCATCTCTCATTTGAAATGCTCTCCCCCAACCTGAATGTCTGGCCAACTCCTAAGCATTCTGAAAGCCCTAACTCAAACATTGCTTCCTCTGTGGCATTTGCCAGGTTAGGAGTGACCCCAGGTCAGGTTAGGGGTCCCTTTTAGACTCCTGTCTTGCAGTATAGATGATATATGTCTCCCCACTGGGGCTATGAGTTCATTAAAGGCAGGGAGTATGTTTGTTTTATTCATGGCTATATCCCCAGTACCTAGTAGAACATTTGGCACACGGAGGTTTTAAATAAATGTTTTTTCAATGAACAAATAGCAAACACTTAAAAGATAAATGTATTAAATAAATATATTTAATGAATACAAGGGCTCAACAACTTTATCAGAATCAGTGGTGTGAAGGCAAAATTAGTATACCACTGTGATGGTTCACACATTTTTCATGCCTTGGTAAGAACATAGGCTCTGTGGTTAGATGGCCAGGATTCAAATCAGTCATTTACCCTTTATTGGCATTACTTCCATCAAGTTATTGAACCCCTCAGCTCTGGTTTCACCATGAGGCCAAAAATATTAATACTGATTTCCCAGAGTTGTTTCAAGAAATAAATGCAGTGATCTAGGTGAATGATCAAGGAGCTCTGGTAGCATAGTACCTAATGCACTTGACTGCTAACCAGAAAGCTGACAGTTCAAATCCATCAGCCACTCCTCAGAAGGAAGGTTGGGCAATCTACTTCCACAGTGATACTGCCTTGGAAACCCAAGGAGGGGTCGCTATGAGTCGGGTCCAACTCAATGGCACATAACAACAACAGGTGAATGATCTAGCACGTAAGTACTCAATAAATGTTAGATATTATCATTGAGGAGAAACACTTACAAATGACACAAAGTAAGTAAGTTTTGAGTTACCTACACATGAACAACATACACCTGACAACCAGGGGTGAATTACCATAAGCAATGTAAATACTGGCTCATCTGTGCTTACTTACTAATCTATAGTGAATAATTTCACATGGGTTTTGCCATAGCCTTGATGTGGTGAAAAACATGTGAAACCGTTCACTACAGATTAGTAAGTAAACACAAGTAAGCCCATGCTTACCTTACTTACTGGGTGCTCCTTTGCTGTCAGTGACTGTAAATTTGAAAAGTGGCTTTGATTCTGTAGGAAGGTGCTGTGGGGTTGGGAAACAGACAGATGCCTGCCATACTAGGATCTTCGATGTGGTGAAAAAAATGTGAAATTGTTTACTACAGATTAGTAAGTAAACACAAGTGAGCCTGTGCCTTGCTTATTGGGCAATCTGACACTGCTGACAACAAGGATTAAGCATTTTCCTCTCCCCACCCCGGGAAGCTCCGTTCCGTGATCTAGAGAACTAAAATAGATTAACAGCAAAATTGGCCCTCCTCGCCTTACTCGTGTGCAGTGTGCTAATGAAAAGACTTTAAATTCATGTTTTAAAAAAACAGGTTTTCTCTCTAAAACTATGTTTAGCTGTGATTATTAAGAACTTTAGGTAAGGAATAAGTTCTATCAATGACTCTGGATTTCATTGTAAAGCCCTTGAGGTAACGGGGTTATGAAGGGGACCTGGATGCCTTTTTATGCTACTATTACTCTCTAGAATTAGTTCCATACCATGTAGACATATGGGGGTGTGAACTTGAATGAATTCGTCCCTTCCTGCTTGTTACTTGGGCTGGACGCAGAGTTGGGCAGCCCCCTCAGCCGGCTCCATAAGTCGCACTTTGTGGTTTCAGCTTGTCAGTGAGGTCATTCACTGATGACTCAGATGCGCTGGCCTGAAGGTATTTATGTGATCTCCCGAATAGCCAGAAAGCCTGCCCTTGGAACAAGGCAAATATATCCCTGCTCTTGATGGCTTCAAGCTCTGCAATGGGGGCTGACCTGACAGCTGCTTGTCCTGAGGGAGAAATAAAGGAAACTGGTGAAACACATGCTATTTCCATGAATTCCCACTTATCTGCTGTTAGAAAATTCAGCTGAGACCCTGACAATAAAGGTTATACTTGTAGTGTCACAATAGAAAGAAAAGGAACTTTAACTCGCCTTCAGCATACCAAGCAGGCTGCACGTCACAAAGCCTGTAACTCGCAGAACCGTCTAAGGTGCATCGCAGAAAAACTATCAATGGGCATTTGTCTGAATTCATATTTACAGCATCTGTTTGCCATGAGGTTTTCATTTAGATGGCAATCCAGATATCGCTTTGCATAAAGTTCTGGTTTTTTGAGCTGTCCGTATCAATTGTCTTTTACCAAATATCTAATTTTCAGATGTTTACAGATGCACCAAAAGAATCTTTTCAAATCATTCAAAAGGATGGCATCCAAGAAAAAATCTGAACCAAATGCTAATGAAAATTCTTCTGTTTCGTGTAGAAGAAAAACGCTTTAAAATGGAAAAAAATCATTCCACCCAAATTTACTGCAAAAGAACAATTTGTCTGTCTTTGGAAAATGAGTTATACTGGTGCCCTTCTCACCCATTCCTAATTTAGGCAAAAGGCCCATATCAAATGCCTTAAATCACAGTTTCATCATCTTTATAACTAGATGCAGTTAAAAAAAAAAAAAAAACTGTAAAAAAATTCCCAAGGCAATGACACAAGCATCTCTCTGAGTCAACTGTTATTTCAGGGATTTATGATAATTCCTCATCTCGAGGAAAAATGAAGCTAATTGAAACAAACTCCACACTTTATACTAATGCCATTTGAATACAGTGTGCACTACCAGTTACAAAGTGACATGGAAAATGAGGCTGTTCTCAACAACACCATAGTTTCTCAGTTTTATGTATTTTTTAATTTCCTCTATGGAAAATCTGTTCTTCATAAAAGAACTGCTAGAGAAAAATGTGGAAAAAGTTGATTCATTCCATATTTACATTCTTTCTGGTACCTGGAAATGAACCAATTGCAAAAGTATGCCAAAAAAGAAGTTAGTTGAGTCATTTAGAAAACTCATCTTGCCCTAAGCAAAAGGATGAACTGCCTTGGGAAAGTTCTGCTTTGATAATATAAAACACCTTTTAGCCTAGTGAGATCTGCCTTCCTAACCTCTTACCCAGGCTGCAATGAGGCCAACCTTAAGAAATTGTTCCTTTTCTTTAACACACCACCTAACCACGCAAATCGCCCAGCAACCTAGGAAAGTCAGTGCTATCCAAAATCAAAAATCCCTTCTCTGATGTTTGAACAGATCAGGGCACTTGACACAAATGCATCCAACAGCAAAGACACATCAAGTTTCACTGCAAAACTGCCTTAAGTCCTGCTGACCTGATCTGCTAATGCTATTTACCATTTTACTTTGAAGATCTGGGCAAAATAAAAGCAAGGTGTCGCTCTCACGGAGTGGAGGGCAGCCTGATTTCTCCCTCACAGAGCTGCCAGATGCATTTCCCATTTGGTTTGTCATTAACAGCTTCATTTCATTTCATCTACGATAAAAACAATTTAAAAGCATGGAAATGACATTACATTTGGGTTGCCCTGAAACATCACAGCAGTGAGAAAGCTATTACACAATTGCATCTTTCTTTTTGAAAATCTGTGCTTTTGCCTGGGTCAAACAGAGCAATAGGAGTCATGGCTTTTGACTTGTACAGGTGACAAAATTTCTCCCAGAACAAAGCAGCCCTTCATAGCTCTCATGTAGAGGCAAAATAAGCTCTAACTAAGGACAGGGGGAGAAATCCCAGCTCCAAGATAGTAGCCAAGGCATGAAAACTTGACTGAATGCCTTTCAGAAATATTACAGGACATCAGAGATTAGAAGCTGATATGTTGTAGGGGATGCTTGACTCATTTACTACCACTTAATGACAAATTCCAACTTCTTGCTCTTAGTAAGCTAATTTCCTCCCTCATAGTTTTCCTTCTTCAGCTCTTTTTTCTTTTTTTTTTTTT
>NW_006921696.1:2319116-2325537 GCF_000298275.1 Orycteropus afer afer | reverse complement strand
AACCCAAGGAGGGGTCGCTATGAGTCGGGGCCAACTCGATGGCATATAACAACAACAACAACAACATATCTCCAATAAGGAGCCATGGTTGCACAGTGGTTGCATTCAGCTGCTAACCAAAAGGTCAATGATTTGAACCCAGCAGCCACTCCATGGGAGAAAGATGCAGTAGTGGTCCGCTTCCACAAAAGATTATAGCCTTGAAAACCTTATGGAACAGTTTTACTCTGTCCCGTAGGGTTGCTATGAGTTGAAATTGACTTGGCAGCAACAGGTTTGGTTTTTGTTTTATACCTTCAGTAAACAGCAAATAGAAGACTAGACATAAAATCAGACAACCTAGGTGTCTGACTCCAACTTGTGTCATTAGGTAAATCACTTTCTCTCTTTAATTCCAGTATTGTCACCTATTGGACTAGATGGTCCCTGAAGTTCCCTCCAGTTCTAAAGACTCCATGAATCCATCCCTTTATATATCATTGTTACATCCAAACTTAAAGCTGCATCATATGTATGCTAGACACAGAGCAGCACTGACTTTCCTCCTCAAGCTTCAATTCAAATTCTACCCCTCTCATCTGAGAAATCTTAGCCCAGATCTCTAGCCCAAGTTCCAGATCTATATCTATCATTTCCCACCAGATATTTCCACAGATACCTCAAATTTCTATGCACTGATATTGAACTTACAATCTCCCCACACAAATCTCTTCCTCCTCCTATTTCCCCTGAAGACCCCATTTCTCAAGCCAGAAACCCAAGGATCATCCTTGACTCCTTCCTCTCCCTCACCTCTAAACTCAGTCACTTAGCCATGCTGATTCCTCTTCATGAGTATCTCTCATCTCCAATTCCTTCTCTCCAGTCCTGTTTCCCTAATTCAAGCTCAAGTCAATCCCTCTGCATCAGAGCAACAGCTAGCTGTAGGTCTCTCGGACTTCCCACTACTGCTTTCTACTGATGTTACCCCCTTTGCTAGAGTCTTCCAGTGGCTCACTACTACTCACAAGACCAAGTCCAAACTTCTGATCATAGCAAACAAGACTGCTTAGTATCTACTTTCTAGCTTCAGCCTCATTGCCCCTGCCCTCCTGCTCTTTGAAAAGCTGAGCTAAGCAGAAAGAAGTTACCCAAACTCACTAGGCTTTCTTACTTCTGAGCTTTTGCACATTTTGCTTTCCCCTTCCCTAAGGACACCTCCTTTCCCTCCACCCACCCAGCTTCTCTGTTTGTCAAGGTTCAGCACAGACACCATCTCCTCTGGGAAGCCTCCTAGTGTTCCTATGATATACTCCCATAGAATTATGGGTAAAGCTCCATGATCTCACTCATCCCACAGTAGAATAATTTCCTGTTCACTCTTTACCTCTCACATCAAATTCTAAGCTCCCTGAACATCAGAGAATATACAGGTTTTACTGTATATTTTAAGGGTTGAATAATATCCCACTATAACTTATCAATGACAATTTGTAGAACTATACTTTCAACTTCTCTCGCCTATTTTGAACTGCCTACTGGGCTGCTACACCTGGATTCCCTTGAAGGAGTCTTAAACTCAAGTTGTTTAAAATTAAACTCATTATCTCCCTCTCCTAAAACCTGATCATCTTCCCATGCTCTTGATTACAGGAAATAAGGCACCATTACTCTAGAAATTCCCTGAATCTCTCTCTCCCATTCACTTCTAGCATCCAAGTCAACAATTCTCATCAACTTTACATTTTAAAATCTCTTCAATCTCTTCTCTTCTTTCTACCCTCTCTGCTGTTACATTTGTTCCTCAAATCTCATTTGAGTCTTACCCCTGAAACTATGGCCTCAAGTCACGCTTTGGGACCTGGCATTGAACTCACTCCCCTGGCTTAACTATAGACAGGCCTATGCCTAGGAGCTGAACACCTACACCAGGGAGAGGCACTTTTTAGAACAACCAACCATGGGAGATCAGAAGGACAGCATTTGCATAGGGAGAAATGTAGGGAGGCAGGAATGCATAGGCAAGAAGGACACAGGGTAACCACAGGGAGAGAGTGCAGGGTGAATTCTTACACTGTGGGGAACATAACCAGTGTCACAATACAAAATGTATATGAACTGTTGAATGTAAAATGAATCTGCTTTGTAAAATTTCACCCAAATCACAATAAAAATTGGAAAAAAAAAATCTCACTTGTGTTTTGACCCAGCTTCCTTTTCCCCTTATCTTTTTCACCCTCCACAAGGCCACAAAGGACTTCCCTCTAAAATGGATATTGATCTCACTCCACTGCTTAAATTCAAGCAGTGTTCACCATCACTGTGGGTAGATTTCAAATATCTCTACCTAACTAGCAAAGTTCTCAACAATTGTGCCCTTCCTGCCCCTCCAGTTTTCCCACCTCATCCCAGTCATTCAAGAGGATGATGTCTGCACTAGGAGCTTGGGACATAAGGGAGCTTGAGAAATGAGACACTGATGGCAAGAGACTGGATCAAAATCTTGGCAGATTTCCACACTAGTTGCTGTCCCCAAGGCTGGACAGGAGGGGGGAGCTGGTTTGAAGTTGATGGAATCAAGACAATGGAAACAAGGGCAGGTATATGACAGAAAATGAGCAATGGAGCCGGAAGCAATTCTCTGAATTAAACAGCAAGTGACTGCCTCACTTTTATTTAGAGATCTAAAGCTTTAGGACACTGTATTCCCAAGCTGAGGTTAGTTTACAGTCTGAGAGTACAAGGGGCTATAGCCATAAGGCACCACTTAAAGTGCCCTAAAGTGCCAGGCTTTCCCATCTCCATATAAATATGCTGTTCCTTTTGCCTGAAGTGCTCTCTGACCCCTCATCTGCCTAGTGAAGCCACTCAAATATCACCTTCTCTAGGAAGTCATCCCTGAATCTTAAGGCAATGTTAAAACTAGGTGCCATTCTGAGATCAGCAGAACATAAATTATGGGTTACATTTTGTAGGGAGCATCCAGTTCCTCTTAGAACCACAGGAAATCATGAGAAATGCATATAAAAGGAGGAAGCCCTTTCTTGAGCTACTTAAAAATGGAATTTGCTTTGCCCACTGTGATATTTGATGTGGTGTGTTGACAAATGCTATAAAGGAACTTAAAAAGGCTAGATCAAGATCAGATGGCTTGCCTAATTGACAGTTTCTGCATATGAATAAGAGGCCATTGATAAACCAATAAATGCTCTTACAGCCCTGGAGTTCCAGGATCAGACACATGCCAACCCCTCCTTGGGTTTCCAAGGCAGTAGGAGCTCTGGTAGCATAGTGGCTAAGGCACTTGACTGCTAACCAGAAGGCTGGCTGTTCAAACCCACCAGCCACTCCTTGGAAGGAAGGTTGGGCAATCTACTTCCGTGGTGGTACTGCCTCGGCAACCCAAGGAGGGGTCACTATGAGTCCAGTCTAACTCAACGGCACATAACAACAACATGGAAGTAGATTGCCCAGCCTTCCTTCCAAGGAGTGGCTGGTGGGTTTGAACAGCCAGCCTTCTGGTTAGCAGTCAAATGCATTAGGCACTACGCCACCAGAGCTCCCCAATAAATGCTACCAAATTTTTAAAATTGATCTCAAACTTTTTTCAATTTAGTTGTACAGAATACAGTGCTGCTTAATGGTGAAATAATTAGATATACCTTACCTCCTCCTACAAAACAACAGATTGAGAGATTCAGATCTACAGTTTGTTGAAAAGAAAGTTGATTTGTCTTTTCCTGTTTTTGTTGTTGTGTTGTGTGTTGCCAAGCCAATTCCAACTCATAGTGAACCTATAGGACAAAGTAGAACTGCCCCCATGGGTTTCCTAGCCTGGAATCTTTATGGGAGAAGACTACCACATCTTTCTTCCACAGGGCAGCTGAGGGTTTTGAACCACTGACCTTTTTGGTTAGCAGCTGAGCCCTTAAACCACTGCATGACCAGGGGTCCTTGTGTCCACTCTACTGTAATCATATCTGAGTGGTAGTAGTTAGGCCACCATACAGGGTTTTGCAGCTAAAGAACTCCCCATCCCAGTGGCTTTTTTCAACCTAATGGAAACGAACAAATGTGCTATAAACAGCGGGGTTACCCACTTCCGAATATATAAATTTTGGTATTAATAAATCTGGAAATACCATCTCATTATCAAGGAGTTTTGCTTACACGATTCCTGTCGTTGAAGTCATGCCAGCAACATCAAGACCTGAATACGTTGTCTTACCAACAGTCTGCACTGGGGACAGTATTATTAAATAGCAGAGCAAGGGTGAGTAATTGGTTTTGCTTGTTTGTTTGTTTTGTCTTGTTTTATTTTGTCTTTATCATATCTAAACTTTCATTCTCATAGAGATAGATGGAAAACCACTAGTTATTTGGATACCAGTCGCCCCTTAATTAAAAACATAATTGAAGTTCCCCTTAGGCCTACCCCATGGCTTACTATTTAACAGCCTTCAATTACAGTTATAGATTTATTTGATCAAATGTTTTCATCTGTATCCCAAGAGACCAGTCCTAAACCAACCTTCTTAGTTGAGCTCTCCTATGAATGACTTCTCTTGTAGAATTTTCTTTTCTGTGATTCAGATTCCTAAATATTTACGCAGCTCAGAGGAAATATTTACCACATAAAGTTCTAAAGGTTGGAACCAGGCATAACCAGCCAACACTTTCTACCATCAGAGTTACTTTTGTGACCAAATAAAAGTTACAATGAATAACCAAATAAAACAGATCCAAAACCTTGAACTTGAGGGAATTCTTGAAAATTAAGCTTTTTATAAATGCATCATTTTAAACGGTTGTCAAAAGATTCTCAGCTCTGAGTGATGAGCTTCAGGCCCCTTTCAGCCATGCTCCATGAGAGAATGTTGAGTCACTGTGGGCTGTGCTCGAGGGCTGTGGACATCAGGGAAACGCAGCTGTCAGCTTCCTGAGGTCTGGCATTGTATGTTTCCTGTACCTGCTAATTTTGCTAATTCTACTGAGTTACTTAAGTCCAAAATGTAAGACTGAGATATGACGTTGCCAACTTCCTAAGCCTTTTGGTTCCTTCCCTCCAGAAAGAAGTGAAACTTGAGCAGAATCAAACCAATGTTAACATTCTAGAATGGGTGAGAAGAATAGATCTTGAGAAGGAGAATAGATCTGGAGGTGGGTGAACAACCAGGGAATCAGAAAATCACCATAGAAGGGATTCACAGATGAGGCGGAGGATAAATTGGAAGCAAAGGCATATAAAAGTACATTTTTTACACTCTTGCACCAGGGAGCTTAAGAGAAAATAGCTTATGAGATCAAAAATCTCATTCTAGACGTGTACTATTTAACTGAAGCAAGAACCCTGATCATCAACAGATCAAGGAGGTACAAGGAGCATCCTGTCTCTCCTGTTGTTGTTGTTGTTACGTGCCGTCAAGTCGGACCCGACTCATAGCGACCCCTTCTTGGGTTTCCTAGGTAGTATCACTACGGAAGTAGATTACTCCATCTTCCTTCCGAGGAGTGGCTGGTGGGTCTCCCCTGTTGTTGTTGTTAAGTGCCGTCGAGTCGGACCCGACTCATAGCGACCCCTCCTTGGGTTTCCGAGGCAGTATCACTATGGAAGTAGATTGGGTCTCCCTGTTTTTGTTGTTAAGTGCCGTCGAGTCGGACCCGACTCATAGCGACCCCTCCTTGGGTTTCCGAGGCAGTATCACTATGGAAGTAGATTGGGTCTCCCCTAGTATATTAAAAATAACCAATTAATTATTCTCACAAATTTCAATAATATGCTATGGCATGAATCATTCCAGGGACACCTAAGAACCCACCAGGAATTTATAATTTCTTTGGGAAAAGAGCAGCTACACAGAAAATATCAGGGAATCTTCAAATGCCAAACTGTACCAAACAGAGTAAATGTGCAAAACTTTCCAAGGTAGGTTTATTAGTTTCCTGTGGCTTCTATAACAAATTACTGCAAATTCATGACTTAAAACAACAGAAATGTATACCCTTACAATTCTAGACCTCAGAAGTCCAAAATAAAGGTGTCAACAGGGCTGTGCTCCCTCCAGAGGCTCTAGAGGAGAATCCATTGCTTTTCTGCCTCTTTCAGCTTCTGGTGGCAGCCAACATTGTTTGGCTTGTGGCTGCATCCCTACAATCTCTGCCTGTGTGGTCACATTGCCTCTTCTTCTGTGTGTGCCAAATATTTCTCTACTTCTTTCATACAATGACATATGATGGCATTTAGGGCACACTTAGGTAATCCAGGATAATCTCATCATCTCAGTATCCTTAACTTAATTGCATCTGCAAAAACCCCTTTTTCAAATGTTGTTGTTGTGATGTGCCATCGAGTCAGACCTGACTCATAGAGACCCCTCCTTGGGTTTCCGAGGCAGTATCACTATGGAAGTAGATTGCCCCATCTTCCTTCCGAGGAGTGGCT
>NW_006921696.1:2306667-2318676 GCF_000298275.1 Orycteropus afer afer | reverse complement strand
CCTGGAGAAGGATGTCATGCTTGGTAGGGTGGAGGGTCGACGAAAGAGGGGGAGGCCTTCAACGAGATGGATTGACACGGTGGCTGCAATGATGGACTTAAGTATAGCAGGGATTATGGGGCTGGCGCAGGATCGGACAGTGTTTCGTTCTTCTGTGCATGGGGTCACTATGAGTCGGAAACAACTTGACGGCACCTAACAACAACAACAACAAGTCACACTTCTAATAATGGCTAGGATTTAAACTCACCAGCAAAAGAAGTTGGGCATTCAAAGTGGAGGGAATGTCAGGTGCAAAAGCCATCATGTGTATTCATCAAATGAGGCATTAGACCATATATGACCATAAATGAGGCATTAGGCCAATAGAGAGTGATGATCACTGCTTCTCAATCCCTGGTGGAGGGCATGTACTAATAAGCAAAGTTAATCAAGTTGGATGGAGCCAGATTATGCAAACTCTTGAAAGACAAGAAACCCAAACTTTATGTAACAGGCAATAGGGAAGCACTAAGGATTCTTAAACAGGAAAGTAATATGATGACAAATTTTCTAGGACCCTAAACAAATTACTACATTTTCCCAGCAGAGGCTCTTTTATTTATCTTATCTCATTAGCAAAATTTAAGCCACTACATTTAATATTTTCCTAAATTATCTATTTTGGAAAATATTAATAAGAATGCAGTATAATTCCCATAATGATACGATTCTGCTACTGTATATGCAGCCATTTCCATTAGGAAAAAACAATTATGTGTGTGTATGTGTCTTTGGATAGATAGATGAAAGATAAATAGATAGGTAGGTAGATAGATAGATGATAAAGTAAAACCTGTAAAAGCCAGAACTTGTGTAAGCCGGTCAGGGAAGGAAAACTCAGATATGTTCCACTAATAATGAGGTCTGGTAGCATAGTGCTTAAGGCACTTGGCTGCTAACCAAAAAGCTGGCGGTTCAAACCCACTAGCCACTCCTCGGAAGGAAGGTTGGGCAATCTACTTCCATAGTGATACCACCTCAGCAACCCAAGGAGTGGTTGCTATGAGTCAGGTCCGACTCGACGGCACCTAACAACAACAACAATATATGTATATACATCTATATATATTTCCCTTACTTTGCTTGAAGAAAAGACTCTCCAGGAGCAATTATTTATACATCTGGCTTATAATAAAATCATATCATGCAAATGAAGTGGATCAACTCAGAGATGAAATTCTGATTATAACAATATGGGGGCTTTGCAATATTCCATTAGGGAGAAAGGAAATGCTAGTAGGCAATCCAACCAGGAAAAAACTATTTTTGGTCCATAAATTATGCAGCTTTGTGTTTATTCAATTAAGTTAATCCTAAATGAATCCTTCTGTGAAACTCTTTGTAAACACTACAACATACAACAGGAAAGCAAGGCTGAGGGATGCCTGCAAGGAGGGTTGTGATTGGATCTACCCCACCAAAGACTGACTCCAGTTGCTCATTTACTTGACTCCACAGACATCTCCAACCACCTGAGATCAGGTTTAATAAAAACTCCGTCTGGCTTCAGGGCCGTGCAAATCCAGGTGAGGCCTCACAAGTCCTTAAAACTTGATTGTTTGGGGTTGTAGCAACACTGAAATTTGACAGAGATTTTATTAAATCTGTGAGAGCCTTAAGACATATTTTTAAGGTGTTGGGAGAGTTGCCCTTGTGGGCATATTGAAAGCCCCATTTTAGTGTGGGGATTTGATGGGCAATTGTTCCCTTTCAGGACTCCACACTGGGTAAAGCTGGCCAATATTTGGATTTATATACCCATCTGTATTAGCTGTAATTCTTTTTCTACACTAATAATAAATAATTAACCTAGCCAAGTTAAAACAAAAAGCTATGAAAACTTTTACACTTCTCCACAGTTTGCGCTCTGCAGATTTTTACCTCTCTGTAGTTTGCCCATGGCTGGTCTCCTTTTCTGGAGCCTTGGTAACAATCACCTTGAAGCTCAGACTTGATTGCTAATTGATTCTTTCTTATCTAGCCATATAGTCAACACTGATCTATTTGGTAACATTGAAAAGAAAGCAGTTTCCCAAGCTAGAGAAACAAGGAAGAAGTGGGAAAGGGACAGCTGGAAAATATTATCTCCCCTGAGAAAACAACGCTGGTGGTCAGTTATCATTGCAGAGCTTTAAGATAACAAAAAGTGGAAACTCTTTGTGATGTCCCCCTCACCCCTCAAACGTGGGGTATGTTAAAATTCCACAAAACTAAAATTTTAATTTGATGTCTTTGGATACCAAAAGAAACATTTTAAAATGGTATGTATTGTTGTAATTTAACCTCAAGCCATCCGGAAGACACAACAATTTAGAAATCACTAATGGTAAACATGGTATCTTGTTCTCCTTTCTGCCAGTACCATTTAAGTTAGGAAAACTCTCAAAGCTTCTTGTTGTTGTTGTTGTTAGGTGCCGTCGAGTTGGCGCCCACTCATAGCAACCCTATGTACACCAGAATGAAACACTGCCCGGTCCTATGCCATCCTCACAGTCCTTGATACACTTGACCCCATCGTTGCAGCCACCATATCAATCCACCTCATTAACGGTCTTCCCCTTCTTCCCTGACCTTCTACTTTACCAAGCATGATAGCCTTCTCCAGGAAATAGTCCTTTGGACAACATGACCAAAGTAGGTGAGACGAAGTCTGGCTATTCTTGCTTCTAAGGACATTCTAGCTGCACTTCCTCCAGGACAGATTTGTTCTTTCTTCTGGCAGTCCATGGTCTTTTCAGTATTCTTTGCCAACACCACAATTCAAAGGCATAAACTCTTCTTTGGTCTTCCTTATTCATTGTCCAGCTTTCATATGCATATGAGGCTATTGAAAATACCAGACTTGGGTGAGACAAACCTTAGTCTTCAAAGTAACACCTTTGCTCTTTAACACTCTAACAGGTCTTTTGCAGCTTATTTTCTCAGTGCAATACAGTGTCTGATTTCTCGACGCTGCTTCCATAGTGTTGACTATGGAAGTGAAATGAAATTTCTGACAACTTCAATCTTTTCTCCATTTATCATGATTTTGCCTATTGGTCCAGTTTTGAGAATTTTTGTTTTCTTTATGTTGAGGTGTAATCCCTACTGAAGACTGTAGTCTTTGATTTCACCAGTAAGTGCTTCAAGTCATCTTCACTTTCAGCAAGCAAGTTTTGTCACCTGCATGATGCCAGTCGTTAATAAGTCTTCCTGTCATCCTGATTCCACATTCTTCTTCATATAATCCATATTCTCAGATTATTTGCTCAGCATATAATAGATTGAATAAGTATGGTGAAAGGATACAACACTGACATACACGCTTCCTGATTTTAAACCATGAAGTATCCCCTTGTTCTGTTTGAATAACGGCTCTTGGTCTATGTACAGGTTCCTCATGAGAGCAATGAAATGTTCTGAAATTCCCATTCTTTACAATGTTATTTGTTCTGGTTACCTAGTGCCACTCTGATAAGAATATACCACAAATGGGATGGCTTCAACAAACAGGCAGTTTGGAGGCTTTGCTGGGCTCTAAGGACTGGGTGAAAGCCCCTCAACCTTGGGCTTCAACTCTGTCTCCTGCTTCTGGCCTGCTGAAGCTAGAGACTTTTCTTCACTCAGACAGCTGCTGGCTGCTGGTGCTGACAAGCCCAAGGTTGACAGGCAAAAAGGCACAGTCCCAGTGTTACCAAACAATATGGCAATCCACTAATTCAAGTCCAGATGAAGTCCTAAGATCGGCAGGGAATGGCAGGCTGTTGAACAACCACTTGGCTACATGCAGTGTTCAAGCATGCCAAAAAACTAGAGACCAATCCCAAAGCTTCTCTTTATGTCCGGGATGCAGATCACGTCCCTAAAGCATCCCATTGTTGTTGTTGTTTGCCATCGAGTCAACCCCGACTCATAGCAACCCCTCCTTGGGTTTCCGAGGCAGTATCACTACGGAAGTAGGAATGCCCAACCTTCCTTCCAAGGAGTGGCTGGTGGGTTTGAACCGCCAGCCTTCTGGTTAGCAGTCAAGTGCCTTAGCCACTATGCTACCAGAGCTCCTAAGCATCCCATTAGTGATTTCCAAATTGTTGTGTCTTCCAGATGGCTTGAGGAGGTTAAATTACAACAATGCATACATTTTGAAACTGTTTCTTTTGGTATCCAAAGACATCCCTAAAGCAGCTACCCAGCTGCATGCAGCAGATTCCCCCATGGAGTTGACTGCCAATCTCATCACGGGGAATAACTGCCCAGCCACTCAACCAGGCCTAGCCAAGTTGACAATAACCTTAACTACCACATTAGTAGCTAAGGCACTTGACTCCTAACCAGAATGCTGGTAGTTCAAACCTACCAGCCACTCCTCGGAAGGAAGATGAGGCAATCTACTTCTGTAGTGATACCGCCTTGGAAACCCAAGGAGGGGTTTGTTGTATTGCCCCAGTGCCCATGGGCAGGCACAATGAACACACGGAATGAAAGCACCTCTGACTTCCTCCCTCAGGCACCTCCTGGGTACATTCCTACTTTCCCCTGAAGCATTGTAAGGGCATAGACGGGGACCACACACAAAAGTCCATCTTGCCCTTACAAATGTTTTTGTTTCAAACTTGTAAATGAGGAAAATTTGTCTATAACCTTCTGTCTTACACTGAGTTTTCTAGAAAAGCAAAACCAGTGAAGCATATATGTATATGTATATGTGTGTGCATATGTGTATGTGTGTATGTATGTGTATATGTATGTGTATATGTATATGTATAGGAGCTCTGGTAGCGTAGTGTCTAAGGCATTTGACTGCTAACTAGAAGGCTGACAGTTCAAACCCACCAGCCACTCCTCAGAAGGAAGATTGGGCAATCTACTTCTGTAGTGATACCACCTTGGAAACCCAAGGAGGAGTGGCTATGAGTCAGATCCGACTTGATGATAGTGAGTTTATGTATATGTATAGGTATAGGTATATGTTTATGTATATATAGAGAAATTTATCTCAAGAAAATGGCTCACACAGTTGTAGAGGCTGGCAAGTCCCAAGTCTATGGGTCAAATGTCAAGCTAGAGTCTTTTCTTGACTCACACAGCTTCAGGGACCGACAAACCCAAGATCTGTAGGTTGTTGTTGTTGTCTGCCATTGAGTCAGCTCTGACTCATAGCAATCCTATGTACAACAGAACAAAACACTTCTGCCTGGTCCTGTGCCATCCTCACAATGCTTGCAATGCTTGAGCCCATCCTTGTAGCAACTGTGTCAGTACAGTTTGTTGAGGGTCTTCCCCTTTTTCATTGACCCTCCATTTCACCAAGCATGATATCCTTCTCCAGGGACTGGTCCCTTCTGATAGCATGACCAAAATAGGTGAGATGAATCTGGCCATTCTGGGTTCTAAGGAGCATTTCAGCTGTACTTCTTCCATTCATTCTTCTGGAAGTCCATGGTATTTTCCATATTCTTTGCCAACACCACAATAAATCTCCAGGTAAAATGGCAGATTGTCAGTTCACAGACTGTGAAGGTAACAATTCCAAGAGTGACAGGCAATATGGTAGGCTACTGATTAAGTCCAGGAACCAGAGATGATGATGGACCACATGCAGGATCCAGATCCAGCAGAAACCTTTCCCAGAGCTTTTCCATATATACTGGAAGCAATTTTTAATTTTCTTCATGCTCCTTGTGCCTAACATGGTACCTTACACAGAGCTGACATTTAGCAATTACTTAAATTGACTTGCACCCACTCAGTTTCCCAAAATATCTACACATAAGTAAAAACTAAATTGTAAATCTTAGGAAGAAAGCTCTTGTGTAATAAGAACTATGCATTCTAGTTTTTTTATTTTTAAATACCGCTGGATAAAAAATTGCACATAATAACTTCTCAAAATCATCTCCTTTATAAATGAAGTTTTACTTTGTCTAGTATTCATTTATCAGTCTAATTATTCATTCATTGAATCAACACTTTTATTGGACACCTACTATGTACTTAATATTTTATTAAGATATATAGTTTCAAATATGGTCAGACAGAGATGGATAGATTTTCTGACATAAAACCTATCTCTGGATGACCTTTGTATTTTCTGCACAACAGTGAAACCTTACAGAAGGTCAACATGTCAGGTTTAAGAAAGGCTGTGTACTTAATTTCTCTAGACTTCCTTGTCTTCCCTTTAGCTTACATTCAGTTCTTTTTTTTTTCTCTCGCCCGAGGTTGATGCCCAAAAATTATAATGCCATTTCATGCCGAACAATGTCTTTATCTGGAAAGAAACCAAAAGAATCAGTTTATGAAATCATTGTCTTGTTCAAACAAAGTTGCTACCCACACACTGGGCATATGAGCGCTGATTTCCCTTATTCTCTCAGTCTCAGACAGTCTGAGACTCTCAGAGAAGTTTTGTTGTTAGGTGGCATTGAGGCAGTTCTGACTCACAGAGACCCTATGTACAACCAGACAAAATGTTGCCCAGTCCTGCACCATCCTCACAGTTGTTGCTGTGTTTGAGCCCATCATTGCATCCACTGTGCCAATCCATCTCATCAAGGATCTTCCTCTTTTTTCCTGACCTCTACTTCACCAAGTATGACATCTTTCTCCAGGAATCAGTTCCTCCTGGTAACATGTCTAAAGTAACTGAGATGAAGCTTCATCATCCTTGCTTCCAAAGAGCATTCTGGCTGTACTTCTTCCAAGACAAATGTGTTCATTCTTCTGGCAGTGCATGGTATAGTCAATATTCTTCACCAACACCATAATTCAAAAGCATCAATTCTTCTTTTGTTTTCCTTATTTGTTGTTCAGCTTTCAAATATATGTGAGAGGCAATTGAGTCAGGTTCACTTGCTTTCTAATACTTTAAAGAGGTCTTTTGCAGTAGATTTGCCCAATGTGATCAATCATTTGATTTCTTGACTGTGGCTTCCATAGACGTTGATCATGGATTCAAGTATAATGAAATCTTTGACAACTTCAATATTTTCTTCATTTATCATGATGTTGCTTTGAGTAACAATATTAAGGTTACCCAAATATGGTCACCTTTGACCTCATATGGGGTTTCCATAAGTCAGAATCAATTGAAAGCAATTGGTTTCGTTTTACTTGTTAGTTTTAGACTCTTTAAATAGAAGATGACATTACATTTATTTCACCCTCTTTTGTGTGCCCTCTGTCCCTGCCTTCTTACTCCAAAATATCATTATTAAATCTTTCCCCTGGTTCCAACTGTAGGTGGTTCTTCAGTGATCACTAGCCCATGGACCCAGACATGAAAACAGGCCACAGAAAATTTATTAAAATCTCCAAGATAACTCTTACATTACTTCCTAAAGGCTGATATAAACCTCCTATTGTCTCCTCAACAGCTTCTAAAACAGGTTTTATAAGCTGATAATTTAGGCAGCCTTCATGACCACAGCCAGCTCTTCCCTGGGCTAATAATGGTCTCCCATAGGTAATTTTTTTAGGTTACCGACCATTTGTCTTACTAATCTCTCTATTTGTTCCTGCAGCTAATAGCAGATCCCCAAATACCCTCTGTAATTTTCTAACAAGCAGAATTCCAATTCCCCATAAAGAAATCCTGCTTTAAAGTGTGATTAAAGATCATCTAAGAAAAACAGGGCCAATTTTGTACAACCCATGAGCATTTTTTTTTCCTCTGCCAGAAGGAAGGGTGTTTAGGAGAATTAAAAATCACTTTGCAAAATTATAAACAGGCTTAATGCAACCAGTTTGATCAACAGTGTTTGTTATCAAGTAATATATCTAAAATTAAGGTAATGGATTTTAAAGGAATGGGTTGAATAAAAATCACCTGCTATTCAACAGGCATCTCAACCAAGCAATTACTAATTCTGTTTATAACTACAGCCCTTTACTCTTTTTAAAAGGGCAATGAAAGCAAAACTTGGTTTGTGAACTCCTATTAAATTAGCATTGATTTTGTTTTACTGCCAAGCTAAAGAAATATCAACATTAAGGAGTTCTTCAACCCTATTTAAAGTATGTGCTCTTTCACTATATTTCGTCCATGGGTTGTTTATCTTGCTATTTACAATGAACCAAAAAAATCAACCTCAACATAGAAGAATACTTAAAAGGTTATAGAAGAAAACATGGCTCTTTGGGAAATTGTTAGAAAGCAGCACTACACTATTAAATAGAACACAGGATGGTTTGTGCTGCTCAGACATAACCGCTGAAGTACAATTCAATGATAAATGTTAACAATTGCCCACATTTGAGACATTACAGAAACAATGGGATCCTTTAAAGCAAATAGTGACATGTGCCAAAATTATTTTCTTATCGGTCTTTTTGTTTGTAAATATTTAGGATTGTGTGGAGGCAGAGATAAAAATATATGTATAAAAAACAAGGAATAATATATAGGTTAGCTTAAACAGTAAATAAAGTACAAATTTGATGACTAAAAAAAAAAAGTTCTAAAGTTCTAATGAGAAATAAAAGCTTTCAACCTTTGAAACATAAAAATTCCCAAAGGCTGTGCTGAAACATGGCACAGTGTTGAGGGAGGTTCCAAAGCCCCTCATGGAAGTCAGCACGTGGAACTACGTCTTGCTGATATCTACAAAGACTTCTTGCACTGAGTTCTGTTACAAATGTGATAGGAATGTGTTAAACTCTCCTGCTTTGCAAGAAGCTGATCTTTCCAGATTATGAGAATCTAAAATTGATTGAAAGAAAGACTGCTATTAGACTTGTGTCAAAAGGCCTTTCCATAATAGAAATGTACTAGCCATTTTGAAATTTAATCATAACGCTTCAGATCTTCCTAAGCCCCTAGTAACAATTTCTTTTAAAGTGTAGTGTAACTTGAAATAAATTCTCCATATTCTATTTTTGTCTTACATACTTGTGTTAGGATATGCTGATATCTCAGGAGCTTCTTTTTTAAGTAAAACAGAGAATTAGAGAGTGGAAATAAATTCTGTGGTGAAGATAATCCAGGGCACTCTTATCATTAAAAAGCTCATTTCCAGAGCTTGAGTGTCTCGAGGATTTTGAAACATGGAAAACACTAACATGTCTACCCAAAGTTCTTGCTCAGACAGTATAACTTGTTCTAATTCTGATGATAGTGTTCTTGTTCTAGTGATATAACTGGAATGGGGGGTGGGGCGGATAGAAGAACTAAAACTTATTGCCCCTTAACCATGTGGCTGGTACTATTAAGCTCTTTCCATGATTTAATTTATTTAATCTTCACACAACGCTACACATACCTCCATTTTACAGAAAAAGAAACTTACAAAGAGAAAACCAGCCTCAAGGAAAACTAAGTCATACCAATAAGTTGTTTATCTATTAGATAGCAAAATCAATAATAATAATAATAAAAATCAGTTGTTGTCAAGTCGATTCTAACACAAGGCAACCTCATGTGTGTCAGAATAGAACTGTGCTTCATAGGATTTTCAATGGCTGATTTTTCACAAGTATGTCTCCAGGTCTTTCCCACAAGGTACCCTTGGGTGGACTTGAATCTCCGACCTTTCAGTTAGCAGCCACGCAAGTCAGCCATTTGCACCACCCAGGGACTCTCCAAAAACAATGTTGTTGTTGTTGTTGTGTGCCGTCGAGTCGGCCCCGACTCATAGCGACCCCTCCTTGGGTTTCCGAGGCAGTATCACTACAGAAGTAGGATTGCCCAACCTTCCTTCTGAGGAGTGGCTGGTGGGTTTGAACCGCCAGCCTTCTGGTTAGCAGTCAAGTGCTTTAGCCACTATGCTACCAGAGCTCCAAAAACAATAGAGATCCAGAAACACAGACATTTGTAAACCTTTCCTGACCAGCTGCAAAAAATCATTATTGCAATTAGTGATCTCCAAGATATTTTTTTAAAATTACATGCTGTTATCAGTAAACGAATAAGCCATCCTTGTGCATGCACCCTCAGTATATGCATATTCATTTACTGTAAGTTGTATAGTATATATTGTTGTCAATAGCTAATATCTCAAGACATAATATCAATGTAGGGCAAAGCTCATGGCTTTAAGATACTTTTAAATCCACATGACAAATATCCTTCCTGATAATTTTAAATGTTTTTGGTCAAATGTCTTGTCCAAGTACGATCAGTTCAACACTGTTTTTAGTGTGGGAAGTAGCTGAAGAAGAGTCCATCTGGCAGCAAGGGAAGGCTCAGGTCGGCTGTGTACTTTTAAGTTGCTTGTTCTCCATTGTTAGTACTAGATTCAAACCACTTTCTTTTCAGTGTTCTTTGTAAAAAAACATGTCTATTTTGGTAGAGTTTTGTAACTTTTAAGTAAGATAAAATTATCCATTAATACACTTGACACATAAAGGGGCTTGGCTACTAAGCAAAAAGTTGGCAGTTTTAACTCACATCTCAAAAGAATCAGCTATCGAAAAGCCTATGGAGCATAGTTTCACTCTGACACACGTGAGGTCATAAAGAGCTGACTAGAAAGAAGCTGGTTTGTTTGTTTGTTTGTTTAAAAGGCCTCTCAGGCAGTTAGAGGCCCCCACACGCCCTTCCATATGCTTCTCTCAAAAATACAATGCTCTCTTGCCTTCCAGTCACTGGAGTCACATGGCTGGTTTGTGGGTAACTCTAGCAAAGGGAATAAAACCAATCTATATATTAGTTAGTGAAGCTGGATTTCATTCTTATGTTGTGAATAAATAACTCTAACTGAATATTTCCTTTCCATATCAGCTCCCCTGTCTTATCCCAGGAGAGCTGAGTCCCTACTTTGGATATCATTGCTCCGGCAAAAGGAGTGAGAGGTCGTCCACGATCTTCTTGATTGATTTCAACTCACTTTCCAAGACATGTTCACCTAAATTATCAAGACAGAATAAGAGGCTATAGACCATTTTTGAAGACAGCTCGAAGCCCCCACCCTACCATTCACTAACCACAAGTTACTTTACGCTAAATCTCAATATCTACTTCATCTGTGAATGCACGGATTAGTTGAATACTTACCAAATAGTTACTTCAAGTGGCATAGAGTAAGCACAAAAAAAATATTTAATATGGGAAATCTCTCACAGAAATTTACTTCTCAAGTATTAGGAATGACATGTACTGTTACTATATACTTATTCCTATTCTGAAAAATTTTTCCACAGGCAAAGTTCAATTATATCAATATATCATTATGTCAACAGAAATCCTAAATCTGAATTCCAATCCTTGACCTGGGTCATAAGAGACAAAGTCAAACAATTTGAAAATTTGGAAAAAAAAAAAAAACACTTTTGTTTGGTTAGAATGATTAGTACCATTCACATCACTAGGAAGCTTGTTAAAAATACAAATTCTCAGTCCTACCCTGTTGTGATTTACAGTTAATTCCTACTTATAGTGACCCCATGTAACAGAGTATTACCTCCCCATATGGTTTTCTAGGCTGTAATCTTTCGGGGTGCAGATTGTCAGGTCTTCTCTCTCAAGGAGCTGCTAGTGGATTCAAACTGACAACTTTTCAGTTAGCAGCCAAGTGCTTAACCATTATACCACCAGGGCTCCTCTCAGTCTAACCCTGGACCTACTGAATCAGCAGTCCCCAGGATGAGTCCTGTCTCTATGGGGCAGTTCTACTTGATCATACAGGATTATTATGATTTGGAATGAACTCAATGGAACACAACAACAGAAAAGATTATACCTGTCTCCTAAAGTAAACTGCTAAATGTTTGAGTTACAATCTCAATTAAGATATGGATTACATTCATCTACAGAAATTCTCCACAGTGAAATGAGTTCTCCTCCCCGTGGACATTATACTGTTAGAACACTGATAGGGATTATCATGCTTGTTAAATTCTGCTTGTTTTGGTAAAAATGCTCAAAATTGAATACAACCATTTGGCTATACTTCAGGAATTTTATGGTTTCAAGGGTGCCACTGTGCATGAAAATATATATATATGAATAAGTCCTTGTCTTGCAAAATAAACAGCAGCTATACACGTGGACCT
>NW_006921696.1:2304751-2306017 GCF_000298275.1 Orycteropus afer afer | reverse complement strand
AGCCTGCTGTGCTCTGCCGACCTTGGGACTTAGAATGGACTTAAGTTAATGGCCTGCCGTGTGGTTGGTAACATTGGGACTGTGCCTTTTTGACTTGTCAACCTTGGGGTTTCTCAGGCTCAGCAGCCAGCAGCTGTCTGAGTGAAGAAATGCCTCTAGCTCCAGTGGGCCGGGAGCAGGAGGCAGAGCTGTACCCCAAGGTTGAGGGGCTTTCACCCAGCCCCTAGAGCTTGGCATTTTGAACTTGGACTTAAAGCCTCCAAATTATAAGAATAAACTCCTTTTGTTAAGGCCATCCCATTTGTGGTATATTCCTGTGCTGTCAAGTCCCAGGAAAGGAAAAAAGATCAAAATGGATGTCAAAAGAGACATAGAAACTTGCTCTCAAATAGAGAGTAGCTAAAGCAAATGGAAGAAATGACAAGATAAAAGAGCTGAACAGAAGATTTCAAAGAGCTGCTCAAGAAGACAAAGTAAAGTATTATTGCAAAGACCTGGAGTTAGAAAACCAAAAAGGAAAAACATGCTTGGCATTTCTCAGGCTGAAAGAACTGAAGAAAACATTCAGACCTCGAGTTGCAATGTTGATGAATTCTGTGGGCAAAATATTGAATGATGCAGGAAGCATCAAAAGAAGATGGAAGGAATACACAGAGTCACTGTATCAAAAAGAATTTGTCCTTGCCCTTCTCTTCACCCAAATCAATACTTATCTCTACCTAGCTAACAGTGTTCCAAATGTTAGTGATCAACATGGTGGCATTGAGGAAGAGGAAGACATAGAGAGGTACATGGGAGGTACAGACAACAAAGATGATCCCTTTTGCACATAAAATACTGTGTTGTGTCAGTGAAGGCAAACATGGATATACACGCGGATAGATAGGTGGACAGGCTGAACTATTAGGTATGTCTGTGTAGCAGGGAGTGTACCCAAGCACATGTATAGGGTTGGCAGACAATGGTCCTATAAGTGTATAGTAGAGATGACAAGGGACAAGGTTTTAGTCACTTCTTGGTCACAGACAGCTACCCAGAGGGACCAAGTAGTTGAACTGGTGGGCTCAGGACCATAGTTGCAGGGGATATCAAGTTCAATTGGCAAAACATACTACACAAAACACTGTTCCACCTCCTACTTTGGCGAGTAGCGACTGGAATCTTTTTCTTTTTTTAGGATTTGGGTGAAGATTTACAGAGTAAATTCACTTTTCATACAGCAGTTCACATATACTTTGTCTCATGTCATTGACCAAAATTTACAAT
>NW_006921696.1:2291350-2303456 GCF_000298275.1 Orycteropus afer afer | reverse complement strand
TGGTTGTACCATTTTACAGTCCCACCAGCAGTGTATGAGAGTCCCAATCTCTCCACAACCTCACCAGCATTTGTTATTTTCTGTCTTATTGAACTTTGATACTAGTGCTGGAGCAAGATGGTATCTCATTGTTGTTTTGATTTTCATCTCTCTAATAGCTAACGATCGTGAGCATTTCTTCATATGTTTGTTGGCCGCTTGAATATCCTCCTTGGTGAAGTGTCTATTCATGCGACTGGAATCTTAAAAGCTTGCAAGCAGCCATCTAGATGCAATGATGGGTCTCTCCTCAACCAGAGCAAAGAAGAATGAAGAAAACCAAAGATTCATGGAAACAATTAGTCCTGGCAACTGGTACTCCGTGTGATCCACAGCCTATATGACTATGAGACCAGAAAAGCTAGATGGTGCCTGGCTACCACTGTCAAACACTCGGAGGGGGATCTATGTAGGAGATCCTGGATAGAGAGGGAGAACAATGTGGAACAAAATTCAAAATCATTTGGAAAAAAAAGGGGGGGGACCAGGTTTGCTGGTCTGATAGACCTTGGTGGAACCACTGAGACAATGGCTTCCAGCTGCCCTTCAGGTCTGGAATTGAATCCATACTTGTGGCTTCCAGCCAAATAAAAGACAGGCATATGAGTTGAACATTTACCTGAGGTAGATACACCCCTTGGAGAGAACAATCATGGGAGAAAGAAAGGCTATGTATGCACAGAAAAATAGCTCAGGGCGCAGGAGCGCATGGAGTCATGGACACAGAGAAGGGGTAACTATCGGGAGGAAGTGGGAGGGGAGCTGTTGCATTGTGGTAAATTGTGGTCAATGTCATGAGGCAAAGTGTATGTGAACTGCTGTATGGAAAGTGAATTTGCTCTGTAAATTTTCACCAAATCATAATTAAAAAAAGAAAAGAGAAAAAGAATTGGTCAATGTCTAACTATTTCAGGAAGTAGCATATGATCAAGAACCAATGGTATTAAAGGAAGAAGTACAAACTGCATTGACAAAATTGGTGAAAAACAAGGCTCCAGGAATTGACAGAATACCCACTGAGATATTTCAACAAAGGGATGCCATGCTGAAGGCACTTTCTATTCTATGCCAAGTAATTTGGAAGATCTGGTCAACTGACTAGAAGAGATCTATATTTGTATCCATTCCAAAGACAAGTGGATCCAACAGAATGTGGAAATTATTGAACAATATCATTAATATCACACACAAGTAAAATTTTGCTGAAGATAAAAACAGTTGCAAAAGTATATTAACAGGGAACATCCAGAAATTCAAGCTGGATTCAGAAGAGGATGTGGAACAAGGGATACCATTGCTGACATTAGGTGGATTTTTGCTGAAAGCAAAGAATATCAGAAAGATGTTTACTTGTGTTTTATTGACTATGCAAAGGCATTCAATTGTGCGGCATAACATATTATGGATAACATTGAGAAGAATGGGAATTCCAGAGCATTTATTTGTGTTCATCAGAAACCTGTACACAGACCAGGAGGCTGTTGTTGGAACAGAACAAGGGGATACTACATGGTTTAAAATCAGGAAAGGTGTGTATCAGGGTTTTATCCTTTCACCAAATTATTCAGTCTGCATGGTGAACAAATAATCCAAGAAGCTGGACTATATGAAGAAGAACGCAGCATCAGGATTGGAGAAAGACTCATTAACCTGCGATATTCAGACAACACAACCTTGCTTGCTGAAACTGAAGATGACTCGAAGCACTTACGGATGAAAAGTAAAATACAGTCGGCAGTGTGGATTACACCTCAACATAAAGAAAACAAAAATCCTCAGAACTGGACCAATAAGCAGCATCATGATAAATGGAGAAAAGATTGAAGCTGTCAAAGATTTCATTTTACTTGGATCCACAATCAACATCAGTGGAAGCAGCAGTGAAGAAATCAGACATCATATTGCACTGGGCAAATCTGCTGCAAAAGACCTCTTTGAAGAGAGCAAAGATGTCTCTATCAAGACTAAGGTGCACCCAACCCAAGCCATAGTGTTTTTAATTGCCTCATATGCATGTGAAAGCTGGACAATGAATAAGAAAGGTCTAACTGTCATGTTGGCGAAGAATACTGAAAATACCATGGACTGCCAGAAGAAAGAACAAATCTGCCCTGGCAGAAGTGCAGCCAGAATGCTCCTTGGAAGCAAGAATGGGCAGACTTCATCTCACCTATTTTAGTCATGTTGTCAGAAGGGACTATTTCCTGGAGAAGAATATCATGCTTGGTAAAGAGGAGGGTCAGTGAAAAAGTAGAAGACCCTCAATGAGATGGATTCACATGTGACTGCAACAATGGGTTTAGGTATAGCAAGAATTTGTGAGGCTGGTGCAAGACCAGGCAGTGTTTTGCTCTGTTGTAAGAAGGTCACCGTGAGTTGGGGCCAATTTGACAGCACCCAACAACAACACAACAATTGTGAAAGAAACATTTTTTAACAAAATTGTATCCATGAATTATAATTTATAATTCAATTTGGTTAAATCAATCAATCGATCAATCAAACCACAAGATTCAATTTTTATTTGGTTAATCTTCCATTTTCTCTAGCAATACAAATACTGCATTAATGTTTCATAAATGATTTTAGAATAATGAAACAAAAACCTCCTCTCCTTAATTTTCTCAGTATTGTATTTGACACTATATATTAGTTAAAAAACTGTCTATCCTCATTATGTTTTTAACTGCTTTCAGTCATTTTAACTTACTGTATGGCACTGCTGTGGGGTGTGGTTTCTGTTTAGCTAATCTAGTTAGTCAGGATTGTAGTATGTTTGCCTCTTTTTCGCATGCTGTCTGTTTTGGTTACCTAGTGCTGCTCTGACAGAAAAATACCACAAATAGGATGCCTTTCCCAAACAGGAGTTTATACTCTTACAATTTTGGAGGTTAGAAGTCTGAGTTCAAAGTACCAGGCTCTAGGGGCTGGGTGAAAATCCCTCAACCTTGGGCTTCACCTGTGCCTCCTACTCCCAGCCCCTGAAGCTGGAGGCTTTTCTTCATTCAGGTAGCAAATGGCTGCTGAGGCTGACAAACCCAAGGTCGGCAAGTGAAAAGGCACAGTCTCAATGTTACCAAACAACATGGCAGCCCACTAATTCAAATCCAGAAGAAATCCTAAAATCAGCAGGGCATGACAGGCTGTTGAACAACGGCTTGGCTACATGCAGGGTTCCAGCATGCCAAAAAGCTGGACACCTTCCTCAAAGTTGCTTCTTATATACTAGAAGCAGCCCACATACCTAAAGCAACTACTAAGCTGCTCCAGCAGATTCCACCATAGAGTTAATTATTAATCTCACTATGGGGAATAATTACATCCAGCTGCCCAGCCACTCAACCAGGCCCAGCCCAGTTGACATACAACCTTAACCACTATGCTGTCCAATTTATAAAGATGGTTACATCACCACAAAGACAAATTTATATGTGAGCATAAATCATTTAAAAGAACAATAAAAACAGGCAAAAATCTCAATTGTCCTTTAATCTGAAAAGAGGGCCTATGTAATTTTCAGTAATAGAAATAGACTTGTAGATAGATAATTCTAGATAATGTTTTACTTGCTATTTAATCTTAAACATATACATTAACAGGTGCCATTAAATGTCAGAAACACAGAAAGTGGGGTCCCCTACAGGAAATATTTTCCCTTGATAAACATGACCCTTCTTGGGGATCAACCACTTCTTACTGGTGGACTGCTCTCTCTTTTGCATGTGGTTTTGGGCCTGCTGACAGAGACTTTTGCCCACTCACATCATATTACTTATGAGACAGAATTGGATAATTTCAAGACTTCGATAGTCTTTCAGAATTAGGAGTGACAGATGAAATGTTGTAATACATTTGCAAAATTAGATGAAAAGAAGAAAAGAACATTCTCAGATAATAAAGTATGGCCCAAGTCCAGACAGCCAGCTGTGAGCTTGCCTCTTTAAAAATGATTTACATGGTCCAATTGCACTGTTTCCACAATTTTCTTTTTACACATCAGTCCGGATCTAGATTATATACATAAGATTTATTTGGTGTGTTTGGTGCATTTTGATTTATTATTGCACTATTTGGATCCAAATTTCTCTGAAATGTCTTCTATGAAAAATGATGTAACATTTACTGCATTTATTATACCTAATGATAAACCTTTCAGTAAATTCACCAATGTAAAAAATGATCTAAATAGCATACGTTTAACTTAATGCAACACATGATTTTACTTTAAGAGATTTTATACATATAAAAAACCCCAAGATATACTTACCCATGGCCTTTATCTAGGGTAACTTGCTTTCAGTAAAAGCCTAGTTTGAATTTGAATCAATTCCTTTCCCTTTTAGATTATTGTTGTGTGCCGTCGAGTCGGCCCCAACTCATAGTGACCCCTTCTTGGGTTTCCGAGGCAGTATCACTACGGAAGTAGGATTGCCCAACCTTCCTTCCGAGGAGTGGCTGGTGGGTTTGAACCGCCAGCCTTCTGGTTAGCAGTCAAGTGCTTTAGCCACTATGCTACCAGAGCTCCTTTTTAGATTATAGTAGGGTCAAAATTCTCATGTTTATTTGTGCAAGGTGACAAAAAAAGACAATCTAACCACTTATTTCTAGCTAAAAGGCTTAGATACTATTTCTTATTTTATTGTATCTCTTTTATGAGAAATGTTAAGTGTTTTATTTTATCTTATGAAAAAAAAATAGAGTTTATAAAATCTAGTTCTAAACCAATGTGAGTTTTTTGCTTTTGTTTCTGTTTTCTTCAGTCCAGTGTATACTCTAGATGGAATAGAATGCCTTCATCAATTTAAAATGCTCTCCAAATGCCCAGTCATGCTATAAGACATGCAGTCCTCAGTGGGGATGGATTAAAAGGGTTAACGTATCTTTTCAACTTAATCAAGACTCAATTTGAACTAATTCAATTCTTTCCCCCCAATTTAATGCGTCCATTTTTTACCAGTGACCTGAAAACATTTGATTTCATAGATGCCAACATAAACAAAGAACCCAAAACACAAAGAAGAGGTTCTCATTGCAGTGGTAACTTGTTCATCTTGTTTAAGCTGGTTAATAAAGTTAACATTTCCATGTTCAACAGTCCAAATTTTACACTCATGTAATTTAGGCATCTTGTTAATGTTGCCATGGAATGTTTAAGTTTATTTTCTTGACCTTTGATTAGATTTAAATTTTTGGTTATTTCTCCTATAATTTATTTTGCAACCAGCAAGCCTCACATAAGTCTTTTAAGGATTTGGAAATGTGTAACCATGAAATCACCTAATTATGTATTTTACAGTCCAACCCACAAAGCAAAAACAATCCATAGCATTAAAAACAAATGAAGCTAAAGATGATTGCTTCAGTTGGGAAGTCTTCCTAATTTGTTTTTTAAAGTCAGTACCAAATAAACGATATCTTTTGAGTCTGACTGGAAATGCAATTGTTAAGCAGGAAAAGGCAAATTTAAAATTAAAAGGAAATGAATCCCCCCCAACATTTGGAACAGAAAACATCAGTTAAATTCAATCCAATCCCCAGCATATCACCTTCACTTTGATCTTCACCAGGGAGAGTTAGACTGACTGGGGGGTGGGGGCAGGGATCAGAGCAGGGGGTGGCAAGTGGTGGGGCCAAGGAATGTTCACTGGATAAAACACTCAGTTCATACAAATGAATCACAGATCCAAAATGGTTGAGCTCAGAATGGAGACTATTTCACAACAAATTAACAGAGTTGACTTTTGGTTCTGGTTCTCTTTTCTTTCTATTCCCCTTCAAAAGATGAGTCTTTTCAGATATGTAGTTTAAAAATTGATGGTCAGAGAAATGTTATATTGTCAATCTATTTTATCTTGGGAAAAACAAATGATTTCTAATTTTTTAACCAAGCTACTGGCTTATTTTTGTGTTTAGACACATTTATTTTCATGTATCTTATTACGCTTTGGAGAAAGTCAGTTTTACATGCTTCCAGTATGATTGTTAAAATGTGATAGAAATTCACTAACCTATTGCAAAGTTTCAAATCCCACTCCCTCCGCTGGCAGCTGGCTCACTCTAATCACAGTCCGTTAAACCTGGTTTGGTCACTAATGCACTAAAACGTTGCTAATGACATGGGGGTATGACAAGATAAGGCCAGCCTAATAATGAATGACTCCACAAAAGCAAAGTGGCAAAAGTAATTATAGAATCACATGGGCCACTGGCCTTGAATTGTCATGAACATCCCATTTCATGTTTGGCTAAAATGCGAAGATAACCTTATGTTCAGCAGAAGCAGAGGTTGTATCACATATGTACTCCAACTGACACATGCTTCTGTTTCGAGAACTAATTGCTCTATGGGAAAATATCTTCCATTTCCTTATTACCTAGAGGAATTCAACACTTTTCCACATTCGGATTATATTCTGACTACACAACAAGCACTCTGGGAATAGGAGTAAATGATTTTTAAATGTTTTGATCTTCTTGTATTGGATTTTTTAAAATACCACTTAGCATCACCAACTTCCCATGTAGTCCCATAAAACTTCTCAAGAAGTTTTATCTTATATGTGATATAGAACTAGTATAATTTAAAAAAAGTTGAGTGCATCTCCAGATATCAAATGCTCAACCTGATATAATTAGAACCAGGAGCAAACTAATTAACAAGTTGAATAAAAATGTTGATGAAACTTGTATATAAATATTTAAAATCATTTGATACTGTTTTAGAAATATGTTTCAGTGCAAATAAAAATTCTGTGACCAAAAGAATAAGCTTGGTCTTTAATTCTATTACACTTAACATGAGAAATTCCAAATTTATTTTTTAACTAAGCCAGAAGAGGATTGCTTTACCGAGGCAACACAAGAACAGCCATCATAAAATTAAGTCATACTCTCCAGCCCCTGATACTGTCACTTGGACCCAGATGGATATTTTTCTCCACAGCCTGTTAATAGGCAGTGTCAAGGTGATGATAAACATGGGAATCTAGGCACATATATCAATACACTCTGTGACAGAAAGAAAAAAAACTGAAATAATCACTAATTCTAAGTAGACTAACTGCTGTGATAATCTCTATGGTAAATGCAACACTTCAAGGTATTTCTAAACAGTAACCTTCTGAGTTCTAGGTCTGAAATAGCATCATCCTAATCTTATCAATTTGAGGTTGGAAGAAAAAGTCAAAGATATGTTTGCTTTTCTAACACATGCAATTCCAATTACTAGTTCATTGCTCAAAAAACACTACTGTTTTTTGATACACTGGAATTAATAGGAAGTGTCAAATGAGACATAATGTAGTCAGGATAAGAAATTTATAAAGGAAAGAGAAAGTTGGGAAGGAAGGGAGGTTCCTGAGATCCTAGAAAATCTTGATAAAGGAAATTCAATGTGTGAAGCATGTTTATTGCATATTAAATATTATTTTATTGCATATTAAATCATATTTAATGTTGCATATTAAATAACAGCCTTGCCTGATAAATAATATTAAATACATGATATTTTAATAACATTTTCTACTCTAAGCTCTTGCTAAGAAGAAAGTATCATTTTTATTTCTTGTTTTGCCTTAGAAACTAAGAAAACCAAAGCCAAATTTGGCTCCTACAACTGTCAACTGACAAGATCTGGTACTATGTATTTTTTAAAATTTACCTTACTTGGCTTCATCTTACTTTTCTATAGTCTATCAATTTATTTTAGCTTATTTTATATATTTCAGTAAACTGTTTCAAATTCATTTTGGACAGCAGTGGAAATAAATCCCATATTTCTTGAACCTAAGTCACCCTTGATTATAAGATGTATCATCATTTCATATGTCGCTAAGAAGGGAAAACCCAACAAGGAGCCCTCTGCCAATTGAACTTTGACACATCATCAATTATAAGATGCATCCTGATTCAGAGATGATAAATGTGATACAAAAAGTCCATTTTAGAATCAGTGAAATGCAGTAACACTACCCTTGTTGGTGTATTTATAAGTATTTATTGACAGTTCAATTTTGTGCTAGGTTTTGAAGGGCAAGGCCAAGAATTCGAATTGTGGAAATGATGTCTAAGTTATCTAGTGCCACTACCACAGAAATACCACAAGTGCCTTAGCACATAACATTTAAACACTCAAGATGGTAGAAAGGTAATTAATAAAATTTAATTGGATCTATGCAAAATTGTGTAATGAGAAAAATTCAAGCATATTTAATTGTTAATCTAAACCCAAACTCTCAATTGGAAAAGCAACTAAAGCCATTTATTATAAAAAGCAGACTGATACATTTTAAATACTATCTCATTAACACAGAGAATGACTTGATTTCTAAAATTAAATACAACAACATATTCTCTTGAGCCTTAACACACACACACACACACACACATAAAATGCAATTATCTAAACTGCTTTATGGCCAAATTGAAAATCTATCAAATATCAAAAGATAATGTATATGAAAATGACCTCACTGAATGTAGTTTGAAAAATGAGCTGAATTTTATTATATGCAGATAAACATTCACAGCGAGTCATTCAGCAGGCCCATGAAACCTAGAAAGCAGCAAAGAGAAAGCGGGCCTGTCAGTGATAGTGCCCAATTCCATAGAATCTGATATCAGGGCAATACGATATAGGAGTCTAAAAGGTCAGTGCTATTTCAAGCAATATATGTTACAGAGAAGAAGTCAATAGTCCCTTTCTCTACATATGATACCAAAACCACACCCAGAGTTTAGAGGGTGGGAAGAAGTTCCGTTTATCATGCATTGCAATCCTGGCTGTGCATTTAGAATCATCTGGGAAACTTAAAATACTGATGTCTCTCTCAGTTCCAGTACCAGAGGTTCCAATTTAGTTCATCTGGAGTGGGCCTGGGCATGAGGGATTTTTAAAGCTTCTCCAGGTGATTCTAGTGTACATCCAGGGGTTGAAAATAGACCTTGGGGCATTTTTTCCTTACTCTTAATTGGCCCTTGGCTTTTGCAGATTGGCAGCTGTGTATCTTAGTTTTGAAAGTGAGTGTAACATTTGGTTCTTGACTGATAGTCTTCAACTTAGTAAGAGATAATGTCAACTTTGTAGGTAAGCCAGAGATAGGCTATTGTAAGTACTACAACCAAGTTTGTGATGTTTTTCACTGTCACCTCCACACAGTGGACAATTATGAGAAGTATTGAATATTGGAAGATCATAGCATTATGGCTTCTCAGTAGGCTCCTTCTCTTCACAGTTAGATCACGTCTATACAAGGACCATAAACTCACCAGGAACATAAAATATGACTTAATTGAGTATGAGGGGCATCTGTCGGGTTCTTAGTAGCAACGAAACAACTCTAATTTAGAAAGAAAAGGACTTTTTTTTTTTTTTTAAATAAGACTACTTACTATCCAGAAAGCCAAGAATCAGGCATAAGGCTACAAACCAGGAACGATGGCCAAAATCATACCTTAGAACTGGTTCTATGAGAACCCCGATGCTCTCAGTTACAAAATTGGCCATATACTAGTCGCTTGCATTGCTGACACTCCTGGTACTGGCTACAGGACACTGAAGCAAGACTTATCCCCACTGCTGCCACCCATTCTACCAGGGAATCCTAGCTGGAATACTTGGCATCACTGCCTACGGAATCCAAATCAGAAAAGCTATGCCTGCCTCTCAGGAAGGCTAGCAGAGCTCACACTTCCATAGTGGAACATGTTCTCTATTCCCCACTAACTCATGGATGTAGCTAACTGCCATTGAGTCAGTCCCCAACTCATGGGGATACCATGCGCAACAGAAGGAAATGTTGCCTAGACCTACATCATCCCCATTACCTGTTGTGGATCAGACCATTCATGACCATAGGTTTTTCATTGGCTTATTATCAAAAGTAGACTGCCAGTCCTTTCTTCCTAGTCCATCTCAGGCAGGAAGTTCTTCTGAAACCTATTTAGCACAATAGCAATCCCTAAGCCTTAACTGACAGAAGGGTGGTTGCAGCGCATGAGCTACACTGACTGGAAATCAACCTGGGTCTCCAGTACAGAAGGTGAGAATTCTGCTAATAACCACTGATGCCTCATGTTAAGGCTCATAAAAACCAAACCCACTGCCGTCGAGTCAGACCCGACTCACAGCGACCCCTCCTTGGGTTTCCGATGCAGTATCACTACGGAAGTAGATTGTCCAACCTTCCTTCCAAGGAGTGGCTGGTGGGTTTGAACCGCCAGCCTTCTGGTTAGCAGTCAGGTACCTTAGGCACTACGCTACCAGAGCTCCTAGCCCCTAAATCAGTCATTTATCCAAGGAAACCTGTTTTGTATACTTTTGTTTATTCCAGTAGGATGTTTTTGCTTCAAGACCCTTCAGTGGACAGAGCTAATAAATATAAATATAAATGTATATTAAAAAATGTACATATCTATAGCTATTACTTTCTCTATATATAGCTATCTATCCATTTATCCACCTGTATTAAAAATCATGAGTTATACTGATATCATCAATTGTAATCCAACACCACAGAGTCAATTCTTCTTGTTGTTGTTATGTGCCATGGAGTCGGACCCAACTCAGAGCAGCTCCTCCTTGGGTTGCCGAGGCAGTATCACTACGGAAGCAGATTGCCCAACCTTCCTTCCAAGGAGTGGCTGGTGGGTCTGAACTGCCAGCCTTATGGTCAGCAGTCAAAGCCTTAGGTACTACGCCACCAGAGTTCCTGTTAAGGCTCATAAGGTAGGAGAACACTTCAAGTAGAAAGAGGGTTCATGGAGTAAGCAGTCAAAAAAGTTTTATAAATGACTTGTATAAGAATCTTTCATTTTTCCTGGAATTAAGCAAAGTTATAGAAATTATTCATCTGTATTTACTTCTGTGTCCATAGTTTGTTTATTTGAGTCTAGGCTTAACTTCAAGATCCCAAGGTCATTTCAATCTCACTTAGAGTCATCAGTCTTTCAGACACACAGCTATTTTATTAAGTACTAAAGCAAAATCGCTTAGTTGAAACCCAGCATTCCAAATTCTTATGCTGGCTTTCCACACCATGAAATGCTATGTTCCTATATAAAATATTTGCTAAGTTTGGGTAGGTATTACATGTTTCAAAGTATTAACGCAGTCTTAATTACATTTGGAACATGAAACAACCATGCCCATTACTGCACTCTGGACATTTCTCCTAAATTTTCCATTTTACGTCATAAGTAGATCGCATTTTTGGAGGGCACATATGCCAAGTATATACCAGGAAACCATGAGGCTTAGCAAGTTTCTGTGGCCCTGAGATCTTAATTTTTCCATGAAAGAAAAGTTTGTGCTGGCTCAAAGACATTTCTAAAATTTCTTCCCCCTGCCTGTGATGCTTTGCTTATTTCTAAAACATTTTCTGGTCCTGTAAATTATAGTGCCTTCTGCCATTTGTTGGCAGACACTTTGAAAGGAGTGCTTAATATATACTTTTTTCAGAAACAACTGAATGGTAAGATTTCAGACCTACACGGTCACTGTTTAGTACCCTAGCCTTGTTCTGACAGGAGACCCCAAATCTTCTCTGTTAGAATATATTAGGTTATTATCTCAGATACAAAATCAAATGAATCTTTAACCAAAGCTTCTCAAAGTTATTTCTTTCAATGGGCAATTTTCTTCTCCCAAGAGAAGGAAAGGAATTATGCTTGCCAAAGAGCAAGCAGCTAGTCCAAAACAGGAAAAATACAAAGTAGTCAATCCCAACATACTGGTCACAGAAATCGCTTTGAGAAAGACCCTATCCCCCAAATCTGCTTTACTAATGCAAAACTCAAAGTCCCCATTAGGAAAATAAAACAAAGGACAGCCTGTTTTTGAAACTGAAAGTGTATTTCCAAATGCAAAAAGTTCTGTCGAATTCTATACACTATCCTATGGAGAAGGTACATAGCTTTCAAGAGAATCATAAAGAGACACATCTCCAAAAAAGAGTGAAGGACAAGTGCTCTGCAAAATGGAATGAAGAACACCTCCTGTCTCTTCCAAGGGTGAGATCTCCAACCACCACCTCCCAACTGTCTAATTGAAGCAGTGAAAGGCAAACTC
>NW_006921696.1:2281154-2291250 GCF_000298275.1 Orycteropus afer afer | reverse complement strand
ACAAGCTGCCAAAGACCTTAGCTTAGAGGGATTTCTTATAAAGTATTGAATTATTTTTCCATGCCTTCTGGAGTGGTGGGGCAGAGTGGTGGTACTCCATGGGGTGTTCATAGACAGACTCAGTCATCCTCATCATCATTCATAGGCTATGATACCACTTGGTAATAGGCAGAAGAATTGTCTAAAGAACAGAGGTATCCCTCCACAGTGAGAGATCATCATATGAAATAAGAGAAAGAAAAATCATGAGAACAACATTGAAGTCATAAGAATTGTATTCCTTAAACTTAAATGCTACTCACCACTTTAAAATCTAGATGGTACAACAACCTCTTCAGATATTTTCCATTATGTTTTCACAAAATCCAAAGGACATAAATGATAGTGAATTTTTTTTAAAAAAAACCACTGCCATAGAGCCAATTCTGACTCATGGGGACCTCCATTGGGTTTTCAAGGTGGTAAACCTTTATGGAAGATTGCCCCATCTTCCTTCCATAGAGCAGCTGGTGAGTTTGAACCACCAACCTTCTGGTTAGCAGTCAAATGCCTTGGGCAGTGCACCACCAGAGGTCCTTTAATTGATATTAAACCAAATCCACTGCCGTGGAGTTGTATCTGACTCATAGCGACCCCTCCTTGGGTTTCCGAGGCAGTATCACTATGGAAGTAGATTGCCCAACCTTTGTTGGCTAAATTATTCTTTTTAAAAGTATGGGGGGAAATCATTATTTGAGAATCCAGATAACCTAACCCTCATCAGTCTGTGATTATTGAAAAAAAAAGTTAGAAGTAAATAAATCCCTATTCTGTTTTTCAGAATTTTTTCCTCTCAAGGTGTCCTCCATGATTTCTAGGAGTCCCTACAATTCCAATGTACTTTGTCCATGATACTATTTTACCAAAATTTCCCAA
This sequence comes from Orycteropus afer afer, assembly GCF_000298275.1. NCBI lineage: Eukaryota > Metazoa > Chordata > Mammalia > Tubulidentata > Orycteropodidae > Orycteropus > Orycteropus afer. Next base: position 2,290,335 of record NW_006921696.1, on the reverse strand, counting down.
ACTGTATGCCCTGGAATGCTTAGACCCAGGAGATGCTCCATGAACAAAGAGACTCATAGTCTGAGAAATACCACACCTAGATCCACTTCTTGGAGAGGCCATGCACATTCACACTGTTTAGGTGTGAAGTCCCACTTTGGATATTTGAGCCAAAGTTATTTAACTTCTGACTCAGAAAGTGTCTGAAGTCTATTTTTACTTCCAGCTGTAATATTCCACGACTTTTGTGACTCCAAACCTGGGCAGGTATGAACTGTTTCATGTCAGCGATGAGAAAATTGAACATTAAAGAGATTACATGACTTCTTCACTGTCACCCAGGGTGCATGTGACAAAACTGGGATTCAAGTCCAATGTTTTAGGGCTCCAGAATAGTCAGGAGAGACTAGATGAGTCATATACTACACATGACATCCAAACACAGAAAACACACCTGCTTCTCAAGAGGACCCATTATAGGTAAGTTTTCCTAGGTCACAGGATCTCTCCCACTTCTAGTCTTATTATCCCTTTGAGTGGTGCAAATGGTTAACCCATTCAACTTCTCCCAAAAGGTAGGAAGTTCAAGTCAACCCAGGAGAGCCTGGGAGGAAAGTTCTGGTGAACTACTTCCAAAAAGTCAATCACTGAAAACCCTATGGAACTTAGTTCTACTCTAGGGCACGTGGGGTCACTGTGAGTCAGAATCGACTCCACAACAACTGGTAATACCTTAACAAGGCTAGAAAACTCTTGCTATCTTCTTTCATCTTCCTACACCCGAACTATGTTTTAGCCTTTCTCAATTCACACTTATTAGTGATGACAAATCCTCTGAAAATTTCAAGAAATGGTAAAGTTTAATTAATTGGAAGGATAAAATATATACAAACTTCATATTTAAGGTTTGTAAGGTTTTATGAACCATCACAAATGTAAAATTAGTCATTAGCTTATGGAAAAAGAAATATATTATTTATAATTTGATTTGCTCACAAAATCATTAGGTTTCATTATAGTTCAACTAAACCATTTAGTATATTAATTGGATTTACATTCTAAAGTATTATAGTTTCATATAATTGGAGTTTTATGTTGCAAAACTTTAAACAATTTAACTGGTTTAATTTTTTTTAATTTTTTAGAACTAGACAAACTCTTCAGAATAAATGGAATATTATATGTTAGTAAAGCAGAAGGCAGTTATATTTCTGGGCAGAATCTTGCAGTGTAGGACAGAAGAGTTTTCACAAGGAAAAAAAAGGTCAGGAAGAAAGAGAAAATCAGATTTCAAAAACAAAGGAACATTACCATAACAACTAAAAAATCCAGCATTTGAATGATGAAGCTGTTGCCACATGCACATTCATCTGATTAGTCTCTATTTTCCAGAAACTTCTACAAGCAGTTTCTGCCATTCAGAAGTTCCCTTTTCATCCTTTTGTGGACTTCTGATAATTAAAGTTTTGCTCCTATTGAAACAAGTTTCTCCTTGCCTATTTTCCAATAGGGAGCTCTGACAGCATAGTGTCTAAGGCACTTGACTGCTAACCAAAAGGCTGGTGGTTCAAACCCACCAGCCACTCCTTGGAAGGTTGGACAATCTACTTCCATAGTGATATCGCTTCAGAAACCCAAGGAGGGGTCGTCGGGTCTGACTCGATGGCAAACAACAACAACATTTTCCAATATAGATCACTTTCTTCCAATAGAGGCAAAATATATGGATGTGCCTGACTCAGTTTCAGGAAAGAGATTTCCCTGTCCTTGCTCTATGCAAAGTCCTTGCTCTATGCAAATTCCTTACCTTTGGTGCCTGCTTGGCAACTCCATGAAGGAGCCCTTAAGATACTGGCAGTTCCCCTCAGCTTCCCTCACTCCACTCCCTCATCAGTGGTTTCTTCTGAAACTATTAGCAGCATCTTTGTTTGGCTTTTTACCTCCTATCACTCAATCTTCCACCGGACAGTTGCCGCTTGTTTTTTGATGTAGACAGTCGTAAAAACACAATTGATAACCAATTCATTGTATGTTTAAGAATTGTCCCTAAACTTGTATATAGGCCTTTTCCCTGCTACAGCATTCATTCATTCAACAGACTTTTATTAAAGTCTTTTGTTAAAGTCTACTACTCTGGCTGGTTTGTGCTGGATGCTGAAGGTGCAGTGCAGAAATTGTTCAAACGTCCCCTACCCTGGAGAAGCTCAGTTTAGCATTTGTGTTCAAAATAAATTCCAAGACCAAAGAGAAGTACTAGCATTATAGCCTTAGGCACCTAGTACTGAAGAAATACATAGAAGAGAGCAATTAATTCCCGCTGGAAGATTTTGGGAAGTTTTCACAAAGGAGGTGGCTTTACAACTAGGTATTGAAAGTTGTCTAGGAGTTTGTCAGTCTGAGAATCAGAGGACAGATATACCTGAGGCAATGGCATATTTTAATTGGAACAAATGGGATGGCCATTTTTATATACCCCCAAAAAGCTTTGGAGGTACGAATGCTGTCAACCTCAAAATCTCTGTGAGAGCAATATAAATTTTCTGGCCCAACAGAGGGCCATCAATCAGTGTTTGGCATTCATCTTACCTCACTGTCCTGTCAGGAACCTCTCCACACCTTCACCAATAATGATTTAAATAGGTTATCCCTTCTCCCAAGTTTTCAGACCTAACTGTTAACATCCCCTCCTTCACACCTGATAAATGAACCAGCAATTCATTCTCATGGAAATACAGCTGTAAAGATTCATAAATAATAAATTAAACTTGCAGTTGCCATCTAGGTTAAAAGAATCCTCAGACTGATTATTGGCAGAGCACTTAGTCATAGCTTAGGTTGAAAACTGGTTCCACCACAATAACTTATAATTTTTGCCTGAAGGGAATTTTCCAGATAGAGGTGGGCAGCACAATGCCAAAAAATGTCTGAATATCTAGCCTTACATAGACCTAATAGCTAACTATACCTGTTTTTGTTGTTGTTGTTGTTGTTGGTGGTGGTGGTGGTGGGCAAAGGGGAAGTGTGATAATTGGAGTTGTGTGTCAACTTGGTTGGATCACAATTCTGAGTGGTTTAAGCAGTTGGGGTGTGGGTTATTGCCATGATGAGATATGATGCATATGTTTTGAGCAGTCAATCCATTGAAAGGAAGTTTCACTAGGGTTGTGGCCTGCTTCTAATATATTTATGGACATCCTGGGAAAAAGAGACACTCTTCTGTGGATCAGCATCCTGTTGTGCTACCTACAACTGTCCGTGAGTGAACAACCCACCATTCGGCCTGGAGATCTAGGATTTGTCATTAATTGGAGTCAACAGCTGGTATCCTGCCTGCCAACCTTGAGCTCATCAGCCCCTGCAGCTTCATGAGTTGGAAAAAGCCTCCAGCTTGACATTTGACCCAAAAACTTGGGACTTGCCAGCTTCTATAAGTGAGTGAGCCATTTTCCTAAGACAAATTTCTCTTTCTCTCTCTATATATAAGCTTGAACGGTTTTGCCTCTCTAGGGAACCCAGCCTAACACAGGAAGTTATCCATGATTACTGGTTATCCTCATCACCAAAATAAATTTAAAAAATACCTCTCCTCCATTTGTCTTTCCCTGCCAAATTTTAGAAGCAAGTGACCCCTCCACCTCCCATTTGATAACTACCAATTCCTTCTCTAATCTTCAGAGTGAGAGCTCCCTCCCACCACTCTGATCCCACCCTACTGATTCTCCCTACTGAGGATCTCCTGGCCAATTGCCAATTGCTGTTAATTTGACTCTGAGTCATGGCAACCTCATGTGTGTCAGAGTAGAATTGTGCTCAATAACATTCTCAATGGCTGATGCTTTAGAAGTAGAAACTAGGCCTTTATTCTTTATTCAAAGGCACCTCTAGGTAGACTCAAACCCCCATCCCTTCAGTTAGCAGCGGAGCACGTTAACAATTGCTACTGTCCAGGAACTGGAGATCTCTAATGACCCTAATTCCTAATGGTTAATATTTTATACCTTTCTATATGTTGATCAAGATCTCTGGTGACACAGTGGTTCAGGCATGCAGCTGCTAAGGAAAAGGTTGGTGGTTCAAACCCAGCTGCTCTGCAGGCAAAAGATGAGCAGTCTGCTTCTGTAAAGATCTACAACCCTGGAAACCCTATGGGGCAGTTCTGCTCAGTCCTACAGGGTTACTATGTGTCAGAATCAACTCAATTGTAGTGGGTTTGGTCTTGGGGTATGTATTGATCCTGTCTACCGTCCCTTCTTCTCAAAGTATTTTTCCTTCTCAATTCTGGGTGCATTCATTCATCAAACATCTTTTAAACTGTACTCTGCACCATGGTCCACACTAGGCATTGGGGTTAAGATTGTTTCTGCCTTGAAGGAATTTACAGTTTCCAGTGGGGAAATCAGAAAAAGAATTTAGTGGTTACAAATGGGCATGACATGTTATTAGAAGATACATTGAGTGTCAGAAGCACACAGCTGTGATCTTCTCACCCAACAACCAGATCCAAGAAAATGTCCAACTTGAGCTGGGTCCAAAAGGCAAAAATTGACTTCATAAGGAAGGAAATCAGGCAGGACAGTTCCGGAAGAGAGAACATCTGTGCTTTTCCTGTCTTATCTTCCTGACTATCACTCAGTCTACTTTCTTCTGTTTTAATCTTGGTTACAAACTGAGGCTCAGTCATCATCCCTCAGTACTTTCTACTCTCTTCCTCTCATTAATAGAGCTTATCCTCATAGTTAAAGATCCCTGGTGGCACAGTGGTTAAATGGTAATTCAAAAGTCATTGGTTCAAATCCACCAGCTGCTCCATGGTAGAAGATAAGGTAGTCTACTTCCATAAAGATTACAGCCTTGGAAACCCTATAGGACAGTTCCCCTCTATTCTTAAGGGTCATTATGAGTCGGAATCAAGGGCACACAACAGCAACACCCTCGTAGTCCACTGGCCATATGAGACAATGGTCAAATCTGAGCCTCACGCGCAGGGTCCTAACTCCCTTGAGCACAGTCCCACATGAACAGCACTTTACCTTCTGTTTCTCTGTGTTTTCAGAACCTTGTACCATCAGTTACCCCAGAAAAAGTAACCCCTTCACAATTTAAGGATTTACAGAAATAGGTTCAGTCTTCTCCTAGCCATTAGAATTCAAAACCTTGAGAAGAATCTTTTCCTTTTCTCTTTCCTTCCTACTCAGCTTTTCATACATTCATCAATGAAGGAAGGAAATAACTATTCATCATGGCTTTCCCCTATTCTAGAACCTCTAAAAAGCTCTCTTTTTTTGTACTCAAAATTCTTCACCCATATTTAACATTCTCCGTAATCTGGTTCCTTATCCAATATCAGCTGCCTATACTACCTATCCTAACCATATTTACCTAACACTTCAGGGTTTCAAATGTCTTTCCAAAGCATTTTTGCAACCATTATCTCCTTTGATCTACCACAATACCCTTAGTCAGGGAATGTATTATTGTTCTTTTTTGGAAGACAAAACCAAGAGTCTGAGAAGTAGATTAATAAATTCTTCTCATTCTTAACTCAGTTTCCCTTCTTATAATTTCACATTACATTTAATGCTAGACTACTAAACTAAATGTTGCCAGTTTGAGCCCACCCAAAGTTGCCACAGAAGAAAATCTTGGTAATGTGCTTCTGTAAAGTTTCCAAATAAAGACTAACCCACTGCCATCAAATTGATTCCAACTCTAAGACTGCAAATCTTTACAGAAGCAAGCTGTCACATCTTTTTCCCATAGAGTGCCAGGTGGGTTCAAACTGTTGACCTTTCTGTTAGCAGCCCAGGGCTTCAACCACTGGGGCTCCTCTATTTAACATCATGGCCAAGAAAACCTACAGAGCAGTTCTACTCTGTAATACGTGGGGTCTCCATGAGTCGGAATTGACTTGACAGCAATATGTTTGTTTTTGTTTTGTTTTGTTTTGTTGTTGTTTTAATTCTTTGATTTGTTATACATAGTTAAAACATCAATAGTTTCATGGGAGTCTTATGATAGGCTGAGCTTCTAAAAGGCAGAAAGAATGCCCAAGATTGGAGCTCTGGTGGTGTAGTATTTAAGGCATTTGACTGCTAACCAAAAGGCTGGCAGTTCAAACCCACCAGCCACTCGTAAGAAGGAAGATTGGGCAATCTACTTCCATAGAGATATTGCCTCAGAAACCCAAGGAGGGGTTGCTATGAGTCAGAAATGACTTGGCGGTGGTAAGTTTTGAACTCAGCACATAACACCTAGCACTGCATTATACATAGAAAAGATGTTCAATAGTGTTTCTTGAATAAACGTTCTAATTCATGTGATTCTGCTTAGGGGAGTCACCATAATACTCTCCTGCTTAAAACTCATCACACTCAGAAGAGAATCTAAACTTGTGACAAAGGCTAACAAGACCATTCGTGATCTTGCTCTTTTCTACATCCTTGACTTCATCCTCTATTTCTACCTCTTGTCCATCAAGCTCCAGCCATCATGGCCTTCTTTCTGTTACTCACAATTGCTGAGCTCATTCTTACATTGGAGCTTTGTGTCTGCTGTTTCCTCCAGCTGGAAAGCTCTGCCTGTGACTTTCATGGCTTGCTCTTTATCATCCTTCAGGTTTCAGCACAAATGTTACCAGCTCAGAGAAGCCTTCCCTGACCACCTAAACTACAGTTAGCCCCTATTCATGCTCTCTTCCATCAATCACCCTGATGTATTTTCTTCCAAGCACTTATCACAATTTAAACTTAGTTATTAACTATTTATATGTTTATTGCCTATCTCCCCTACTAGAGTACTAACTACTAGTGGACCAGAGATATTATCTCCCTTGTTCCCCAGTCCCTAGATTGGGGCAATACCTAGCTCTCAAATGAATAAATGGAAGGATGGATGGATGGATGAACAGATGGATGAAGGTAAGTTTCCTTACCTATAAAAATTAGAATAGATAATGCCTGAGATCTTTTCCTGTACTAATATTCTTTAATAAATCAAGGCTCTTGTCCTTTTATCAAATCAGCTGAGACTTCTTTATGGGCTACCCTCAGGTCATGTTTCCTTTTGTTCTTGAGTTTAGTTCCCTCAGTGAGGAGATTCCCATAAGTAGGAAAACAATATTGAGAAGAGGACAGAACAAGGTCAAACAATATAGTCCTGGCAAAGAACACTTTATTTCATAGTGATGCAGCTGCCACTCCTGTCAGAGCTTGATAACAGGCTGTAGTTCCCACAATCACATTTCCTAGTTTCCATTTTTTTTATATGTTTACATCAGTCTCTCAATATATTCTTTTGTTTTCTTTTATCTTGATATATGCATACCTAAGATTAATTAAGGAGCTCTGGTGGCATGGTGCCTAAGACACTTGACTGCTGACCAGAAGTTTGGTGATTCAAATCTACCAGCTGCTCCATGGAAGAAAGATGGGGCAATCAACTTCCATAAAGATTTATATTGCCTTGGAAACCCAAAGGGGGTCACTATGAGTAAGAATCGACTCAATGGCAATGAGTTTGATTTTGTTTTTTTGGTGGCACAGTGGTAATGCATTAGTTTGCAAACCAGAGTCTGCAGTTCAAACCCGCCAGCCACTCTGTGGGAAAATGATGAGGCAGTCTGCTTCCATAAAGATCTACAGCTTTGGAAACCCTATGGGGCAGTTCTACTCTGTCCTATACAATTGCTGAGTCGGAATCTACTCAATGGCAGTGGGAAGATTAATTATTATTTCCAAGATTTCTCCAAAGTACAAAATATACTGACTTAGAAATTTATTGTTTTCAAATGGGCTATGTTGGCACACACATGATGGGCAAATCAATATGTACCTTCAACTGCTAGTGATAATAACAGTGGAAGTTGTGTGTGTTCCTGCAACATTTTCATTCTATATTGAGCATCCTATTACTTTTGAATTATAATTATTCTTGGGAAATATTGCTTTGTAACTTCATTGAAGGAAAAAGACAGATAAGACATTTTAAGTGTTCTCCAACCATCATAAAGAATCAACTACTAATGGTGGCTCCAAATCGCTGATGATTGCTGACCTTTACTTGTGATTTTTCTTGGAAAAACAAAATCTACCATTGGATACTTCCTTTGTCAAGAATCTCCAGAAAATGCATTTGTCAATTTGTTCAAAGAGCACTGAATGTTTACCCATCATTTTAGCAGCTTTGGACTCTCGATATTTTCTGACCTCAATTGCAACTACTTACATGGAGATAAATTGAACAGCCCTCCTTAAAACCTGACAAGGTTAGATATGTCCTTATTGTTTACAATATGAAAAGGTCAGGAAGTGGAAGAAAGCCTCCTTAGAGGTTTTTTCTTTTTCAGTCCAAATTGTACTCTCAGTGTAGATTGTGGTATTGCATTTTTCACTTTTGTTTAGATGCATCATCCACTTTGGGTTTGTGTTTCTGGCTGTGAAGTTGTCAATTGAATCAGAACATAAATCACTTTCTGCCTTTGCCCATACATGGCTACCGCTGACATCTTAGATTGTTATAGTTAATTAACACTTCAAAGAACACAGAAAAAAAATTGTATCAGAGCTCAGATCAAAATTTAAGTTTATGGTGGTCTCTCCTGGCATAGAATGATGGCTCAGAGCCTCAAAGCAGGTAGGGGAGGAAAGCAAAGCACATAAAGATAGTGACAAAGAAGGGTTCTCTTCCTGAGCTAGATCCTCTCTTTTGGATACTCTTACCATCTGGTTAAATCCCAGTTATTTGATTACACAGACAAAATAAATTGATGCCCAAGGACTACATCAATTAAATTAATAACCTAGAATCTCAAGGACAAAAATTCCAAGACAAAAAGATTCAGAATAGTGGAATGTTTACGGGGGAGGGGGGAGGGCTGTGAAAACCTGTCTTCAAAAGATGAACTTCATAAAATAAAGTCACATCAAATGTGCCAGATTTAATGGATGATTATAGATCATGCTACAAAGTACATTACTATTAAACATCTTCTTCTAAAGGGGTTGGGCAGAAATAATAAAAAATGACTATCAAGTCAATTTCAAAGCTAAGACGTAAATATCATTAGTTTTGCTCTGTTGTTGTTGTTCTTATTTGCCATCGAGTTCCGACTCATAGCGACTCCTCCTTGGGTTTCCGAGGCAGTATCACTACGGAAGTAGGATTGCCCAACCTTCCTTCCGAGGAGTGGCTGGTGGGTTTGAAC
>NW_006921696.1:2235603-2270514 GCF_000298275.1 Orycteropus afer afer | reverse complement strand
AAAAAAAAAAAAAGAAAGAAAGAAAGAAAAAGCTTACTCACTTTAGAAAAAAGAATAATTGTATGTTTCTTGATTCTACCTTTCTCTTAGAAATTAACATTTTTTAAAATTCACATTTTTCTTCCCATGATTGTTTCCCTTATTTAAAATAAATATGTGTCTCAAATTATCATAACAAAGACTAAGGTGCACATACCCTCCTTCCCCATCACTAATTCAACTGAAGGAAGACCTCTCCTTACATAATACAGGAAAATTACTTCAGTTGTAAAGAATTTTCTTTATTAAATGATAATCAAATAGCAACAACTAAGCATGAAAGTATATTAATTAGTGATTATAAATGGATGATACTTAAAGAAATGTGAATAACAAGACAAAAGATAAATTTACATTTACTTATGAGGGAAAATCATACACACACACACACACACACACACACACATATTCGTATTCCAAAGTAACATCTACACTTCTATTCATTATGCAATAAGCCACAAAAGATGATACCCATATCTTTTTTCTCCCCCATTTCACCTAAAAAAAAAAATCTGTGTAAAAACAGAATTATTAAAGTCAACATTCACTTTCATTTTATAATAGAAAGACCAACACTGGAAGTGAGATGAGTTGCCCAAGTTAATTTTACTAGAGTATCCAAGCCTGAACCAGATTTCAGGACTCTACCCAGGGCTTGGAGGCTGCTTCTCCCTTGGATGTGGCTATATAGTAAGACCGGGACCCGAGGTAGGCAGAACAGGGCTCAGGGACTGCTTTTCACTTGGGGGCAGCTATTAATTAAGTCCAGGGCCTGAGGAAGGCAGGCTGGGGCTCAGGGGCTGCTTTTCACTTGTGGGCGGCTCTATTTTAAGGCTGTTGCCCAAGGAAGGCAGGTGCAGAGGGGTTTAGGAACAACTAAGGGAGACAAACTTGTCTGTCAGTTTGTCATCCTGTGGTGGGTTACGTGTTGCTGTGAGGCTGGAGGCTATGCCACCGTGTTGCAAAATGCCAGCAGGGTTACCCATGGTGGACAGGTTTCAGCACAGCTTCTGGGTTTAGACATACTCAGAAGAAGAAAGAGGCCATCCACTTCTCAAAGAATTGGTCAGTGACAACCTTACGAATAGCAGTGAAACACTGTCTGATATATTACTAGAAAACTTTAGGAACAGCCTTGAAACATTGTCCAATATAGTGCTGGAAGATGAGCCCATTAGGTCTGAAGGCACTCAAAATTTGACTGGGGAAAAGCTGACTCCTCAGAGTGGAGATGACTTTAATGATATAGATAGAGTAAAGCTTTCGGGACCTCCATTGGCTGATGTGGCATGACTCAAAATGAGTAGAAAAAGATGCAAACATTCATTAATAATTGGAACATGGAATGCACTAAATATGAATCTAGGAAAATTGGAAGTTGTTAAAGATGAAATGGAACACATAAAGATTGATATCCCAGGCATTAGTGGAAGACAGCTACCTGGCCAACTGACAGGAAGAGATCCATATTTGTACGCATTCCAAAGATATGTGGAAACTCCACAGAATGTGGAAATTATTTAACAATATCATTAATATCACATGCAAGTAAAATCTTATCAAGATTACTAAAAAATGGTTGCAGCAATATATTGATAGAGTGCTTCTAGAAATGCAGACTGGATTCAGAAGAGGACATGGAATGAGGGATATCATTGCTGATGTCAGATGGATCTTACCTGAAAGCAAAGAATACCAGAAAGATATTTACTTATGTTTTATTGACTATGCAAAAGCGTTCAGCTGTGTGTATCATAACAAATTGTGGATAACATTGAGAAGAATGGGAATTCCAGAACACTTGATTGTGCTCATGAGGAACCTGTACACAGATCAGGAGACTGCCTTTTGAACAGAACAAGGGGATACTGCATAGTTCAAAATCAAGAAGGGAGTGAGTCAAGGTTGTATCCTTTCACCATACTTATTCAACTTGCATGCTGAGCAAATAATCCAAGAAACTGGATTATATGAAGAAGAACATGGCATCAGGATTGGAGGAAGACTCATTAACAACTTGCCATATGCTGATTACACAACTTTGCTTGCTGAAAGTGAGGATGACTTGAAGTACTTACTGATGAAGATTGAAGAATACAGTCTGTGGTATGGATTACACCTTAATATAAAGAAAACAAAAATCCTCACAACTGTTTCAATAAGCAGCTTCATGGTGGATGGAGAAAAGATTGAAGTTGTCAAGGATTTCATATTACTTAGTTCTACAATCAACACCAATGGAAGCAGCAGTCAAGGCATCAGATGACACATTGCATTGGGCAAATCTGCTACAAAAGACCTCTTTCAGGTGATGAGGAGCAAAGATGTCTCCTTGAAGACTAAGGTATGCCTGACCCATGGTATTTTCAGTCGCCTCTTATGAGTGTGAGAGCTGGACAATGAATAAGGAAGATCAAAGAAGAGTTGATGCTTCTGCGTTATAGAGTTGGTGAAGAATGCTAAGAGTATCATGGTCTGCTAAAAGACTAACCAATCTGTCCTGGAAGAAGTGCAGCCATAATGCTCCTTGGAAGTGAGAATGACCAGACTTATTCTCACCTACTTTGGTCATGTTGTCAGAAGGAACGAATCCCTGGAGAAGGATATCATGGTTGGTAAAGTAGAAGGTCAACAAAGAAGGGGAAAGCCCTCAAGGAGATGGATAGACACGGTGGCTGCAACAATGGGCTCAGGTATAGCAAGGATCGTGAGGCTGGCACCGGACCAGGCAGTGTTTCATTCTGCTGTGTGTAGGGTCTCTAAGAGTTGAAGATGACTCAATGGCACCTAGCAACAACACCAGAACTGCTGCACATGTTCTCAGAGGTTGTGGCTTGTACAACTCCAGAGTGCACCATTTGTATTGGATAGTGCACCACTTGTCCTCCTGCATGGTACGACCTTGTTTTAGTGCTGCATTTCTTCTACTGAGTCACACTGATGCTACTTCAATCTCCATTCTTTACCACACATTTGCCAACTCTCCTCATCCCATTTTCACAGTCCTCTCTGGCATTTAACTTCCTTTTTTTAAAACTTTGTTAGTTTTGAGAATGAATTCTGGGTGTTTTTATTAACCCCAAACTATCAATTCTTTATCCACTATTTGAAAAAGCTATTTTTAAACTCTACCAATTATATTTCATAAGTAAATTTCAAAGAGGATGCTATTTTCCTCTTAAGCTAAGTGATATAGGAAAAAGAACATGAAATTAAAGTTAGATAGATCTTGGGCAAGATTCTTCACCACTCAGAACCTCAGTTTCTTCTTCTGTAAAACAGAATGCATAAAAATTACTTTAATATCTTCTTGTAAGGATCTAATGAGATACATCAAAGAGTTTAGCACAGTACTTGGCACAATTTGTGCTTAATATATGGTACAAGTTTCATTTTTTATTATTATTATAATTTTAAGCAATTGTCAAACATCATTGTATAGACTTACCCCTTTTCACGTACTTTTCTCATTTTTTAGGTTCATGATACACTAAATGCCCATCCATGCCAAGATATAATGAGCCATTCCAAGACTTGTGCCTCCCCTCATCTCCCCATGATGCCTGTGAGAAAGCCACTGTTTCCATGGCATGATAACAATTTGATGGCATCCCATACCCTGCTCAGGAGCACTGAGTAGGTCTACGACATTTTGATACAAAATGTTCAAGAAAATTAGGTATCAGTAATAAGAGATCAATGCAAAATCAATCTTTCGTATTTGAAACTTGACAAGGCAGGCCACACAGAATTTTAAATCTTCTTTTCAAATCCACTTTGCCCAAGGGGTTCACAGTTAGTAAATAAATGGCCTCAATGTTTGCTTTTCCCTGGGTTAGCATAAATTGGCCCTTTTTCTGGATGAGCAGTAATTTCCCTAGGTGGAATAACTTATTTAACCTTACTTCTGAAGCATGCAAAATCTCTGCCTCACCTACAGAAAGAGAGCCAAGAATGATGAAGAAGGTGAGGGATCAGGCGGTTTCATACACATGTGTTTTTCCTATAAAGCAGCATATGTTTCTCAGGTTGATGTTGGCCATATTAAATTGTTTAGGTCTTTGCTTACTGGGAGTAAAAGGAATTTCTGGGCTATCTCAAGTGGAGTGGCAATCAGACAGGCGATAACCCTTCACTATAAGAATACTAACCACTTGGCTATTTCTAAATGGATGATGGGATATGGGTGTATTTTTTCTGCTAGGATAGGAATATGGCAAAGAAGATTGCTGGATATGTATGATCATTTTGTATCCAGAAATGAGATGCTAGTGCTATTCAAATAAGGATGGAAAATCTATCACTTGTGAGACAACTCCTTGAATGATTGCAGCCCTTTATACTGAAATGAAGTGTCAGGGACAATCACCCAGGCCTCCTTTCCCTTCCTCCTGATGAACACAAAGTGTAACTTTGGAGCTTAAGGCCATGCAGGCAAGGTCAAATTTGGTACTTTAATGCAGTTACCTCAACTGAACATTATATACTTCTTTTCCTATGAGAAGCCTCACCTCAAACAAGCTCACCCCAAAGAACAACTCACCCAAATGCAGTTGCACTTCCCATCTGCTTACCATGCCTTTGTTCTTCCTCCAGCTCCTCCTCACCACCCAGTGAAACCCTTTCTTATTGCTGTTGTTGTGTGCCTCCCTCAAGTAGACTCAGCAATCCTATATGCCAGAGTAGAACTTCCCCATGGGGTATCCTAGGCTACCACCTTAAAGCTCAGCTCAAATGCTAACTTTTCTGTGAAATCCCAATGCCCTCCTTGCTGAAAAGAGCATCTTCTTAATCTTAACTTCTAGAGTGCTTTCTTTATACCTTTATTCTACACTACGCATATGCTTCCAAACAGTTTTATTTACATCTTTTGTCCCTTCCCCAGCCTAAGTTTTTGCAGTCAGGTACTGTCTTATTCATCCCATGTAACATCTTACACATAGTAGGAACTCTGAATATTTATTGAGGGAATGGAATAGTTTCTCTTTCAAATGATCCAAATCACAATCAAGTCAAGCCCCAGAGGGCTTAGGACTGGCAGCACTGCACAACCAGGGGGCACCATTTTTTCCATAGTGGTGGTTCATTTGTAGAACTTTCGCCTTCCATACGGGAGATCTGGGTTCCATTCTTGACAAATGCACCTTATATACTCCATGACCCATCTACTAGAGGAGGCTTGTGGGTTGCTATGATGTTGAACAGGTTTCAGTGGAGCTTCCAGACTAAGACAGACTAAGAAGGAAGATGTGGCAATCTACTTCTGAAAAGTCAATCAATGAAAACCCTAACGATTGCAACAGTCTGATTCCATTTTGCATAGGATTGCCATGAGTTGGGAGCCTACTCAACACAGCTAACATCACCACCACCACAATGTAAATGGACCCCTGACGTAACACAGTGCAGCTGCCCTCAGAGCATTAGCTACTCCAACAGCACAATGAATTTGCAAATTTATAATTCAGAATAAATCCTGCTGCTAGATAAGTATGTTAGTGTTCTCTAACTATTCATTTTCAAGTATAAATATCAATAGTTCTTTAATGCTGCTTCTAATTGTGTCAATATTCAGGGCAAGGGGAGGATTTAGGAGCTAACAGAATGGGAGGAAAAGTAAAGCAAGAACCATGCAAAAGGGACAACATTTTTGGAAGGCCCATCAGAGAAATGTGCAGGAAGGTGTTAGCCCTTTCCTATAGGGCCTGGGCCTTTGGGCCACACTGAGGAGACCTGTTTTCACTCTGCAAAAAAGGTCTTTATTGACCACAGCTGTACCTTATCCATAATGCATGAGCCTGAAGGGGATGCAGGAGCCCAAACCCAGAAGCTGCTCAAAGAAATGATGAAAAACCATATGAAATAGCATATTGCTCTGATATGATCTCTTCCTTCAAATTCAATCAGATTATTTTAGGAGCACACCTCCAAAATTACATCATCAGAGCCAGGGGCATGGGGAATGGAAAGAGGAGAGGAAGAGATAAGGAAAAGTTCAAGGCAGCTGGGGGAAGCAGGGTATTTATTGATAATGGAGGATATGAAGCATCTCTGATTTTAAAATAAGCAAACAGGGTCTCACACTACTTGTATAAGCCTCCTCATCCTCCTCCTCCTCCTCCTCCTCCTCCTCATTTCAAAAGTGAGCACCCAAGATCCAGAGAATTAAAAGGTTCAAACCTACCAGCCACTCCTCGGAAGGAAGACTGGGTAATCTACTTCTGTAGAGATACTGCCTCGGAATCCCAAGAAGGGGTTGCTATGGTTCGGAACCGACTCAACGACGGCAGTGAGTTTTGTTTTGGTTTTGGTGGTCCACAGCAGAGCTGGGAGGATGACTGCCCAGGACTCCTGCTTCTCAAGCCTGAGATCTCACCAGGACTTCCCATTCTCATGCAATCACCTTGAAAGGTGGACTACACCTAAAGGCAGGCATTTCCTCAGGACAAAATGAACGGACAAACACCTGTGGATTCTACCTTGTGAACTTCTGATCTAAAACACCTACATTTATGCCTATGAAAAATTTTGTGTATGTGCTATTATTATCAATCTCTAATGTTTCAGATGTGAGCTCTGGTAGTGTAGTGCCTAAGGCATTTGACTGCTAACCAGAAGGCTGGCAGTTCAAACCCACTAGCCACTCCTCAGAATGAAGGTTGGGCAATCTACTTCTGTAGTGATACCGCCTCAGAAACCCAAGGAGGGGTCACTGTGAATCGGGTCCAACTCGATGGCACATAATAACAACAACAAACAACAATGTTTCAGATAACCACTTGTGGGCAGTACAGAAATTGGGATGGACCTGTTTGATTGGTTGAGTCCACGGGCCATAGTTTGCCAACCCATTGGTTTAGAGGGTTGGATCCCAAGCAGTATGAGTCCTTTCAATGGAGCCATAAATTCCACTGGAGGAATCCTATCTGAAGGAAAAAAAGTGCTAAGAGGAATCATTGAGTTGTGTAGCAACTGTGAGATCTTTTCAGCAACAAGGTCCAACAAAATCTGCATTCCTGTCCATTCAAGTGATCTCTTAGTTGATAGAATTGGAAGCCCCATAGCTCCCTTCCTAATCTGGCCTTCTCACAAAACCTGATACAGAACTTTTTGCTGGTCTATCAGGTGGACTAAAAATTCCTTCAGGATCTGCAAAGACCATCAAGGACACTTCTAAACACCAGATGCTGGAAAGTCATTATGAGAATACAAATGGTGCTTCTTCCACATCCAAATAATGGACACTTTAAAATGTTATTTTACACTGTGATACCAAAAAGCAAACTCATGCCGTTGAGTTGGATCCAACTCATAGCGACCCCTCCTTGGGTTTCTGAGGCAGTATCACTACAGAAGTAGATTGCCCAACCTTCATTCTGAGGAGTGGCCGGTGGGTTTGAACTGCCAGCCTTCTGGTTAGCAGTCAAATGCCGTGCCTTAAAGCACTACGCTACCACAGCTCCTTTACCCTGTGATAGAATATAGTAAAAACAAATGGGATTAGCATTTAATACATGTGAAGTTGTGACTAGGCTGATCTCAAGACATGTCAACAGTGGTCTTAGTTGCTACTATGCATTCCAATACCTACTAATCTATCCACCCAACAGTAGCTGGGCCACAGTCCTCAATACCAGGAATCGAACTAGATTCCAAGAGTATAGAGGTAACTAAGGCATTAGTCTTGGCACTAAGGAGCTCACAGATATGGAAATGAAACTGTAGGCAGCAAAGAGATCAATTACAAGGATATAGTGAAGTCATGACCGAGGATTATCTGGATCAAAGCAGGCAAAGAGCTCTGTTTGCTGATGTCATGGACTGAGTTGTATCTCCCAAAATTGCATATCAGCTTGGCAAGCCTAAGAGTCTCAGTGGGTTTGGCAGTTACGTAATGATGTAATTTGGCAGTCATAGTGATTTAATCATCTCTAATGATATGGCCTGATACAATCAGCCAATTAGTTGTAAGGGGATGAGGGTGGGATGTCACACCCTTACTGAGGTCACATCCCTGATCTGATGTAAAGGGATTTTCCTTGGGGTGTGGCCTGCATCAACTTTTATCTTACAAGAGATAAAAAGAGAGAGAAGTTTGCATAGAATGAAGGACCTGACTACTACCAAGAAAGAAGAGCCAGGAGCAGAGTGCATCCTTTGGAGCCAGGGTCCCTGCACTGAGAACCTCCTAGACCCAGGCTAAGACTCATGCCAGGACACGTGGAAATCTCCAAGGAAGTCCAAGCCCACAGATGTTGAAATGAGACAAGGACCTTCCCCCAGAACCAACAGGGAGAGAAAGACTTCCCCTAGAGATACTGCTCTGAATTTGGACTTCTAGCCTCCTAAACTGTGAGAGAATAATTTCTGTTTGTTAAAGCCATCCACTTGAAGTATTTCTTTCATACCAACACTAGACAACTAAAACAACTGGGATTTGCATGGCACACCCCATCAATATCTTGACAGTAACTTCTTCCAGGACTCTTTCCCTGGTTGGCAAGGTCCTTGGCCAGAATGGTGTTCCTGAGGAATGGGGGCAATGTGTGTATGGGATGTCCCTTACCCCAGCTTAGCACAGTGCCTGACACTGTTAATCACTACCTGTTGAATGAATGAATAAATGACTGTAAGAAAAGACTAAAGAGAAGGTAACATTTGAACTAAGGCCTTGATAGGTGAGTTGGAATTTGCCAAGAAGAGGAGAGCCAAACCAAACCAAACACACTGCTGTGAAGTCGGACCCAACTTATATCGACCGCTTCTTGGGTTTCTGAGGAGGTATCACTACAGAAGTAGATTGTCCAACCTTCCTTCCGAGGAGTGGCTGGGGGGTTTGAACTGCCAGCCTTCTGGTTAGCAGTCAAATGCCTTAGTCCCTACGCCACCAGAGCTCCCAAGAAGAGGAGAGAGCAGGGGTGAAAAACACAAACACAACACATGTCCAAGGCATGAAAGGGGTTTGTATTCTAACACCGTAGTAAGAAGTTCATGTGAAAATACACCCAGGAGTGGGCAGGGAGGGAGTGATAGGACATCAGGCAAGAGATTTAGGTAGGACTCAGCATATAAGGGGCCTTGTATGCCAGGACTTTATCCTGAAGGCAAAAGGAAATTCGCAGATTTCTATAAATAAGGAGTCAATCCATTTTATTCCCTGCTCTCCCCAAAAGATAACCACCAGCAGTGTGAAAAGTGAATTGAAGGCTGCCTGGGTCCAGGCCAGATACTCCCAACGCCTTCTCCCCTGCTTTAATCCTAACCCACGCTCTCTCTTTAATACCCCCCAAAGAGTAGTTTACATTTCCTGGCACATTTGCTAATATTTTAGTTACTGTGTAATGAGTTTTCATGTCCTAACCTCCCTCTGACATCCTGGAATGTACTACTCTGCCTTCTATATTCTTTCCATCCCCTATAATGAAGACTCTAACCAAGAAATGTGACTGGGAGGCAACCTCTTTGTTGGCAGTGGTTTTATCATACTTCTTACAACAAAACCTTTGTGAAGACTCCATCATCTCAGTTGGCGCACTGAAATCTAAGCAGGCAGGTTTCTACTGGCATAAACTCAACTACCTGGACAGGCAGCAATGGACCACGCATGCTGCCACACCAGGCCCATAAATTTCCCACAAAACCGAAGACAGCCCCTTTCACAGAAGTTATTCCAACTCTCACAGCAGCTCCATGGGTGAGCTGGTTGCCTGCCATTCTTTGGGCGCCTCAGTGTTTGGGAGGTCATTGTTATTAGGGCCCCTGCTCCAGCATATTTGATATAAACAGCCAATCTGCTTACATCTACACTATCTTCAAATCCTTCCTGCAAGGAGTCTGCAACCCCTGCCTGCTGTTATGTCTGAGTTTTGTGCTTTGGAGAAACACAGTGACAACATCCCCTTGAAAGAGAAACCAGAAAGAAAGGGTCCAGAACAGCAAGAAGAGAGAGAAAGGTGAGCTGGCCAAGATTTTAAAAGCACCAACGCTCTGGAAGTTACCCTATAGGCTTCGAGATAAAAACCACTTTCGTTTAATAAAGGGATTATTATGCATTGTGTGTTAACCAGGGACTTTCATGGGTTTATGGTTAAAAGACAGGAAACCTCCTTCTACTCAGTAGGAGCTGAAAACCTAGTTCCTCTTTGCAAACAAACAGAAAGGAGCATAATTTCTCCTAAAGCAGCCAGAGGAATTCCGAGCCTGCCTCCCAGCAGGGGCCCTCAATAACACAGCAGAGCCCTAGTCCAAACCCCTCCTTCCTGCTGCTCCAAGACCCAGCTCTTCTAGCCCAGAAATTTCACCCTTCACGTTTGAGCGTTACATGCTTTTGCACTTTGCAAAATAGCATTAAAACCCAGGTATCCCACCTGTCCTCTCATTCAAAAAATGAAAAACATCTTTCCTTTCTTTGTTTTGTTGAGGTAACTCTTAACCTCAGGAGCTCTGGTAGCATAGTGGCTAAAGCACTTGACTGCTAACCAGAAGGCTGGCGATTCAAACCCACCAGCCACTCCTCGGAAGGAAGGTTGGGCAATCCTACTTCCGTAGTGATACTGCCTCGGAAACCCAAGGAGGGGTCGCTATGAGTCGGGGCTGACTCTACGGCACATAACAACAACAACAACAACAACTCTTAACCTCAGTGCCTTAAAAAAATAAAAGAACAGGAGTCCAGGAATAATTCACAGACCACTGAAACCAAAAGGATGGAATAACCTTAATCCAAACCAAACTGAGGGCAAACAACATAAGTATCTTTTCAGCCCTTTATAGATAAAAATTTTAGCAGTGTTTCTACTACTCACATGGTACATTGCATAAGTAAATCTCCCCCCGCCTTTAGTATTATTTAGCTATGTTTGTACTAATGAAAATCAGGCATTACAAGTAATGCTGCTTTGTGTTTATAATTAACCTCATTAATTCAAATGCAACTAATTTATAACTCATGATAATTTTACCACAACAGAGCTGAATTTGTAATGTATGATTTTGCTAAGTAAATTAATAGTTTAAACCAAATTTTAGAAAGACTATTTAACTTCCCCAAACAAATTATCTTTAAGGACATTATTAGTAGGTATTTGTGCACAGAGAAAAAGAAAATTAAGACTCTTTATGGTTACAGCTCCACAATCCTTTAGCTAAAAGGAACTGGATACAAAATAGGTTTCAGAATTCAGAATCTTTCAAGTTTTAGGAAATTAATGAAGTGCATATATCATATATTAAGTTACACCCTAGAAAAGTTGGAAGCAACACCCAGTGATCAAAATGCATGAATGTGCATGGCCTCATATAATTTTAGGTCAGATTGTTCAATCAAGTAAGTTCAGATGGGGTCAGATTTTGCCAACAAATAATTTCTGGAAAGAATTTTTGTTTTCCAGAGTTCTGGGATGTGGATATGGGCCTGAGGACCTGTGCTGAATTATCCTTTCAGGAAAGAAGTCCAGAAAGAAGCCCTTTGGTTAGTGAATCTGGGCTACTTATTCAAAGGGCAACTTTGAGAATGATAAAATTGTCATGATTCCAGCAACATGTTTCCTCTCTGTCAGACCAACGTCACCATCAGATGGACCATCTCAGCAGTGATGTACTCTGCATGTAACAACTCAACTCTAAAGAAACTTCTTAGTGATCATTCAAATTAGAACAGGACAGAAGAATGGCATCCAAACATTTCATTGCCTCCAGAGATGAACACAACTATGCTGAAAAAATGAGGTCCCAGTGCTCAAAATAGACCCTACATTCCACAAACATTTATCACAAGTGGATAACCCCGAACCATCCCCATCCTCCTAACCCTCCTACAGCCCCCTGAGGAATGACTCTAGATTTCAGCCTATATACATACACGCCTGACCAAATCTTCATATACTGCAATGAATAATCAAACAAAAGTCAAAGTCGACCATCTGATACTCTCCTGAAAAGGTAAATAAACAAAGAGTTTGGTTAAATAGTCATCAGAACTAAGCTTAAGGAGAGAAGTCACTCTTGGTTTCACAGGAAACGTTGGTAAACACCTATATCACTCACCATTAAGTATGAACTGAAGGCCTTCTGGGGTCATGTCTTTTTATTCACACTATTCCTCCTATTGGTTTGTCTGTCCAACAAATTCCCCAGAGCTGAAAAGAATCAAGCTAAATATAAAGTTATAACACATAGCTAATATTTCTTTTTCTTGAACGGTTTCCAACTGATTCTCTGAAAGAGAGGCTTGTAGAAATTGTTTGGTATATATTGTTTATCTGTTTATCCATTCCTTTTAGGTTTCCAATTTTATATTCTGGACTTGCCAGTAAGGCATTATTTCAAATGAATTTTTAATCTGTTTTTTTCTTTAAGTTGTGCAGAGATTTTTCAATAACCTGTTCTTGATAAGTGAGTTTCCCCCTTTCAGGTATGTCCTTGTCAAAGACCATTCTTTTAAAAATCTTTGGAAACTATTTACTTTATTACTTTTTTCTTCCCTGGCAATACAGTTATAACCTTTAAAAAAATATTTAATGTCAATTTTTAAAGGATCAAAGATTGCACCAGAAATTTTCATAAAACCAGGAATTTGGAGACTATTTTTCCCTTATTGTCCATGTGTATATAGCAACGCTAATTCACCAGTGAAACTGGAGGTCATTATTTCTGAATTTGCACATTAAAAATAACATCTACCCATAAGGGAATATCTTTAAACCACAAATGCCAGAAATAACAATTGTATTAAACTGCATTTCATGAATACATAATAAAGTTCAATTTACCACTATTTATCATGTTACTTAAATTAAATCTATAATGGAAAAGAGATTTAGTTCTGTTTTGAAAATAACAAATTCCTTTATGCCAATTGCACAGGATTTATATTAGCTCCAATGCATCCACATCAATTTATTTATTTTTTGCTTAATTACTATAGCTTTCTATTGTTGGGATCCTGGGGGATAATTCACATCCTTTCATGTATTTTTTAAAGCTTAAAGAGACACATACACAAATAATACATTAACAATTACTATAAATTTAGTTATATTTATTTACAAAATCCAAGACTTTTAAAAACGGCATTGTGACTCATACATATAATCTCATCCCCTCATAAATTCTCTGATTTATATTTGTATAATTTACTGGGACTTTGAAAGGTGCCTGAAGTTGCTAGAAAAAGTCACTGTGAATTCAGACAGCAGTATTTTCAGAGTAAAATGTGTTCTGTACCCACATTCATAGTGTATGGAGAATTGAGGAAATCAGCCAGAAAATCCAAGCTAAACATGCGCCCATTTTCACCTACCTGCACATCTTGGCAGAGAAAGGGGCAGGAAAATGCAGAGAGGCCTTGAGTTATCAAGTCATTAGTTATTCTTAAAGAAAGAAGAATTAATTTTTAATCCTATATTAAATTCATTAATAAATATCCTTGATGTGGGTATATCTAATAGTTTTAGTATCACTAAACCTGTCCCAGGAGCTCTGGTAGTATAGTGCCAAAGGCACTCCTTGGAAGGAAGGTCAGGCAATCTACTTCCATAGTGATACCACCTTGGAAATCCAAAGAGGGGTCGCTATGAGTCAGGTCTGACTCAACGGCACATAACAACAACAAACGTGTCCCACTGGGTCTACGTGTTAGTAAATGGCCCTATTACCTACCCAGCCATCTAGACCAGAAACCTGGTAAATGTCCTAGATGACTTTCACCCTCTATCTTCCTGCAATCAATTGGTCACCAAGACAAAACCTTTGGATTATATTCCAAGATATCTGGCCAATCCATCTCTTCCCAGACTACTTTGTAAGCATCTTAGTTCCAGGTCTTGTGGGCTCTCTCCTGGGCTGTGCCTTGTCTCTTACCTTTTTTTCTAAGTGCCAGAGCTGGCAGTGATTGTTGTTGGTTGCCATCCACTTGGCCCCCAACGATCCCAGCACAATGGAACAGAATGTTGCCAAGTCCTGTGCTGTTCCCATGATCTGCTGTAGATCAGACCATTATAATCCTTAAGGTTTTTGCTGGCTAATTTTCAGAAGTAGATCACTAGACCTTTCTCCCTACTCTGTCTTAGTCTGGAAACTTTGCTGAAATTCAACATAATAGCAATTTGCAAGCCTCCACTGACAGATGGGTGGTGGCTGGGCATAAGTTGAGTTGGCTAGAAATTGAACCCAGGTCTCCTACATAGGAAGGCAAGAATTCTAAATTCTACCACTGAATGATCAATGTCTTTATTACTCCCTTCAAATTCACCCTACAGTTGTTATCAGAGTTCTTGGTTTTATCAAAAAAAAAAAAAAAAAAAAAGCAAGTATGAGAGTGCCGCTCTCTTGCTTAAAAACCACTGTTAACTTATTGAGGTATAAATGGTTTACCATGCTTTACAAGGTCTTTGATGCTCTTGCTCCTGCCTTTGTCTCCAGCTATAGTATCTCCCACAAAATTCTCCTCAAAAATGACTACCCTCTGAGTCACTGGTCCCATTGCCATCCCTCTGGAATGTCCACCCACTTGAGTGTCAATACCATTCATTTATCAGTTCACAGCTTAAGTGTGACACCTCCCCAAATCTTTTCTTGTTCTACTTCTGCCCCAAATAAAGCTAAAAATCCTTCATTTTGCTCTTACTTCCCATACAAACTTCTAGCACAATACCTGTTAAATTTTACTGCAGTAATCTGCTTACACATCTTTCCCTTTCTATGTGAAAGTGTTTGCAGACAGGGGTTGTGTCTTTATCCATCATTATATCCTTTACACCAATCACAGTTCATGGCATATGTTGTTGTTGTTGGCTGCTGTTGAGTCAGTTCTGACTCACAATGACCCTATGTACAACAGAACAAAGCACTGTATAGTCATGGCATGTAGTAAATGTTTAATCAACAGTGCTCTGACAAATTCAGAAGAACCTAACATATATATTTATTCATGACTCCAAGTATCTCTCATGCAAAGACAAGAATCTTTTCCAGTAAGAACAGTATAACTGTTGTGGAATAGCCTCCAGCACCACAAAATGGTGTTTTCAAATGAACATGATATCCACAACTCCAAGTCAAATGCATTTCTTTTGGTAACATAAAAACCACCTTTTTGCTGTTGCACTATCTTGAAAACGTACAATTATTATTTAGTACTTATCAGGTGGCAGATTTATTACCAGAGCAGTCCTCAAATTTTTTTTTTAAAGAAATAGCTTTCCAATAGCTAATTTCTCCAAAATCTCCTTTAAATACCAAATGATGCTGGCTGACTCAGTTTCCAGTAACACTCACTTCTTCAAATTAATCCTCCAACAGACAGTCATCAATGCTGACAGGAGACTAGAACTCAGAATTATTCTGCCCATGGAGGATATCAATAGTTCACACGAGGACAAAAGGAGCTTTCCCTCCCAGAACAGCGCTGAGAGGAATAAGGAGTCCTCAGAATACTCCTTAGAAGCAAGGATGATGAAACTGTCTCATGTACTTTGGATATACTATCCAGAGGGACTAGTCCTTGGAGAACAACATGGTTCTGTATGTCATAGAGGGTCGGCATGAAAAGAGGAAGAACCTCCATGAGATGGATTGACACAGTGGCCGCAATAATGGGCTCAAGCAGAGTGACAAATGGGAGGATGGTTCAGGACCAGGCAGTTTTTCTTTGTGTTGTACGTAGGATCACTATGAGCCGGAACTGACTTGACAGCACCTAACAACAATGACTGCTTAGGAAATTGAGGCACAGAACACACAGAAAACTTGCCCAGGGCCCACTATGATCAGATTCAAATGAGGAAGCCAAGCTTTAAATGCAGTGCCATAATTTTAAAATCTAGACTCAAAACACTTACATATTAGAAGTGTATCTTGGTATATAATCAACTAAATATCTGAACATCATAGCCATGCTATAATCAACTAGATCCCACTGAGTCAATTTCAGCTCATGGTCACCCTATGTGTGCAGACTAAAAGCAGATCACCAGACATTTCTTCCAAGGCATTTCTGGGTGAATTTGAACCACCAACCTTTAGGTTAGTAACCCAGTCCTTAATCATTTGTGCCACCCAAGGACTCTATACCCGAGGTATAGAGCTTAGAAATAAATGAAACTAGAAGGAAAGACATGGCTTTTTTTTCACACAGTATGCTCGACAAAAAGAAGAGTGAGGAAAGGCAATGTGTTAGGCTAGGTTCTCCGAGAAGCAAAACCAGTAAAGCTTATAGCAAGAGAGAAAAAAAAAATTTATCTTAGGAAAATGGCTCACACAGTTATAGAGGCTGGCAAGTCCTAAGTTCCTGGATCAAATGTCAAACTGGAGGTTTTTCCCAACTCATGCAGCTGTAGGAGTTGATGGCTCAAGATTGACAGAAAGTAAAATGGCTGTTCACGTCAGTGGACAACAAATACAAAATCACCAGGCAGAGCAGTGGATTGTTTGCTCATGGACAGTTGTAGACAGCACAATAGGATCCAGAGCCACAGAACATTCTTGAACTTTCCCAGGATGTCCCAAGCAATATATATATGTGTTGGAAGCAGGCCACACCCCTAGGGAAATTTCCCTTTCAACTGATTGGCTGCTCAAAGCATATACATCAGATCTCATCACGGCAATAACCACATCACAACTGCTTAAACCACTGAGAATCATGGTCCAGCCAAGTTGACGCACACCCCAACTATCACAGGCAATACTGTTGCTGTTGTCAAGTCAGTTCAACTCGTTATGACCCTATGTACAACAGAATGAAACACTGCCCAGACCTGCACCATCCTTACAATTGTTGCTATGTTTAAGTTCACTGCTGCAGCCACTGGGTCAATCCATCTTGTTAAACGTCTTCTCCTTTTTCCTGACCCTCTGCCAAGCATGATATTCTTCTCCAGGGACTGGTCCCTCCTGATAACATGACCAACATACAAGAGATGAAGTGTGGTCATTCTCACTTCTAAGGAGGATTCCACCTATACTTCTTCCAAGACAAATTTGTTCTTTCTTCAGGCAACCAATGGTATATTCAATATTCTTCACTAACCCCACAATTCAAATGCATCAATTCTTCTTCAGTCTCCCTTATTCATTGTTCAGCTTTCACATGCATGAGGCAATTGAAAATACCTAGGTGCTCTTAGTCTTCAAAGTGACATCCTTGTTTTTTATTTATTTTATTTTATTTTTATTGTGATTTGGGTGAAAGTTTACAGAGCAAATTCATTTTTCATACAACAGTTCTTTCACATTTTGTTTCATGACATTGCCTGCAATTCCCCGCAATGTAACAGCTCTCTTCCCACTTCCTCCCCGTAGTTACCTCTTCCTTGTGTCCTTCCCTCTGATGTACCCCCATCCTCCCCCAGCTATCTCTCTGTGCAAACACTGTCCTTCTGTTCTCCCATGATTGATTAATCAATTGATCACTCCAAGGAGTGTATCTGCCCAATGTAACTGTTCCCCCCACATGCCTATTTTTTGGTTGGAAGCCACAGGAGTGAGTTCAATTCTAGACCTGAAGGGTAACTAGGGCCCATAGTCTTAAGGCTCTCACCAGGCTCTTTCAGACCAGCAAACCTAGTCTTTTTTTCATGATTTTGAATTTTGTTCCACATTACACTCCCACTCTATCCAGGATCTCCTGCACCAATCCCCCTCCAGGTGGTTGACAGTGGTAGCAGGGCACCACCGTCTACTTCTTCTGGTGTCATACAGGGTGAGGATCATATGGTATACTAGTCCTTTGGATTAATTGTTCCCATGTGGCTTTGGTTTCCTTCATTTCTCTTTGCTCTGGATGAGGATAGACCCATTCTTACATCTAGATGACTGCTTGAAAGCTTTTAAGAGCCCAGTCACCACTCACCAAAGTGGGACTTAAAACAATATTTTTGTGTAGTAGTAGTTGTTGTTGTTGTTTGCCGTCGAGTCAAACCCGACTCATAGTGACCCCTCCTTGGGTTTCCGAGGCAGTATCACTACGGAAGTAGGATTGCCCAACCTTCCTTCCAAGGAGTGGCTGGTGGGTTTGAACTGCCAGCCGTCTGGTTAGCAGGCAAGTGTCTTAGCCACTATGCTACATTATGCCAATTGAGCTTAATGTCCCCCGTGACCATGGTCCCAAGCCCATAGGTCCAACTATTCACTCCCTCAGGTAGCTGGCTGTGGCCAAGAAGCCACCACAAACTTGCCCATTGTCAACTCTACTATACACCCAGACATTCTTACAGCACATACAAATACATGTGTAGAAACATCATCTGCCAACCATATACATGGTCATGGGCACACTCTCCTTGCCTAGACATACATGACTATTCAGCCTGTCCACCCATCTATCCACCCACAGATAAATGCTTGCCATCACAGACCAACACAATACTGTACACTGTAAAGAGATCTTATGCAGTAAATTTGTCCAATACAATACATCAGATGATTTCTTGACTGCTGCTTCCATTGGCATTGACTGTGGATCCAAATAAAATAAAAATCCTTGAAAATTTCAATGTTTTCTCCATTTATTGTGATGTTGCTTATTGGTCCAGTTGTGAGGATTTTTGTTTTCATGTTGAGGTGTAATTTGTACCGCAGGCTGTAGTCTTTGATCTTCATCAGTAAGTGCTTCAACGCCTTTTCACTTTCAGCAAGGAAAGTAGTGTGTTAATGAGTCTTCCTCCAATCCTGATGCCTGATAACTGCAATATTAAAAAACCAAACTCACTGCCATCAAATCAGCTCGGACTCATAGCGACCCCTCCTTGGTTTTCCGAGACCGTATCTCTTCAGAAACAGATTGTCCAGTCTTCCTTCCGAGGAGTGGCTGGTGGGTTGGAATTGCCAGCCTTCTGGTTAGCAGTCAAATCCCTTAGGCCTACGCCACCAGAGCTCTCACTGTAATATTAGAGAAACCACATTCAGATTAGTCTGTGCTCTGAAACAAACTGCGAAGAAAAAGACTAAACCAATAATTTCCCATCCCAGAGTCCGTATTTTACCAAAAAATAAAGAAATTATTGCATAAAACACTTTTTAAATCAATGCAATTAAATAAGACCTTTCCCCAAAATAAAGCAAAAGCAAAGAAAAAAAAAAAAAAACAGACTTACTAAGCAAAAATTTCTTGAGCACAGAAAACCTATTGGACATTTCAAAATATCAATGTAAAAGAGAAAATGCTGACAGAAATTCTCTTCTTAAGGTCCATAATATTCCCATAAACTTGGCACAAAAAGAGTTGAACACATTAGCAGTAGACAATACCCAATTTATATTAAGCTAATGTATCTTGTTTGAAATAAGTGCTCAGCAGGCTACTTTCTCACCTCAAAGGTGAAACTCTATGGCAGGCTTCAAGATAGCTTTGACGCGAACTTGTGTATCAGAAAAGTAGAGAAATACCACTATAATCATGCTTAATCCTTTTAAGCTGTGATTGAGAAGAGGCATTTGGACAGGATTTAAACTTGGCTTTGGCCATGAAAAAGATTAAACAGACTCCGGTTCTCTCCTACTCTTATTTTTTGCTTGTTAGTTAGATGTCACATAGGAAATGAAATTATTATAAACATTTAACTCATTTAAGTAAGTTTAAAAACATAACTTACAATCAGTGATTTTCAAAATTCAATAAATCCTCTTGCTTATTAGTTACAGAATATAGTTGCATTTAACCTAATAAACTTAAAAACGTGGCTTTAAGGAATATTCTTTCTTGGCAAGAATTAAATATGCTTGGCTAATTTACATTGTTTTAAATTTAGAAAGAACTGTGTATTGACTCATGATTACAATATATAAACCATTTCCACGAAATGTTCTGAATTAACCTCCACGCTATTTATGTAAACAGCACATATCACTGCAGACTACTTAGATGGGAATTTTAAAAAAATCAGTAAATTAAGCTTGTAATCTAATCCTTTGTGAAACATGAGTATAAGAAAAGTTTAGTATTTAAAGATAGGCACTCATTGTTTCTGTATGCTTCAATATACCAAAAGTAGTTGCCAGAATCTAAGGTTAATGCAAAATAATGTTACTACAGGAAGTCCTCGGGTTAGGAAAGTCAGACTTACAGACAACTCCTACTTGTTCTTTAATGTTATGTAAATTTTCCTTCACTTTGAAACTATTGAATCAATTCCTAAAATTAAAAAAAAAAAAAACACTGCCAGGGACCCTTAAAAAAAAAAAAAGAAACAAATACCAAATTCATTGCCATCAAGTGGATTCCAGCTCATAGTGACCCCCTTTCAGTTTCTGAGGCAGTAAATCTTTACAGAAGTAGATTGCCTGGTCTTCCTTCCGGATGGGCTGGTGGATTTGAACCGGCAACCTTCTGATTAGCAGTCAAATGTCTTAGGCATTTGACTTATGCCACCAGAGGTCCATCACAATCACCTTCACTTGATGCACAAGCAGATTTTAAATCGTTGCAAAAAGCTTCAAGCCTTTTCTTGCACTAAAACCCAAAAACAAACCCTCTGCTATCAAGTCAATTCCGACTCACAGTGACAGAACTGTCTCATAGGGTTTCCAAGCTGTAAATCTTTATGGAAGCAGAGCTGCCTCATCTTTTCCCCTTGGAGTGACTGGTGGTTTTGGGCTGGTGACTTTTTCTTTAGCAGCTGAATGCTTTGACCACTGTGCAACCAGATCTCCTTTTTCTTGCACTAAAGTAAGATTAAATAACAACCATATGCTTAACATAATTTACCTACAAATTCGGCTTAAAGACACTTGGAAATGGATTTCATTTGTAACCTGGGGACTGCATGTATTCAAGTGTATATTTATAAAACTCATGTAATAAAATCAAAGGCAATTAAATTGTAGATTAAGTGATGACTCCAAGTTAGTTCAAAGATAAATGCAACGTATGAGTTGGGTTCCAAAACTTTATGAACTTAATCTTAAAAGGTTATCCAATGATAACTTCCATACTGAAGACCAAAATGAAGGCTTGCAACTATTAGAAAAAATTCACATGTAAATTAGGAACTCCATCCTAACATGTTAATACTCATTTGCTTTTTAAACATGAAGACTCTACATAAATGAAAATAAGATTAGAAATACTCAGGATTAAATTAGTTAATAATATCCAGCAGTAATATGTCTTCTTCTGTTAAGGATGATGGATGGATTCAGGAACAGTCTTTCCACGTAGTGGTTGAACAACATGATGAACACATTTAATGTCACTGAACTGTACATGTGAAAATTGTTGAAATAGTAAATGTTTTCTTATCTATATATTTACCATAGTAATTTTTTAAAAAATCCTTTAAGAAAAACAATTATATGAAAGTAGACAAAGTAAAAAACACTGAGTAGATCAACTATTAAAATAATCAAAGAAGACTATTTGTACTAGAATTACAATTTGACTTTAAATTCTCTTTATACCCACAACAGTTCAAAAGAACAATTTTTAATTGCATTTTTTAATTTGACAAGTCTAAGTCATGTTTTAAATCATGTTATCAGAAGGAACCAGTCCCCAGTCCCTGGAGAAGGACATCATGCTTGGTGAAGTAGAGGGTCAATGAAAAAGAGGAAGAATTTCAGTGAGACAGATTGACACAGTGTTGGCAAAGATAGGCGCAAACATAGTAACGATTGTGAAGATGGCTCAGGATGGGGAAACACTTCATTCTGTTCTACATAGAGTAGTAGCTAAAAGTTGGAACTGACTCTACAGCACCTAACAGTAACACCAACATATCGTGCTTTAAAATGAATTTTCTTATACTATACTTAAGTTGAGGAGCTCTGGTAGTGTAGTGCCTAAGGCACTTGACTGCTAACCAGAAGGCTGGCGGTTCAAACCCACCAGCCACTCCTCTGAAGGAAGGTTGGGCAATCTACTTCCGTAGTGATACTGCCTTGGAAACCCAAGGAGGGGTTGCTATGAGTTGGGTCCAACTGGATGACAACAACAACAATATACTTAAGTTACTCGGCTATTCATATACTCTCCATACCTTAAGTCTCCCCTTCTACTGTAGACAGCTTAAGCAAAAACAGTATTTTCCAGTCACTGATTTATTTGACTCGTAGCATCTCAGTAAAAGTGGACCAAAACAGAGCATTTGATTTTACTTCCTGTTACGAATTACACTGTGTCCCTTCAAAAGAAATGTCAAATCTCCAACCCTTTTACCTGTAAAAGGAGTCCCTGGGTGCTGCAAAAGGCTAAGCACTTGAGTGCTAATTGAAAGGATGGCTGTTGGAATCCACTCAGAGATTCCTCAAATCAGACTTCGCATTATGCTTCCAGAAACCAATTTGCCTTGGAAGTCCTGTGGAACACAGCTCTACTGTGAAATACATGGGGTCCTCATGAGTCGGAATCGACTCAACAGAAATTTGTTTGGTTTAGGTATTTTTTTGTGTGTGCTTGTAAATATGACCTTGTTTGAAAATAGGTGTTTTTGTTATGTTAAAGAGGTCATATTGGAGTAGAAAAACAAAACCAAACCTGTTGCTTATGGAGTTGATTCCAACACAAGGTGACCCATCTCTGTGGTTGTGTCCTAAATCTAATCACTTATGAATGGTATCTTATATATAAAAAAAAAAAAAAGCAGAATAAATGCAATGCAGACACACACAAGAGGCAGACAGACATCATGTGACCATGGAATCAGATGCATCTATAAGCAACAAAGGAATCCCAAGGACTGCTGGCAGACACTAGAAAGTAGAAGAGAGGCCCACAGACGGATCAACATGGCTGAGACCCTGATATGGACACTTACCCTCCAGAACTGTGAAAACATAAATTTCTGTTCTTTAAAACCACCCCCTGTGGTATTTTTTAATACAGCAGCACAAAAGAACTAAGACACGTCCCAAACTTGCTCCTCCTTAATCTTCCTCATCTACAGAAATGGCACCGCCGTTACCTCAGCTGTTGTTGTTAGGTGCTGTTGAGTCAGCTCTGGCTCATAGTGACTCTGTACAACAGAATGAAACACTGCCTGGTCCTGTGCCATCCTCACAATCCTCGCTATGCTTGAGCCCATTGTTGCGTCTACTGTATGAATCCATCTCATTGAGGGTCTTCCCTTTTTTCACTGACCCTGTACTTTACCAAACATGATATCCTTCTCTAAGGAATGGTTCCTTTTGTCAGCATGACCAAAGTAGGTGAGACGAAGTCTGGCTGTTTTCACTTCTAAGGAGCATTCTGGTTGTACTTCCTCCAGGACAGATGTGTTTGTTTTTCAGACAGTCCATGGTATTTTCAGTATTCTTCAGCAGCACCACAATTCAAAGGCATCAATACTTATTCAGTCTTCCTTATTCCTTGTCCAGCTTTCACATGGATGTGAGGTGATTGAAAATACCACAGCCTGGGTTAGGTACACGTTGGTCTTAAAAGTGACACCTTCGCTCCTTAACACTTTAAAGTTGTCTTTTGCAGCAGATTTTTCCAGTGCAATACATATCAGATTTCTTGACGGCTGCTTCCATGGGTGCTGATTGTGGATCCAAGGAAAATGAAATCCCTGACAACTTCAATCTTTTCTCCATTTATGGTGGTGCTGCTAGTCACCCAGCTAATCAAGTCAAATATTTAGGAATCATTGTTGGTTCTCATTTCCCTCACTTCCCAAATTCCAATCCATTGCCAAACCCTTTCTCCTGAATATAAAATGAACTTCCACTTCTCACTGTCTCCCTCCTACAGCTCTTTTCCAGCCCCTATCACCTCTAGCCTAATGTCATCTTTGTTCTCCTTACTTGCTCACTTGTCCCAATAGCATCCACTCTCCATGCAGCAATGTAATCTAGTTAAAAGTAAATTAGATATGAGTCCTCTGCCTAAAACCCTATTTCATTAAAATTCTGAACTCTTCCTATGGCCCACATCTCATTACTCTCCAGCCACACTGGTGTCTTTCATACTCAAAAAAGACCATGCTCATTTCCACTTCAGAGCACTTACTTGGAGTTGATAAGCTCTCTGGAATCCCTGAGTGGTACAAATGGTTAATATGTTCAACTGTTAATCTAGAAGTTGGGGGTTTGAGTCCACCCAGAGGTACCTTGGAAGAAAGGCCTGGCAATCTACTTCTGAAAACTCAGTCATTGAAAACCCCATATGGAACACAGTTCCACTCTGACACATAGATTTACCCCAAGTCAGAAACAACTCAACAACAACTGGTTTAGTTTTCTGATTGGTGTGTTCTCTGCTCCGACCATTGTTCTCCACGGTCTTCACATAACTGGTTCCTTTTTTTGTTTTCTCCTCAACTATGTTATCAAAAAAAATGTCCAACTTCACCAACCCATCACTCACATCACATCTCCATGTTTTACGTTTGTCGCCACCAAGAGGGAACTCTCTTGCCTAACTTGTTCACGGTTGAATCCCCAGAGTTGAGCGTTACCTGGGACAGAGTAAAGGGCTCAATAAACATTTGTTGAGTGAATCATTTGTATGAAATCTTATAACTAACCATTTTAGTTGGTGTTTAGTCAAGAACAAATGCTGATACTTTAGCAGTAGAAATGTTAGAACACAAGCACAATACCTGATATTAAACAGGATCTTGGGTCTTGCTTAATTATATACACTTTGCTGTAAATTTAGGTAATAGTGTAATCTTTTCTGATTTGTGCTCCTATTATTTGCTCTTTTCTCATTAGGACAAAAAATATTCTTTGATGAGAAGAGAAGTCCATGGTAAGTAAGGGCAAGATAAAATAGCAATATCCTGTTATCTCCATGGCTTCACTTTTTTTTTTTTAAGAGAAATTTTAGGTTTATAGAAAATTTGTACAGAAAGTACAGAGAGTTCTCCTATACTCCCCTCTCCCCCTGAACATTGTTTCTTCTATTATTAATATCTTGCATTTGTGAAGTATATTTGTTACTATAAATGAGCCAGTATTAAAACATTATTAACTAAAGTCCATAGTCCACCACTTGTCTGTCAGTTTGTTGTACTGTGGTGGCTTTCATATGTGTTGCTGTGATACTGGAAGCTATACCATCAGTATTTCAAATACCAGCAGAGTCATCCATAGTGGACACATTTCAGCAAAGCTTCCAGACTAAGACAGTCTAGGTAGAAGGACTTGACAGACCACTTCTGAGAAAATTGGCCACTGAAAGCCTCATGAATAGCAGTAGAACATTGTCTGACATGCCAGAAGGTTAGCCCCTCAGATTGTAAGCCACTCAAAATACAACTGTAAAAGAACTGCCTCCTCAAAATAGAATCCATTTTAATGATGTGGATGAAGAAAAGCTTTCAGAACTTTCATTTGCTGATATGGTACAACTCAAAATGAGAAGAAGCAGCTACCAAACTCACTGCCATCGAGTCAGATCTGACTCATAGTGTCCCTTCCTTGGGTTTCTGAAGCGGTGTCACTACAGAAGTAAATTGCCCAATCTTCCTTCCAAGGAGTGGCTGGTGGGTTTGAACCGCCAGTCTTTTGATTAGTAGTCAAATGCCTTAGGCACTATGCCACCAGAACTCTTCTATTACTAATCAAAACATGGAATGTGAGAAGCATGAATCTAGGAAAATGGGAAGTTGTCAAAAAATGAAATTAAACGCATATATTCTAGGCATTAATGAGCTGAAATGGAGTGGTATTGGCCATTTTCAATCTGAAAATCATGCAGTCTAGTATGCTAGGAATGACAAATTGAAGAGGGATGACATTACATTCATGTCCAAAAGGACATATCAAGATCTTTCCTGAAGTACAACGCTGTCAGTGATAGGATAATATCTGTAGTCATTTCTGACTCATAGTGACCCCTACTGGGTTTCTGAGGCTGTAAATCTTTACAGAAGTAGATTGCCCACTCTTCCTTCCACAGAGTAGCTGGTAGGTTTGAACCAGTTAGCAGAAAAGTGTCTTATCCACTGCATCACCAGAGCTCTTTAAAAGGAAGACCAGTTAATACAACTATCATTCGAATTTACACACCAAATGTGAAAGCCAAACATGAAGAAATTTAAGGTTTTTACCAACTTCTGCAGTCTGAAATTGACCAAACTAAACTGCAAAGAAGATGGATTAAAAATTACTGGTGATTGGGTTGAGAAAGTTAGAAACGAAGTAGTATTAGTAGTTGGGAAATATGGACTTGGTGAGAAAAATGACACCAGAGACTACAGGATAAATTTTGCAAGACCAATGACTTAAAGCAAATATCTTTTCTCAACAACACAAATGGTGACTCTGACCATGGATCTCACCATATGAAATACACAAGAATCAAATTGACTACATCTGTACAAAAAGACAATAGAGAAGCTCAGAATGTCGGAACAAAACCAAGAGCTGATTATGGAACAGATCATCAATTGCTTATATGCAAGTTCAAGTTGAAGCTGAATAAAACAAGTCCACAAGAGCCAAAATATGACCTTGATTATATACCACCCAAATACAGAGACTATCTAAAGAACAGATTTGGCACATTGAACATCAATGACCAAAGACCAGACAAGTTGTGGGATGATATCAAGAATATCATACGTGAAGGAAGCAAAAGGTCATTTAAAAGACAGGAAAGGAAGAAAAAAACAAAATGGATATCTGAAGATATCTGATACTCTGAAACTTGTTCTTGAATAGAGAATAGCTAAAGCAAATGGAGAAAGTGATGAAATAAAAGAGCTGAACAGAACATTTCAAAGGACAGCTTGAGAAGACAAAGTGAAGTTTACAATAAAATGTGAAAAGATCAGGAACTAGAAAACTAAAAGGCAAGAACACACTTGGCATTTCTCAAGCTGAAAGAACTGAAGAAAACACTCAACACTTGAGTTGCAATTTTGAAGGCTTCTATGGGCAAAATATTGAACAATGTAGAAAGCATCAAAAGATGGAAGGAATACACAGAATCACTGTACCAAAAGAACTGGCCGAAGTCCAACCATTTCTGGACGTATCACAGGATCAAGAATCAATAGTATTGAAATAAGAAGTCCAAGCTGCACTGAAGGAATTGGCAAAAAATAAGGGTCCAGGAATTGACAAATACCCATTGAGATGTTTCAAGAAACAGTAGCGTTCTGGAGGTGCTCATTAGTTTATGCTAAAAAGTTTGAAAGACACTACTTTGCCAATTGGCTAAAAGAGATCCATATTTTTGCCCATTCAAAAGAAATATGATCCAATAGAATGTGGAAATTATTGAAAAATATCATTAATATCATGTTGTTGTTGTTGTTAGGTGCCATCGAGTCAGTTCTGATTTATAGCTACCCTATGCACAGCAGAATGAAACACTGCCCAGTCCAGTGTCAGCCTCACAATCCTTGCTATACCGGAGCCCATCATTGTAGCCACTGTGTCAATCCATCTCATTGAGGACCTTCCCCTCCTTTGTCAACCCTCCACTTTACCAAGTATGATATCCTTCTCCAAGGAATGGTCCCTTCTGACAATAAGACCATAGTAGGTAAGAAAAAGCCTGGCCACTCTTGCTTCCAAGAAACATTCCAGCTGTACTTCTGCTGGGACAGATTTGTTCATTCTTTTGGCAGCCATAGTACTTTCAGCATTCTTCGTCAGCACAACTCAAAAGCATCAACTCTTCTTTGGTCTTCCTTGTTCATTGTCCAGCTCTCACTTGCATATGAAGCCATTGAAAATACCACGGCTTGGGATAGGCACACCTTAGTCTTCAAGGAGATGTCTTTGCTCTTTAGCACTTGAAAGAGGTCTTTTGCAGCCCATTTACCCAATGCAATATGTTGTCTCATGTCTTGACTGCTGCTTCCATTGGTGTTGATTGTGGAACCAAGTAATACAAAATCTTTAATAACTTCAAGTTTTTCTCCATTTATTGTGATGCTATTTATTGGTCCAGTTGTGAGGATTTTAGTTTTCTTTTTGAGATGTAATCCATACTGTGGACTATAGTCTTTAATCTTCATCAGTAAGTGCTTCAAGTCATCCTCACTTTCAGCAAGCAAAATTGTGTCATCTGCATATCACAAGTTGTTAAAGAGTCTTCCTGCAATCCTGACCCCACATTCTTCTTCATATAGTCCAGATTCTCAGATTATTTGTTTACCATACAGATTGAGTAAGTATGGTGAAAAGATACAATCTTGGCTCACTCCCTTCCTGATTTTAAAACATGCAGTATCCCCTTGTTCTGTTTGAATGACAGACTCCTGGTCTATGTACAGGTTCCTAATGAGGACAACCAAGTGTTCTGGAATTCCTATTCTTCTCAATGCTATCCAAAATTTGCTATGATCCACATAATCGAATGCTTTTGCATAGTCAATAAAACACAAGGAAACATCTTTCTGATATTCTTTGCTTTCAACCAAGATCCATCTTACATCAGCAATGATATCCCTTGTTCCATGTCCTCTTCTGAATCTCACTTAGCACTCTGGAAGTTCTCTGTCAATATACTGCTGCAACCATTTTTGAATTATCTTCAGCAAGATTTTACTTGTGTGTGATATTGATGATATTGTTCCATAATTTCCACATTCTGTGGGATCATCTTTCTTTGGAATGGGTACAAATATAGATTTCTTCCAGTCAGTTGGCCAGGTAGCTATCTTCCAAATCTTTCGGCATAGCTGAATGAATGCCTCCAGTGGGGCATCTGTTTGTTGAAACATCTCAATGAGTATTCCATCAATTCCTAGAGCCTTGTTCTTTGCCAATTCCTTCAGTGTAGCTTTGACTTCTTCCTTCAATACTATTGGTTCTTGACCATATGCCACCTCTTGAAATGGATGAACATTGACCGATTCTTATTTGGCACAGTGACTCTATGTATACCTTCCATCTTCTTTTGACGTTTCCTGCATCATATTTTGCCCACAGAATCTTTTGACATTGGAACCTGAGACTTGAATTTTGTCTTCAGTTCTTTTAGCTTGAGAAATGCTGAATGTGCTCTTCCCTTTTGGTTTTCTAACTTTAGGTCTTTGAATATTTCATTATAATAATTGACTTTGTCTTCTTGAGCTACTCTTTGAAATCTTCTGTTCAGCTCTTTTATCTTGTCAGTTCTTTCATTTGCTTTAGCTACTCTCCATTCAAGGGCAAGTGTCAGAGACTCTTCTGACATCCATTTTGGTCTTTTCATCCTTTTCTCTCTTTCTAATGACCTTTTGCTTCCTTCATGGGTGATGTTCTTGGTGTCATCCCACAATTCCTCTGGTTTTCAGTCATTGGTGTTCAATACATCAAATCTATTCTTTAGATGATCTCTAAATTCAGGAAGGATATAATCAAGGTCAGATTTTGGTTCTTGTGGACTTGTTTTAATTGTCTTCAGCTTCAACTTGAACTTACATATGAGCAATTGATGCTGTGTTGCACAGTCAGCTCCTGGCCTTGTTTTGACTGAAGATACTGAGCTTCTCCATCACCTCTTTCCACAGATGTAGTTGATCTGATTCCTATGTACTCCATCTGGTGAAGTCCACGTGTATTGCTGTCATTTGTGTTGTTGGAAAAAGGCATCTTCAATGAATAAGTCATTGGTCTTGCAAAATTCCATCATGTGATCTCCAGCATTATTTCTATCACCAAGGCCATTTTTTCCAACTACCAGTGATTCTTCTTTGTTCCCAGCTTTTGCATCCCAGTCACCAGTGATAATCAACACATCTTAATTTTATGTTTGGTCAATTTCAGACTGCCGATGTTGGTAAAAATCTTCAATTTCCTCTCTTTGGCTTTGGTGGTTGGTGCGTAAGTTTGAATAATAGTAGTATTAATTGGTCTTCCTTGTAGGCATATGACTATTATCCTATCACTGACAGCATTGTACTTCAGGATAGATCTTGAAACATTTTTTGTGATGATAAATGTCATGCCATTCCTCTTTAATTTGTCATTCCTGGCATAGGGGATCATATGTTTGTCTGATTCAAAATGGCCAAAACCAGTCCATTTCAGCTCACTGATGCCTAGGATATCAATCTTTATGTGTTCCATTTCATTGTTGACAACTTTCAATTTTCCTAGATTCATACTTCGTACATTCTATGTTCCAATTATTAATGGATGTTTGCAGCTGTTTTTCTGCATTTTGAGTCATACCATGTCATCAAATGGAGGTCCCAAAAGCTTTACTCCATCCACATCATTACGGTCAGCTCTACTCTGAGGAGGCAGCTCTTTCCCAGTCACATCTCAAGTGCCTTCTGACCTGAGGGGCTCATCTTCCAGCACTATTTCAGACAATGTTTCAGAGCTATTCCTAAAGTTTTCCATTAATATATCAGACAGTGGATGGCCCCTTCCTTCTTCTGAGTCTGTCTTGGTCTGTCTCTGGTGAAATCTGTCCACCATGGGTGACTGTGCTGGTATTCAAAACACCACTCACTGGCATAGTCTCCAGTCTCATAGCAACACATAAGCCACCACAATACAAAAAACTGACAGAAAAGTGGTGAGTGAATATCATACATAAGTAAAATTTTTACTTATTAATTTCATACAAAAGTAAAATTTTTCTGGAAATAATTCAGAAGTGGTTCCAGCAATATAATGACTAGAAATTGTCAAAACTTTAAACTGGATTCAGAAGAAGACATGGAAGGACAGATATCATTTCTGATGTGAAATGGATCTTGGCTAAAAGCAAAAAATATCAGAAAGATGTTTACTTGCAATTTACTGACTATGCAAAGGCATTTGACTATGTGGATCATAACAAATTATGGGTAACATTGAAAAGGATGAGAATCTCAGAACACTTACTAGTGCTCATGAGAAGCCTGTATACAGGCCAAGAGGCAGTCATCAAACAGAGTAAGGTGATACTGCCTGGTTTAAATTCAGGCAAGGTGTGTGCATCAGGATTGTATCTTTTTGCCATCTTACTCAACTGTATGCTGAGCAAATATTCGGAGTCGCATCAGGTTTGGCAGAAGACTCATGAATAATCTGTGATATGCAATGACACAGCCTTTCTTTGCTAAAAGTGAAGAAGATGTGAAGCACTTACTAATGAAGATCAAAGACTATATGTAGTATTGATATGGATTACACCACAATATAAAGAAGACAACAATCCTCACAGCTGGACTAATAAGCAACATCATGATGAATGGAGAAAAGATAGGAGTTGACATGGATTTCATTTTACTTGGATCCACAATCAACACCCAAGGAAGCAGCAGTCAAGAAATCAGACATTATATTGGATTGGGCAAATCTGTTGCAAAAGACCTCTTTAAAGTGTTGAGAGCAAAGATATCACTTTGAAGATTAAGGTGCATCTGACCCAAATCTTGGTCTTTTCAATAGCCTCATATGCATGTGAAAGCTGAACAATGAATAAGGAAGACCAAAGAATTGATGCATTTAAATTACGGTGTTGCTGAAGAATTTTGAAAATACCACAGACTGCCAGAAAAATAAACAAATCTGTCTTGGAAGAAGTGCAGCCAGAATGCTCCTCAGAAGCAAGAATAGCCAGACTTCATCTCACCTATTTGGGTCATGTAGTCAGAAGGAACCAGTCCTTGGAGAAGGATATCATCCTTTGTAAAGTAGAAGGTAAGCAAAAAAAGAGGAAGACTATCAATGAAATGGATTGGCACAGTGACTACAATGATGGGCTCAATCACAGCAAGTGTTGTGAGGATAGCACAGGACCATGCAGTGTTTCATTCTGTTGTACACAGGGTCACTATGAGTCAGAACTAACTCGACAACCCCTAACAACAACAACTACAAAGTCTGTAGTTTACATTAGGATTCATTCTTTGTTTTGTACAATCCTTATGGGTTTTGACAAATGTGTATTATTAAGTGTCCATCATTATAATATCATGCAAAGTATTTTTACTGTCCTAAAAATCCTCTGTGTTCCATCTATTCATCTCTAGTCCCTCTGAACCCCTAGCAACCTTTGATATTTACACTGTGTCTATATTTTTGCCTTTTTCAGAAGGTCATGGAGTTGGAATCATACAGTATATAGATTTTTCAGACTAGCTTCTTTCACTCACCAATACATATTTAAGGTTCCTCCATGTCACTTAACACCTTGCTAAGTTAATTTTGACTCATCGTGACCCAGTGTGCATCAGAGTAGAAATACTTATAGGGTTTTCTTTGCTGTATTCTTTATAGAAGCACATTTTCATGTGATGTACTTTGTCATCTTGTTTGGATAAATACTTAGGAGTATAGTTGCTGGATAATATGGTTAGCCTATGTTTAGCTCTCTGTAAGAAACTGAGAGACTATCTTCCAAAGTGGCTGTACCATTTTGCATTCTGACCAGCAATGAGTTCCTGTTGCTCCTTATCCTTGCTAGCATTTGGTGTTGTCAGTGTATTGCATTTTAGCCCTTCTCGTAGGTGCATAGTGACATCACATTGTTATTTTCATTTGTAATTCCCGAATGGTGTATGAAGTTGTGGATCTTTTCATGTGCTTATTTACCATCTGAATATCTTCTTTGGTGAAGTGTCTGTTTGGATCTGTTGCC
This sequence comes from Orycteropus afer afer, assembly GCF_000298275.1. Classification (NCBI taxonomy): domain Eukaryota; kingdom Metazoa; phylum Chordata; class Mammalia; order Tubulidentata; family Orycteropodidae; genus Orycteropus; species Orycteropus afer. The sequence goes on along the minus strand of NW_006921696.1, from coordinate 2,238,017 downwards.
CGTTTTGTAATTGGGTTATTTGTTTTCTTATTGTTATGTTTTAAGAGTTTTTTGTCTTGTTTTCTTTGTATAAAAGTCCTTTACATGTATGTGTTTGGCAAATATTTTCTCCTGGTGTGGCTTATCTTTTCATTCTCTTAAGAATGTCTTTAAAAGAATGCAAAAAAAAAAAAAAAAGGGCATTTAAAAGCAATCAGCCCTAGGACATGACGGCCCTCGAGATCAGAAGAACTAGATGGTGCCTGGCTACCAATGCCAACCACTCAGGAAAGGATCAAATCTGGAGATCCTGTATAGAGTGGGAGGGAAAACATGGAACAAAATCCAAAAACTCAATAATGACCAGAATTACTGGTCAGATAAAATCTGGTGAGACTCCCAATACTATGGCCCTAGAATACATTCTGCACCTGGAATAAAACTCACCCCCAGTGGCGGGCTCTCAGCCCAGTAGTTAGCAAGATGTACATGCAGACCACTCAACCCAGGATGATGCACCCACACACTCAATGGTTATACATCCCTTAGAGAAATAGAACATGGGACACCAGAGGACCAACATTCAAACTGAGGAAATGCAGGACAAACAGGAGTGCATAAATATGAGGGGCACAGGGGAAGGGTTGCAGGGTAGGGAGGGGAGGAGACTGGGTTAGGATTGGACATGGCAAATGGGGAATGAAACTAAATAAACAAATAAATAATTTTTTTTAAAAAATAAGAATGTCTTTAAAAGAGAGAGAGAGTGTGTTTTGCACAGCAGAAGTTTTTAACTTTAATGAAATCTAACCATGTTTACACTTTTCATTGCAAACAAAAATAAAAATAATTGTACTATAGCCATTTAAAAGAAAATCAAATAATATAATTGCTTTAATTAAATCAGTCATTTAAAACAAGTCTAAATAAAATAATTTCAACAGATAAAAAATGATACTTTAATGCACTCCTACTTCCAAAGAACATTGATTTAAATTAGTGATACTAATAGTTAACATTCCTTAACTCTTTCTCTATGCCAGATAGTATTATAAGCACTTTCCTTCCTTTACTTCATTTACTGATCACCAAAACTAAATCCTTTGTGGTGGATACTATTATTATCCTCATTTCACAGGTAAGAAAGCTGAAGCACAGAGAGTTACAGTAATTTGCTCTAACTTAGACATCCAAACTACAGCACACTCTTACCACTTCAGTTTTTTCACAAAGTCTGCCATGTGACAGGTAGTGGATACCTCCTAGATTATGTCTTTATCAACATTTTATTTTCTACATCATCTGGGATAAAGATATTCAGAGAACACTAATCCCTAATCGCAGACCCTTGATGCTGAGTTTATTAGGAACAATTTATTGGAGCTTTAGATCAGGCTATCAGACTGGGGTCAGAAACACAGAGGTCAAGATTTAGGAAGAAAGTCAAATGAGGAATGTAAGAATTGAGAATCACATTGTCAAACCAACACTGGAGAATAAGATCTGATAGACTAGACTAAGCCAGTGTCGGAAACAAGAGGAATGAGGGTGTAAATGAGAAAGGAAAGAGCAGAATGGAACCAATGGTTTCACAGAGGAAAAATATGACCAGAGAGAGGAGAACCATGCCCTATTATACCTGGCCAGCCCCCAGAGGAATTTCTTCTCTCCCACCCCACTCTGGCATATAGACTGACCCCCTGTTCTCAGAACTCTTAACACCTCCACAGATCCTGACAACTCCAATTTTTAGTGGAAGAAACTAATTTGTGCATGTAGATAATGTTGGTAACTTTCCAAATAACCCACTTATAATTAGTAATGGAAATGAAATTAATGCTTACGTACTTTTCTGAGAAAAACCTAAAATTATTGAACAACTATCCTAACACAAAGAGAAATCACATCTAGCTTGTAGCTTTTTTTATTTTCCTCCCACAATGAAGGATAAGTCTTAAGAAAAAGAATGAAATGAGAAAAGCCAAGAATGGAAGGGATATTATCAGTCTGGTCTCAATCCTATTAAATGACTGAGGGTGGCTTTTTCCTCTCATCAGCAATGTCTCAGCTTTGTCTGACTGGTCTCAAGGGAGAAAATTACTTTCATCAAGGCTTTGGGAGAGCCAGGAATATAGCTGCTGCTTCCAGGTATATTTTTAGTAAGGAGTTGATAAGGAGTCAGAAGTAGGATCCAGATAATAAGCCTTTATTAAATACAATTTCTGTCTGAAACATAAATATATGTCAAATATATGTGGCTCTGCCACTGAATGGATTCTACTCATAGCAACCCCTCCTTGACTTTCTGGGGTGTTATTTCTAAGGAAGCAGATTGTGCAATCTTCCTTCCGAGGAGTGGCTGGTGGGTTTGAACTGCCAGCCTTCTGGTTAGCAGTCAAATGCCTTAGGCACTATGCTACCAGAGCTCCTTAAAC